>NC_140168.1:106962475-107319968 GCF_963971535.1 Notolepis coatsorum | reverse complement strand
GTTAGTGTGTAGTTTATACTGAAGGAGCTACAGTTAGTGTAGTTTATACTGAAGGAGCTACAGTTAGTGTGTAGTTTATACTGAAGGAGCTACAGTTAGTGTAGTTTATACTGAAGGAGCTACAGTTAGTGTAGTTTATACTGAAGGAGCTACAGTTAGTGTCGTTTATACTGAAGGAGCTACAGTTAGTGTAGTTTATACTGAATGAGCTACAGTTAGTGTGAGTTTATACTGAAGGAGCTACAGTTAGTGTAGTTTATACTAAAGGAGCTACAGTTAGTGTAGTTTATACTGAAGGAGCTACAGTTAGTGTGTAGTTTATACTGAAGGAGCTACAGTTAGTGTAGTTTATACTGAAGGAGCTACAGTTAGTGTAGTTTATACTGAAGGAGCTACAGTTAGTGTAGTTTATACTGAAGGAGCTACAGTTAGTGTAGTTTATACTGAAGGAGCTACAGTTAGTGTGTAGTTTATAATGAAGGAGCTACAGTTAGTGTAGTTTATACTGAAGGAGCCTACAGTTAGTGTAGTTTATACTGAAGGAGCTACAGTTAGTGTGTAGTTTATACTGAAGGAGCTACAGTTAGTGTAGTTTATACTGAAGGAGCTACAGTTAGTGTAGTTTATACTGAAGGGGCTACAGTTAGTGTAGTTTATACTGAAGGAGCTACAGTTAGTGTAGTTTATACTGAAGGAGCTACAGTTAGTGTAGTTTATACTGAAGGAGCTACAGTTAGTGTAGTTTATACTGAAGGAGCTACAGTTAGTGTTGTTTATACTGAAGGAGCTACAATTAGTGTAGTTTATACTGAAGGAGCTACAGTTAGTGTAGTTTATACTGAAGGAGCTACAGTTAGTGTAGTTTATACTGAAGGAGCTACAGTTAGTGTGTAGTTTATACTGAAGGAGCTACAGTTTGTGTAGTTTATACTGAAGGAGCTACAGTTATTGTAGTTTATACTGAAGGAGCTACAGTTAGTGTGTAGTTTATACTGAAGGAGCTACAGTTAGTGTAGTTTATACTGAAGTTTATACTGAAGGAGCTACAGTTAGTGTAGTTTATACTGAAGGAGCTACAGTTAGTGTTGTTTATACTGAAGGAGCTACAATTAGTGTAGTTTATACTGAAGGAGCTACAGTTAGTGTAGTTTATACTGAAGGAGCTACAGTTAGTGTAGTTTATACTGAAGGAGCTACAGTTAGTGTGTAGTTTATACTGAAGGAGCTACAGTTTGTGTAGTTTATACTGAAGGAGCTACAGTTATTGTAGTTTATACTGAAGGCGCTACAGTTAGTGTAGTTTATACTGAAGGAGCTACAGTTAGTGTGTAGTTTATACTGAAGGAGCTACAGTTAGTGTAGTTTATACTGAAGGAGCTACAGTTAGTGTAGTTTATACTGAAGGAGCTACAGTTAGTGTAGTTTATACTGAAGGAGCTACAGTTAGTGTAGTTTATACTGAAGGAGCTACAGTTAGTGTTGTTTATACTGAAGGAGCTACAGTTAGTGTAGTTTATACTGAAGGAGCTACAGTTAGTGTAGTTTATACTGAAGGAGCTACAGTTAGTGTAGTTTATACTGAAGGAGCTACAGTTAGTGTGTAGTTTATACTGAAGGAGCTACAGTTTGTGTAGTTTATACTGAAGGAGCTACAGTTATTGTAGTTTATACTGAAGGCGCTACAGTTAGTGTAGTTTATACTGAAGGAGCTACAGTTAGTGTGTAGTTTATACTGAAGGAGCTACAGTTAGTGTAGTTTATACTGAAGGAGCTACAGTTAGTGTAGTTTATACTGAAGGAGCTACAGTTAGTGTGTAGTTTATACTGAAGGAGCTACAGTTAGTGTAGTTTATACTGAAGGAGCTACAGTTAGTGTGTAGTTTATACTGAAGGAGCTAAAGTTAGTGTGTAGTTTATACTGAAGGAGCTACAGTTAGTGGAGTTTATACTGAAGGAGCTACAGTTAGTGTAGTTTATACTGAAGGAGCTACAGTTAGTGTAGTTTATACTGAAGGAGCTACAGTTAGTGTAGTTTATACTGAAGGAGCTACAGTTAGTGTGTAGTTTATACTGAAGGAGCTACAGTTAGTGTAGTTTATACTGAAGGAGCTACAGTTAGTGTAGTTTATACTGAAGGGGCTACAGTTAGTGTAGTTTATACTGAAGGAGCTACAGTTAGTGTAGTTTATACTGAAGGAGCTACAGTTAGTGTAGTTTATACTGAAGGAGCTACAGTTAGTGTAGTTTATACTGAAGGAGCTACAGTTAGTGTAGTTTATACTGAAGGAGCTACAGTTAGTGTGTAGTTTATACTGAAGGAGCTACAGTTAGTGTAGTTTATACTGAAGGAGCTACAGTTAGTGTGTAGTTTATACTGAAGGAGCTACAGTTAGTGTAGTTTATACTGAAGGAGCTACAGTTACTGTAGTTTATACTGAAGGAGCTACAGTTAGTGTAGTTTATACTGAAGGAGCTACAGTTAGTGTAGTTTATACTGAAGGAGCTACAGTTAGTGTAGTTTATACTGAAGGAGCTACAGTTAGTGTAGTTTATACTGAAGGAGCTACAGTTAGTGTAGTTTATACTGAAGGAGCTACAGTTAGTGTAGTTTATACTGAAGGAGCTACAGTTAGTGTGTAGTTTATACTGAAGGAGCTACAGTTAGTGTAGTTTATACTGAAGGAGCTACAGTTAGTGTAGTTTATACTGAAGGAGCTACAGTTACTGTAGTTTATACTGAAGGGGCTACAGTTAGTGTAGTTTATACTGAAGGAGCTACAGTTAGTGTAGTTTATACTGAAGGGCTACAGTTAGTGTAGTTTATACTGAAGGAGCTACAGTTAGTGTGTAGTTTATACTGAAGGAGCTACAGTTAGTGTAGTTTATACTGAAGGAGCTACAGTTAGTGTAGTTTATACTGAAGGAGCTACAGTTAGTGTGTAGTTTATACTGAAGGAGCTACAGTTAGTGTAGTTTATACTGAAGGAGCTACAGTTAGTGTGTAGTTTATACTGAAGGAGCTACAGTTAGTGTAGTTTATACTGAAGGAGCTACAGTTAGTGTAGTTTATACTGAAGGAGCTACAGTTAGTGTAGTTTATACTGAAGGAGCTACAGTTAGTGTAGTTTATACTGAAGGAGCTACAGTTAGTGTCTAGTTTATACTGAAGGAGCTACAGTTAGTGTAGTTTATACTGAAGGAGCTACAGTTAGTGTGTAGTTTATACTGAAGGAGCTACAGTTAGTGTAGTTTATACTGAAGGAGCTACAGTTAGTGTAGTTTATACTGAAGGAGCTACAGTTAGTGTAGTTTATACTGAAGGAGCTACAGTTAGTGTAGTTTATACTGAATGAGCTACAGTTAGTGTAGTTTATACTGAAGGAGCTACAGTTAGTGTAGTTTATACTAAAGGAGCTACAGTTAGTGTAGTTTATACTGAAGGAGCTACAGTTAGTGTGTAGTTTATACTGAAGGAGCTACAGTTAGTGTAGTTTATACTGAAGGAGCTACAGTTAGTGTAGTTTATACTGAAGGAGCTACAGTTAGTGTAGTTTATACTGAAGGAGCTACAGTTAGTGTAGTTTATACTGAAGGAGCTACAGTTAGTGTAGTTTATACTGAAGGAGCTACAGTTAGTGTGTAGTTTATAATGAAGGAGCTACAGTTAGTGTAGTTTATACTGAAGGAGCTACAGTTAGTGTAGTTTATACTGAAGGAGCTACAGTTAGTGTGTAGTTTATACTGAAGGAGCTACAGTTAGTGTAGTTTATACTGAAGGAGCTACAGTTAGTGTAGTTTATACTGAAGGGCTACAGTTAGTGTAGTTTATACTGAAGGAGCTACAGTTAGTGTAGTTTATACTGAAGGAGCTACAGTTAGTGTAGTTTATACTGAAGGAGCTACAGTTAGTGTAGTTTATACTGAAGGAGCTACAGTTAGTGTAGTTTATACTGAAGGAGCTACAGTTAGTGTAGTTTATACTGAAGGAGATACAGTTAGTGTAGTTTATACTGAAGGAGCTACAGTTAGTGTAGTTTATACTGAAGGAGCTACAGTTAGTGTGTAGTTTATACTGAAGGAGCTACAGTTAGTGTGTAGTTTATACTGAAGTAGCTACAGTTAGTGTAGTTTATACTGAAGGAGCTACAGTTAGTGTAGTTTATACTGAAGGAGCTACAGTTAGTGTAGTTTATACTGAAGGAGCTACAGTTAGTGTAGTTTATACTGAAGGAGCTACAGTTAGTGTGTAGTTTATACTGAAGGAGCTACAGTTTGTGTAGTTTATACTGAAGGAGCTACAGTTATTGTAGTTTATACTGAAGGCGCTACAGTTAGTGTAGTTTATATGAAGGAGCTACAGTTAGTGTGAGTTTATACTGAAGGAGCTACAGTTAGTGTAGTTTATACTGAAGGAGCTACAGTTAGTGTAGTTTTATACTGAAGGAGCTACAGTTAGTGTGTAGTTTATACTAAAGGAGCTACAGTTAGTGTAGTTTATACTGAAGGAGCTACAGTTAGTGTGTAGTTTATACTGAAGGAGCTACAGTTAGTGTGTAGTTTATACTGAAGGAGCTACAGTTAGTGTAGTTTATACTGAAGGAGCTACAGTTAGTGTAGTTTATACTGAAGGAGCTACAGTTAGTGTGTAGTTTATACTGAAGGAGCTACAGTTAGTGTAGTTTATACTGAAGGAGCTACAGTTAGTGTGTAGTTTATACTGAAGGAGCTACAGTTAGTGTGTAGTTTATACTGAAGGAGCTACAGTTAGTGTAGTTTATACTGAAGGAGCTACAGTTAGTGTAGTTTATACTGAAGGAGCTACAGTTAGTGTGTAGTTTATACTAAGGAGCTACAGTTAGTGTAGTTTATACTGAAGGAGCTACAGTTAGTGTGTAGTTTATACTGAAGGAGCTACAGTTAGTGTGTAGTTTATACTGAAGGAGCTACAGTTAGTGTAGTTTATACTGAAGGAGCTACAGTTAGTGTAGTTTATACTGAAGGAGCTACAGTTAGTGTAGTTTATACTGAAGGAGCTACAGTTAGTGTAGTTTATACTGAAGGAGCTACAGTTAGTGTGTAGTTTATACTGAAGGAGCTACAGTTAGTGTAGTTTATACTGAAGGAGCTACAGTTAGTGTAGTTTATACTGAAGGAGCTACAGTTAGTGTAGTTTATACTGAAGGAGCTACAGTTAGTGTAGTTTATACTGAAGGAGCTACAGTTAGTGTAGTTTATACTGAAGGAGCTACAGTTAGTGTTGTTTATACTGAAGGAGCTACAGTTAGTGTAGTTTATACTGAAGGAGCTACAGTTAGTGTAGTTTATACTGAAGGAGCTACAGTTAGTGTAGTTTATACTGAAGGAGCTACAGTTAGTGTGTAGTTTATACTGAAGGAGCTACAGTTTGTGTAGTTTATACTGAAGGAGCTACAGTTATTGTAGTTTATACTGAAGGAGCTACAGTTAGTGTAGTTTATACTGAAGGAGCTACAGTTAGTGTGTAGTTTATACTGAAGGAGCTACAGTTAGTGTAGTTTATACTGAAGGAGCTACAGTTAGTGTAGTTTATACTGAAGGAGCTACAGTTAGTGTGTAGTTTATACTGAAGGAGCTACAGTTAGTGTAGTTTATACTGAAGGAGCTACAGTTAGTGTGTAGTTTATACTGAAGGAGCTACAGTTAGTGTGTAGTTTATACTGAAGGAGCTACAGTTAGTGTAGTTTATACTGAAGGAGCTACAGTTGTGTGTCGTTTATACTGAAGGAGCTACAGTTAGTGTGTAGTTTATACTGAAGGAGCTACAGTTAGTGTAGTTTATACTGAAGGAGCTACAGTTAGTGTAGTTTATACTGAAGGAGCTACAGTTAGTGTAGTTTATACTGAAGGAGCTACAGTTAGTGTAGTTTATACTGAAGAGCTACAGTTAGTGTAGTTTATACTGAAGGAGCTACAGTTAGTGTAGTTTATACTGAAGGAGCTACAGTTAGTGTAGTTTATACTGAAGGAGCTACAGTTAGTGTAGTTTATACTGAAGGAGCTACAGTTAGTGTAGTTTATACTGAAGGAGCTACAGTTAGTGTGTAGTTTATACTGAAGGAGCTACAGTTAGTGTAGTTTATACTGAAGGAGCTACAGTTAGTGTAGTTTATACTGAAGGAGCTACAGTTAGTGTAGTTTATACTGAAGGAGCTACAGTTTGTGTTGTTTATACTGAAGGAGCTACAGTTAGTGTAGTTTATACTGAAGGAGCTACAGTTAGTGTAGTTTATACTGAAGGAGCTACAGTTAGTGTAGTTTATACTGAAGGAGCTACAGTTAGTGTGTAGTTTATACTGAAGGAGCTACAGTTTGTGTAGTTTATACTGAAGGAGCTACAGTTATTGTAGTTTATACTGAAGGCGCTACAGTTAGTGTAGTTTATACTGAAGGAGCTACAGTTAGTGTGTAGTTTATACTGAAGGAGCTACAGTTAGTGTAGTTTATACTGAAGGAGCTACAGTTAGTGTGTAGTTATACTGAAGGAGCTACAGTTAGTGTAGTTTATACTGAAGGAGCTACAGTTAGTGCAGTTTATACTGAAGGAGCTACAGTTAGTGTGTAGTTTATACTGAAGGAGCTAAGTTAGTGTGTAGTTTAATACTGAAGGAGCTACAGTTAGTGTAGTTTATACTGAAGGAGCTACAGTTAGTGTAGTTTATACTGAAGGAGCTACAGTTAGTGTAGTTTATACTGAAGGAGCTACAGTTAGTGTGTAGTTTATACTGAAGGAGCTACAGTTAGTGTAGTTTATACTGAAGGAGCTACAGTTAGTGTAGTTTATACTGAAGGGCTACAGTTAGTGTAGTTTATACTGAAGGAGCTACAGTTAGTGTAGTTTATACTGAAGGAGCTACAGTTAGTGTAGTTTATACTGAAGGAGCTACAGTTAGTGTAGTTTATACTGAAGGAGCTACATTTAGTGTAGTTTATACTGAAGGAGCTACAGTTAGTGTGTAGTTTATACTGAAGGAGCTACAGTTAGTGTAGTTTATACTGAAGGAGCTACAGTTAGTGGTAGTTTATACTGAAGGAGCTACAGTTAGTGTAGTTTATACTGAAGGAGCTACAGTTACTGTAGTTTATACTGAAGGAGCTACAGTTAGTGTAGTTTATACTGAAGGAGCTACAGTTAGTGTAGTTTATACTGAAGGAGCTACAGTTAGTGTAGTTTATACTGAAGGAGCTACAGTTAGTGTAGTTTATACTGAAGGAGCTACAGTTAGTGTAGTTTATACTGAAGGAGCTACAGTTAGTGTAGTTTATACTGAAGGAGCTACAGTTAGTGTGTAGTTTATACTGAAGGAGCTACAGTTAGTGTAGTTTATACTGAAGGAGCTACAGTTAGTGTAGTTTATACTGAAGGAGCTACAGTTACTGTAGTTTATACTGAAGGGGCTACAGTTAGTGTAGTTTATACTGAAGGAGCTACAGTTAGTGTAGTTTATACTGAAGGGGCTACAGTTAGTGTAGTTTATACTGAAGGAGCTACAGTTAGTGTGTAGTTTATACTGAAGGAGCTACAGTTAGTGTAGTTTTATACTGAAGGAGCTACAGTTAGTGTAGTTTATACTGAAGGAGCTACAGTTAGTGTGTAGTTTATACTGAAGGAGCTACAGTTAGTGTAGTTTATACTGAAGGAGCTACAGTTAGTGTGTAGTTTTATACTGAAGGAGCTACAGTTAGTGTAGTTTATACTGAAGGAGCTACAGTTAGTGTAGTTTATACTGAAGGAGCTACAGTTAGTGTAGTTTATACTGAAGAGCTACAGTTAGTGTAGTTTATACTGAAGGAGCTACAGTTAGTGTGTAGTTTATACTGAAGGAGCTACAGTTAGTGTAGTTTATACTGAAGGAGCTACAGTTAGTGTGTAGTTTATACTGAAGGAGCTACAGTTAGTGTAGTTTATACTGAAGGGAGCTACAGTTAGTGTAGTTTATACTGAAGGAGCTACAGTTAGTGTAGTTTATACTGAAGGAGCTACAGTTAGTGTAGTTTATACTGAAGGAGCTACAGTTAGTGTAGTTTACTGAAGGAGCTACAGTTAGTGTAGTTTATACTGAAGGAGCTACAGTTAGTGTAGTTTATACTGAAAGAGCTACAGTTAGTGTAGTTTATACTGAAGGAGCTACAGTTAGTGTAGTTTATACTGAAGGAGCTACAGTTAGTGTGTAGTTTATAATGAAGGAGCTACAGTTAGTGTAGTTTATACTGAAGGAGCTACAGTTAGTGTAGTTTATACTGAAGGAGCTACAGTTAGTGTAGTTTATACTGAAGGAGCTACAGTTAGTGTAGTTTATACTGAAGGAGCTACAGTTAGTGTGTAGTTTATACTGAAGGAGCTACAGTTAGTGTAGTTTATACTGAAGGAGCTACAGTTAGTGTAGTTTATACTGAAGGGGCTACAGTTAGTGTAGTTTATACTGAAGGAGCTACAGTTAGTGTAGTTTATACTGAAGGAGCTACAGTTAGTGTAGTTTATACTGAAGGAGCTACAGTTAGTGTAGTTTATACTGAAGGAGCTACAGTTAGTGTAGTTTATACTGAAGGAGCTACAGTTAGTGTGTAGTTTATACTGAAGGAGCTACAGTTAGTGTAGTTTATACTGAAGGAGCTACAGTTAGTGTAGTTTATACTGAAGGAGCTACAGTTAGTGTAGTTTATACTGAAGGAGCTACAGTTAGTGTAGTTTATACTGAAGGAGCTACAGTTAGTGTTGTTTATACTGAAGGAGCTACAGTTAGTGTAGTTTATACTGAAGGAGCTACAGTTAGTGTAGTTTATACTGAAGGAGCTACAGTTAGTGTAGTTTATACTGAAGGAGCTACAGTTAGTGTAGTTTATACTGAAGGAGCTACAGTTAGTGTGTAGTTTATACTGAAGGAGCTACAGTTAGTGTAGTTTATACTGAAGGAGCTACAGTTAGTGTGTAGTTTATACTGAAGGAGCTACAGTTTGTGTAGTTTATACTGAAGGAGCTACAGTTATTGTAGTTTATACTGAAGGAGCTACAGTTAGTGTAGTTTATACTGAAGGAGCTACAGTTAGTGTGTAGTTTATACTGAAGGAGCTACAGTTAGTGTAGTTTATACTGAAGGAGCTACAGTTAGTGTAGTTTATACTGAAGGAGCTACAGTTAGTGTGTAGTTTATACTGAAGGAGCTACAGTTAGTGTAGTTTATACTGAAGGAGCTACAGTTAGTGTGTAGTTTATACTGAAGGAGCTACAGTTAGTGTGTAGTTTATACTGAAGGAGCTACAGTTAGTGTAGTTTATACTGAAGGAGCTACAGTTAGTGTGTCGTTTATACTGAAGGAGCTACAGTTAGTGTGTAGTTTATACTGAAGGAGCTACAGTTAGTGTAGTTTATACTGAAGGAGCTACAGTTAGTGTAGTTTATACTGAAGGAGCTACAGTTAGTGTAGTTTATACTGAAGGAGCTACAGTTAGTGTTGTTTATACTGAAGGAGCTACAGTTAGTGTAGTTTATACTGAAGGAGCTACAGTTAGTGTAGTTTATACTGAAGGAGCTACAGTTAGTGTAGTTTATACTGAAGGAGCTACAGTTAGTGTAGTTTATACTGAAGGAGCTACAGTTAGTGTAGTTTATACTGAAGGAGCTACAGTTAGTGTAGTTTATACTGAAGGAGCTACAGTTAGTGTGTAGTTTATACTGAAGGAGCTACAGTTAGTGTAGTTTATACTGAAGGAGCTACAGTTAGTGTTGTTTATACTGAAGGAGCTACAGTTAGTGTAGTTTATACTGAAGGAGCTACAGTTAGTGTAGTTTATACTGAAGGAGCTACAGTTAGTGTAGTTTATACTGAAGGAGCTACAGTTAGTGTAGTTTATACTGAAGGAGCTACAGTTAGTGTGTAGTTTATACTGAAGGAGCGAAGGAGCTACAGTTAGTGTAGTTTGTACTGAAGGAGCTACAGTTAGTGTAGTTTATACTGAAGGAGCTACAGTTAGTGTAGTTTATACTGAAGGAGCTACAGTTAGTGTTGTTTATACTGAAGGAGCTACAGTTAGTGTAGTTTATACTGAAGGAGCTACAGTTAGTGTAGTTTATACTGAAGGAGCTACAGTTAGTGTAGTTTATACTGAAGGAGCTACAGTTAGTGTGTAGTTATACTGAAGGAGCTACAGTTAGTGTAGTTTATACTGAAGGAGCTACAGTTAGTGTAGTTTATACTGAAGGAGCTACAGTTAGTGTAGTTTATACTGAAGGAGCTACAGTTAGTGTGTAGTTTATAATGAAGGAGCTACAGTTAGTGTAGTTTATACTGAAGGAGCTACAGTTAGTGTGTAGTTTATACTGAAGGAGCTACAGTTAGTGTGTAGTGTATACTGAAGGAGCTACAGTTAGTGTAGTTTATACTGAAGGAGCTACAGTTAGTGTAGTTTATACTGAAGGGGCTACAGTTAGTGTAGTTTATACTGAAGGAGCTACAGTTAGTGTAGTTTATACTGAAGGAGCTACAGTTAATGTAGTTTATACTGAAGGAGCTACAGTTAGTGTAGTTTATACTGAAGGAGCTACAGTTAGTGTAGTTTATACTGAAGGAGATACAGTTAGTGCTAGTTTATACTGAAGGAGCTACAGTTAGTGTAGTTTATACTGAAGGAGCTACAGTTAGTGTAGTTTATACTGAAGGAGCTACAGTTAGTGTGTAGTTTATACTGAAGGAGCTACAGTTAGTGTAGTTTATACTGAAGGAGCTACAGTTAGTGTAGTTTATACTGAAGGAGCTACAGTTAGTGTAGTTTATACTGAAGGAGCTACAGTTAGTGTAGTTTATACTGAAGGAGCTACAGTTAGTGTAGTTTATACTGAAGGAGCTACAGTTAGCGTTGTTTATACTGAAGGAGCTACAGTTAGTGTAGTTTATACTGAAGGAGCTACAGTTAGTGTAGTTTATACTGAAGGAGCTACAGTTAGTGTGTAGTTTATACTGAAGGAGCTACAGTTTGTGTAGTTTATACTGAAGGAGCTACAGTTATTGTAGTTTATACTGAAGGCGCTACAGTTAGTGTAGTTTATACTGAAGGAGCTACAGTTAGTGTGTAGTTTATACTGAAGGAGCTACAGTTAGTGTAGTTTATACTGAAGGAGCTACATTTAGTGTAGTTTATACTGAAGGAGCTACAGTTAGTGTGTAGTTTATACTGAAGGAGCTACAGTTAGTGTAGTTTATACTGAAGGAGCTACAGTTAGTGTGTAGTTTATACTGAAGGAGCTACAGTTAGTGTGTAGTTTATACTGAAGGAGCTACAGTTAGTGTAGTTTATACTGAAGGAGCTACAGTTAGTGTAGTTTATACTGAAGGAGCTACAGTTAGTGTAGTTTATACTGAAGGAGCTACAGTTAGTGTAGTTTATACTGAAGGGGCTACAGTTAGTGTAGTTTATACTGAAGGAGCTACAGTTAGTGTAGTTTATACTGAAGGAGCTACAGTTAGTGTAGTTATACTGAAGGAGCTACAGTTAGTGTAGTTTATACTGAAGGAGCTACAGTTAGTGTAGTTTATACTGAAGGAGATACAGTTAGTGTAGTTTATACTGAAGGAGCTACAGTTAGTGTAGTTTATACTGAAGGAGCTACAGTTAGTGTAGTTTATACTGAAGGAGCTACAGTTAGTGTGTAGTTTATACTGAAGGAGCTACAGTTAGTGTAGTTTATACTGAAGGAGCTACAGTTAGTGTAGTTTATACTGAAGGAGCTACAGTTAGTGTAGTTTATACTGAAGGAGCTACAGTTAGTGTAGTTTATACTGAAGGAGCTACAGTTAGTGTAGTTTATACTGAAGGAGCTACAGTTAGCGTTGTTTATACTGAAGGAGCTACAGTTAGTGTAGTTTATACTGAAGGAGCTACAGTTAGTGTAGTTTATACTGAAGGAGCTACAGTTAGTGTGTAGTTTATACTGAAGGAGCTACAGTTTGTGTAGTTTATACTGAAGGAGCTACAGTTATTGTAGTTTATACTGAGGCGCTACAGTTAGTGTAGTTTATACTGAAGGAGCTACAGTTAGTGTGTAGTTTATACTGAAGGAGCTACAGTTAGTGTAGTTTATACTGAAGGAGCTACAGTTAGTGTAGTTTATACTGAAGGAGCTACAGTTAGTGTGTAGTTTATACTGAAGGAGCTACAGTTAGTGTAGTTTATACTGAAGGAGCTACAGTTAGTGTGTAGTTTATACTGAAGGAGCTACAGTTAGTGTGTAGTTTATACTGAAGGAGCTACAGTTAGTGTAGTTTATACTGAAGGAGCTACAGTTAGTGTAGTTTATACTGAAGGAGCTACAGTTAGTGTAGTTTATACTGAAGGAGCTACAGTTAGTGTGTAGTTTATACTGAAGGAGCTACAGTTAGTGTAGTTTATACTGAAGGAGCTACAGTTAGTGTAGTTTATACTGAAGGAGCTACAGTTAGTGTAGTTTATACTGAAGGAGCTACAGTTAGTGTAGTTTATACTGAAGGAGCTACAGTTAGTGTAGTTTATACTGAAGGAGCTACAGTTAGTGTTGTTTATACTGAAGGAGCTACAGTTAGTGTAGTTTATACTGAAGGAGCTACAGTTAGTGTAGTTTATACTGAAGGAGCTACAGTTAGTGTGTAGTTATACTGAAGGAGCTACAGTTTGTGTAGTAAATACTGAAGGAGCTACAGTTATTGTAGTTTATACTGAAGGAGCTACAGTTAGTGTAGTTTATACTGAAGGAGCTACAGTTAGTGTGTAGTTTATACTGAAGGAGCTACAGTTAGTGTAGTTTATACTGAAGGAGCTACAGTTAGTGTAGTTTATACTGAAGGAGCTACAGTTAGTGTGTAGTTTATACTGAAGGAGCTACAGTTAGTGTAGTTTATACTGAAGGAGCTACAGTTAGTGTGTAGTTTATACTGAAGGAGCTACAGTTAGTGTGTAGTTTATACTGAAGGAGCTACAGTTAGTGTAGTTTATACTGAAGGAGCTACAGTTAGTGTGTCGTTTATACTGAAGGAGCTACAGTTAGTGTGTAGTTTATACTGAAGGAGCTACAGTTAGTGTAGTTTATACTGAAGGAGCTACAGTTAGTGTAGTTTATACTGAAGGAGCTACAGTTAGTGTAGTTTATACTGAAGGAGCTACAGTTAGTGTAGTTTATACTGAAGGAGCTACAGTTAGTGTGTAGTTTATACTGAAGGAGCTACAGTTAGTGTAGTTTATACTGAAGGAGCTACAGTTAGTGTAGTTTATACTGAAGGAGCTACAGTTAGTGTAGTTTATACTGAAGGAGCTACAGTTAGTGTAGTTTATACTGAAGGAGCTACAGTTAGTGTAGTTTATACTGAAGGAGCTACAGTTAGTGTAGTTTATACTGAAGGAGCTACAGTTAGTGTAGTTTATACTGAAGGAGCTACAGTTAGTGTAGTTTATACTGAAGGAGCTACAGTTAGTGTGTAGTTTATACTGAAGGAGCTACAGTTAGTGTAGTTTATACTGAAGGAGCTACAGTTAGTGTTGTTTATACTGAAGGAGCTACAGTTAGTGTAGTTTATACTGAAGGAGCTACAGTTAGTGTAGTTTATACTGAAGGAGCTACAGTTAGTGTAGTTTATACTGAAGGAGCTACAGTTAGTGTAGTTTATACTGAAGGAGCTACAGTTAGTGTGTAGTTTATACTGAAGGAGCTACAGTTAGTGTAGGTTGTACTGAAGGAGCTACAGTTAGTGTAGTTTATACTGAAGGAGCTACAGTTAGTGTAGTTTATACTGAAGGAGCTACAGTTAGTGTTGTTTATACTGAAGGAGCTACAGTTAGTGTAGTTTATACTGAAGGAGCTACAGTTAGTGTAGTTTATACTGAAGGAGCTACAGTTAGTGTAGTTTATACTGAAGGAGCTACAGTTAGTGTGTAGTTTATACTGAAGGAGCTACAGTTAGTGTAGTTATACTGAAGGAGCTACAGTTAGTGTAGTTTATACTGAAGGAGCTACAGTTAGTGTAGTTTATACTGAAGGAGCTACAGTTAGTGTAGTTTATACTGAAGGAGCTACAGTTAGTGTGTAGTTTATAATGAAGGAGCTACAGTTAGTGTAGTTTATACTGAAGGAGCTACAGTTAGTGTAGTTTATACTGAAGGAGCTACAGTTAGTGTGTAGTTTATACTGAAGGAGCTACAGTTAGTGTAGTTTATACTGAAGGAGCTACAGTTAGTGTAGTTTATACTGAAGGGGCTACAGTTAGTGTAGTTTATACTGAAGGAGCTACAGTTAGTGTAGTTTATACTGAAGGAGCTACAGTTAGTGTAGTTTATACTGAAGGAGCTACAGTTAGTGTAGTTTATACTGAAGGAGCTACAGTTAGTGTAGTTTATACTGAAGGAGATACAGTTAGTGTAGTTTATACTGAAGGAGCTACAGTTAGTGTAGTTTATACTGAAGGAGCTACAGTTAGTGTAGTTTATACTGAAGGAGCTACAGTTAGTGTGTAGTTTATACTGAAGGAGCTACAGTTAGTGTAGTTTATACTGAAGGAGCTACAGTTAGTGTAGTTTATACTGAAGGAGCTACAGTTAGTGTAGTTTATACTGAAGGAGCTACAGTTAGTGTAGTTTATACTGAAGGAGCTACAGTTAGCGTTGTTTATACTGAAGGAGCTACAGTTAGTGTAGTTTATACTGAAGGAGCTACAGTTAGTGTAGTTTATACTGAAGGAGCTACAGTTAGTGTGTAGTTTATACTGAAGGAGCTACAGTTTGTGTAGTTTATACTGAAGGAGCTACAGTTATTGTAGTTTATACTGAAGGCGCTACAGTTAGTGTAGTTTATACTGAAGGAGCTACAGTTAGTGTGTAGTTTATACTGAAGGAGCTACAGTTAGTGTAGTTTATACTGAAGGAGCTACAGTTAGTGTAGTTTATACTGAAGGAGCTACAGTTAGTGTGTAGTTTATACTGAAGGAGCTACAGTTAGTGTAGTTTATACTGAAGGAGCTACAGTTAGTGTGTAGTTTATACTGAAGGAGCTACAGTTAGTGTGTAGTTTATACTGAAGGAGCTACAGTTAGTGTAGTTTATACTGAAGGAGCTACAGTTAGTGTAGTTTATACTGAAGGAGCTACAGTTAGTGTAGTTTATACTGAAGGAGCTACAGTTAGTGTAGTTTATACTGAAGGAGCTACAGTTAGTGTGTAGTTTATACTGAAGGAGCTACAGTTAGTGTAGTTTATACTGAAGGAGCTACAGTTAGTGTAGTTTATACTGAAGGAGCTACAGTTAGTGTAGTTTATACTGAAGGAGCTACAGTTAGTGTAGTTTATACTGAAGGAGCTACAGTTAGTGTAGTTTATACTGAAGGAGCTACAGTTAGTGTTGTTTATACTGAAGGAGCTACAGTTAGTGTAGTTTATACTGAAGGAGCTACAGTTAGTGTAGTTTATACTGAAGGAGCTACAGTTAGTGTGTAGTTTATACTGAAGGAGCTACAGTTTGTGTAGTTTATACTGAAGGAGCTACAGTTATTGTAGTTTATACTGAAGGAGCTACAGTTAGTGTAGTTTATACTGAAGGAGCTACAGTTAGTGTGTAGTTTATACTGAAGGAGCTACAGTTAGTGTAGTTTATACTGAAGGAGCTACAGTTAGTGTAGTTTATACTGAAGGAGCTACAGTTAGTGTGTAGTTTATACTGAAGGAGCTACAGTTAGTGTAGTTTATACTGAAGGAGCTACAGTTAGTGTGTAGTTTATACTGAAGGAGCTACAGTTAGTGTGTAGTTTATACTGAAGGAGCTACAGTTAGTGTAGTTTATACTGAAGGAGCTACAGTTAGTGTGTCGTTTATACTGAAGGAGCTACAGTTAGTGTGTAGTTTATACTGAAGGAGCTACAGTTAGTGTAGTTTATACTGAAGGAGCTACAGTTAGTGTAGTTTATACTGAAGGAGCTACAGTTAGTGTAGTTTATACTGAAGGAGCTACAGTTAGTGTAGTTTATACTGAAGGAGCTACAGTTAGTGTAGTTTATACTGAAGGAGCTACAGTTAGTGTAGTTTATACTGAAGGAGCTACAGTTAGTGTGTAGTTTATACTGAAGGAGCTACAGTTAGTGTTGTTTATACTGAAGGAGCTACAGTTAGTGTAGTTTATACTGAAGGAGCTACAGTTAGTGTAGTTTATACTGAAAGAGCTACAGTTAGAGTAGTTTATACTGAAGGAGCTACAGTTAGTGTAGTTTATACTGAAGGAGCTACAGTTAGTGTAGTTTATACTGAAGAAGCTACAGTTAGTGTGTAGTTTATACTGAAGGAGCTACAGTTAGTGTGTAGTTTATACTGAAGGAGCTACAGTTAGTGTAGTTTATACTGAAGGAGCTACAGTTAGTGTTGTTTATACTGAAGGAGCTACAGTTAGTGTAGTTTATACTGAAGGAGCTACAGTTAGTGTAGTTTATACTGAAGGAGCTACAGTTAGTGTAGTTTATACTGAAGGAGCTACAGTTAGTGTTGTTTATACTGAAGGAGCTACAGTTAGTGTAGTTTATACTGAAGGAGCTACAGTTAGTGTAGTTTATACTGAAGGAGCTACAGTTAGTGTAGTTTATACTGAAGGAGCTACAGTTAGTGTAGTTTATACTGAAGGAGCTACAGTTAGTGTAGTTCATACTGAAGGGGCTACAGTTAGTGTAGTTTATACTGAAGGAGCTACAGTTAGTGTGTAGTTTATACTGAAGGAGCTACAGTTAGTGTAGTTTATACTGAAGGAGCTACAGTTAGTGTAGTTTATACTGAAGGAGCTACAGTTAGTGTAGTTTATACTGAAGGAGCTACAGTTAGTGTGTAGTTTATACTGAAGGAGCTACAGTTAGTGTGTAGTTTATACTGAAGGAGCTACAGTTAGTGTTGTTTATACTGAAGGAGCTACAGTTAGTGTAGTTTATACTGAAGGAGCTACAGTTAGTGTAGTTTATACTGAAGGAGCTACAGTTAGTGTAGTTTATACTGAAGGAGCTACAGTTAGTGTAGTTTATACTGAAGGAGCTACAGTTAGTGTGTAGTTTATACTGAAGGAGCTACAGTTAGTGTAGTTTATACTGAAGGAGCTACAGTTAGTGTAGTTTATACTGAAGGAGCTACAGTTAGTGTGTAGTTTATACTGAAGGAGCTACAGTTAGTGTGTCGTTTATACTGAAGGAGCTACAGTTAGTGTGTCGTTTATACTGAAGGAGCTACAGTTAGTGTAGTTTATACTGAAGGAGCTACAGTTAGTGTAGTTTATACTGAAGGAGCTACAGTTAGTGTGTAGTTTATACTGAAGGAGCTACAGTTAGTGTAGTTTATACTGAAGGAGCTACAGTTAGTGTAGTTTATACTGAAGGAGCTACAGTTAGTGTAGTTTATACTGAAGGAGCTACAGTTAGTGTAGTTTATACTGAAGGAGCTACAGTTAGTGTAGTTTATACTGAAGGAGCTACAGTTAGTGTAGTTTATACTGAAGGAGCTACAGTTAGTGTGTAGTTTATACTGAAGGAGCTACAGTTAGTGTAGTTTATACTGAAGGAGCTACAGTTAGTGTAGTTTATACTGAAGGAGCTACAGTTAGTGTAGTTTATACTGAAGGAGCTACAGTTAGTGTGTAGTTTATACTGAAGGAGCTACAGTTAGTGTGTAGTTTATACTGAAGGGCAGTTTATACTGAAGGAGCTACAGTTAGTGTAGTTTATACTGAAGGAGCTGCAGTTAGTGTAGTTTATACTGAAGGAGCTACAGTTACTGTAGTTTATACTGAAGGAGCTACAGTTAGTGTGTAGTTTATACTGAAGGAGCTACAGTTAGTGTAGTTTATACTGAAGGAGCTACAGTTAGTGTAGTTTATACTGAAGGAGCTACAGTTAGTGTGTAGTTTATACTGAAGGAGCTACAGTTAGTGTGTAGTTTATACTGAAGGAGCTACAGTTAGTGTAGTTTATACTGAAGGAGCTACAGTTAGTGTAGTTTATACTGAAGGAGCTACAGTTAGTGTAGTTTATACTGAAGGAGCTACAGTTAGTGTAGTTTATACTGAAGGAGCTACAGTTAGTGTTGTTTATACTGAAGGAGCTACAGTTAGTGTAGTTTATACTGAAGGAGCTACAGTTAGTGTGTAGTTTATACTGAAGGAGCTACAGTTAGTGTAGTTTATACTAAAGGAGCAATAGTTAGTGTAGTTTATACTAAAGGAGCTACAGTTAGTGTAGTTTATACTGAAGGAGCTACTGAAGGAGCTACAGTTACGGTAGTTTATACTGAAGGAGCTACAGTTAGTGTAGTTTATACTGAAGGAGCTACAGTTAGTGTAGTTTATACTGAAGGAGCTACAGTTAGTGTGTAGTTTATACTGAAGGAGCTACAGTTAGTGTAGTTTATACTAAAGGAGCAATAGTTAGTGTAGTTTATACTAAAGGAGCTACAGTTAGTGTAGTTTATACTGAAGGAGCTACAGTTAGTGTAGTTTATACTGAAGGAGCTACAGTTAGTGTGTAGTTTATACTGAAGGAGCTACAGTTAGTGTAGTTTATACTGAAGGAGCTACAGTTAGTGTAGTTTATACTGAAGGAGCTACAGTTAGTGTGTAGTTTATACTGAAGGAGCTACAGTTAGTGTAGTTTATACTGAAGGAGCTACAGTTAGTGTAGTTTATACTGAAGGAGCTACAGTTAGTGTGTAGTTTATACTGAAGGACCACTTCATTCACTCAACTCACATCAAGTCTTTGTTTTTTTTCTTGTTCAATATTTGTAATATTATTTTTCATTGTACAATCATAAGCAGGTGTACACTAGTTCAGCAAGCAACTGTAAACAGAATACATACATGTACACAGAATACATACATGTACACAGAATACTGTACATGTAACCAGTTTCTCCGAATTTTCGGCACATTTACAGTATAAATTAAAGATTAAATGTGGCTGCCATGTTCAAGTGTCGATCATTATGAAATAGGTTCTTCGATACGCATTTCTCTTATAGAATAATTTGGTAGCCATTTTGATATTTTATTTTGTACATCATTATAGTTTTGAGTATCTAAAAGGTGATGATGCCACATTCTTGAATACACTGGAAACATTATGGTGATGAATCAGCACAAAATGTCTACCGAATGTCACACCAAGGCAACAGTGACATCACACCCGCGTAAAGTTGAATAATAATAACAACCTGAATAGACTCTTTTTCCCCCCTTCACCACTTTTTAGCCCTACTATTTTTTTTGCCCTACTTATTATGTCCGTCTTTGTTTTTTTAACACATTAATTAATTGTATGTATTGCATTCATTGTTTTAAATGGCTGTTTGATGATGTGATGTAACACCTGATAAATAAATTCAATTCAATTAAATTCAATTCAATTCAATTCAATGAACGGAGGACATTTGACTTCATTAGGATATTCTGTAGTTATATATATATATTTTCCAGAGTAAACAATATGTGTACCGATATGTAACCGGCCTCATTAACCACCCTGTCTCCGGTTGCAGAACACGCTCCCCGCGAGCGAGGCCGGTGAGGGAGCCGGTGTGTACGAGCTGATGTGCACAGCAGGTGAGTGACGGTGACGACGGGGGGGGGGGGGCTGGGTACCACGCTAATGGACCATTCTCAATGTCTCATTAGGCCCGGGGAAGAATTAGTTTTGTTTTAGTGTTCGTGTTTGTTTCCTATAACGATAAGCAGAAACAACCCCCATCCCCCACGTGCTGTGTTGTTGTTTCTGACTGTGACTGGGTGAAGTTAGGATCGGGAACGCGGCGCACGGAGTCTCATCACGCCGTCACGCGGCGGGGGGGGAGACAGGAAGCCATGCTGCTGATCTGCGCTTGACTCTGACGTTTAGGAAGGGAGGGGAGTCTGAGATAGTGAGATACTGGGAGGAGGAGGGGGGGGGGGGGGGGTACAGTAACCTGTTGGAGAATCTGGCTTGTGATTGCAAGGTCACTGGTTCAAATCCCCCAAAACCAACCTGGGAGAACTTGGGGGTGTGGGATAAGTCGCTCTCCCCCTCCCCTCAATGACTACAGTGCAGTGAGATGCACTTGAGCAATGAAAGCACTGAACCCCTTGCTGCTCCAGTGGCAGATTGTAGAAGATACAGTATACCCATAATATCGGGGGCTCAAGATGGCCGCCGACAGGTGGAGCAGCGGTACATCAGGAGTATCGGGAGGTGTAGTGGTTACTTCCTGGTCTATATGGAGGTGTAGTGGTTACATCCTGGTCTATAGGGAGGTGTAGTGGTTACTTCCTGGTCTATAGGGAGGTGTAGTGGTTACTTCCTGGTCTAGGGAGGTGTAGTGGTTACTTCCTGGTCTATAGGGAGGTGTAGTGGTTACTTCCTGGTCTATAGGGAGGTGTAGTGGTTACTTCCTGGTCTATAGGGAGGTGGAGTGGTTACTTCCTGGTCTATAGGGAGGTGTAGTGGTTACTTCCTGGTCTATAGGGAGTGGTTACTTCCTGGTCTATAGGGAGGTGTAGTGGTTACTTCCTGGTCTATAGGGAATGGTTACTTCCTGGTCTATAGGGATGTGTGTGTGTATACCAAACCAAGCCGCATTTCTCGGAGACGCTCTCTGATTGGCACTGACTGACGCTCTCTGATTGGCCACTGACACATTTGCCCAATCCGTGACGAGCTGTGTCTTTGCCCATTTCCACGTCAAACAGCCTGCAAACTACCTGGCGTTCTATCGCCATGCTCTAAGACAAACTCTAACCTTAACCAACTTCGAAAGAGTGCCTAAGCTTAACCGTCGAAAGAACTTGCTGTCACGCTCTAAGACAAACTCTAACCTTAACCAACTTCGAAGAGTGCCTAAGCTTAACCAGTGTAGAAACAGGCGTCGGCCAATCAGAGAGCGTCTCCCAGAAATGCGGCTTGGTTTGGTATTCACGCGGGAGGTGTAGTGGTTACTTCCTGGTCTATAGGGAGGTGTAGTGGTTACTTCCTGGTCTATAGGGAGGTGTAGTGGTTACTTCCTGGTCTATGGGGAGGTGTAGTGGTTACTTCCTGGTCTATAGGGAGGTGTAGTGGTTACTTCCTGGTCTATAGGGAGGTGTAGTGGTTACTTCCTGGTCTATAGGGAGGTGTAGTGGTTACTTCCTGGTCTATGGGGAGGTGTAGTGGTTACTTCCTGGTCTATAGGGAGGTGTAGTGGTTACTTCCTGGTCTATAGGGAGGTGTAGTGGTTACTTCCTGGTCTATGGGGAGGTGTAGTGGTTACTTCCTGGTCTATAGGGAGGTGTAGTGGTTACTTCCTGGTCTATGGGGAGGTGTAGTGGTTACTTCCTGGTCTATAGGGAGGTGTAGTGGTTACTTCCTGGTCTATGGGGAGGTGTAGTGGTTACTTCCTGGTCTATAGGGAGGTGTAGTGGTTACTTCCTGGTCTATAGGTAGGTGTAGTGGTTACTTCCTGGTCTATAGGGAGGTGTAGTGGTTACTTCCTGGTCTATAGGGAGGTGTAGTGGTTACTTCCTGGTCTATAGGGAGGTGTAGTGGTTACTTCCTGGTCTATGGGGAAGTGTAGTGGTTACTTCCTGGTCTATAGGGAGGTGTAGTGGTTACTTCCTGGTCTATAGGGAGGTGTAGTGGTTACTTCCTGGTCTATAGGGAGGTGTAGTGGTTACTTCCTGGTCTATAGGGAGGTGTAGTGGTTACGTCATTGTTGTTTCCGGCCGGTCCACCTCGCTTGAAACTGCAATGTATTTCCCCATTGCCCATTTCTAAATCGTCTCGTTTAAAACAAATAAAGCATGAACATTTGCATGGTGTACCTTTCTGTGTGTATTCATCCACAATCTATAGCTCAACATGAAAATCTTCGCAATTAATCGTAAAATAATTACGTCAAATTTGTTTTCAACCAAAAATGCTTAAACAATAATGTTAGTGATAGAAGGGAACTCATTTTGTGCAAAAATGGAAAGCTTGCCAATGTTCATGAGGCAGAATTATTACAATAGCCGATACTCCATTTTCCCAATGATAAATCCCTAAACGGGTGGACCGCACCAAAGTGACGTCAGACTACACCTCCCTATTGGCAGCACTTTTAATGTTTAATGTCATTCTACACTTTATGGATAATACTCGCACTCGTCTTTTTCATTTGAAAAGACGCCCGATCGAGTTTTATCCGAACGACAAACATTTCGGCTACTCCGAACAAACACTGTACGACACCTTTGTCTACCGACGGCAAGATCGTTTCAAGCCACACAAGCACGGACTAAAACGCCAAATTAGGGCTGACCTCGACTGCCAACCTCTTAGTCGAATGCAAAAAAGATATATAATTATAATAATAGTATAAATATATATATATATATATATTTATCATTCTTTCCAAAAGCAAAGAGGCCTAGAAGCGTGAAAAATGGGCACAGAGGCACTAAAAGAGGATTTCACCCGTCTAATGAACACACTAGACTAGACAAATATCAAGATGTATCCATCAGTGGACCAATTGCATGCTTTCGCAGAGGACAAGAAGCCTTCAGTCGACTCCTTCAGACATTAAGCACCCCCCCACAGCCCAAATGGAATGATCCCAACTATTTTGTATATATATATTTGTCATTTTTTTTTTATTGTAATACATTTCTTTGCATTCTACTACTATTCTACATTCTACTACCAGTCGACTATCTGCTAATTTTGGCCAAAAGTCGACTATACAAATCCTTAGTCGGGGACAGCCCTACGCCAAACAAACGCCAACAAACTTGTTATCCCCCTTTGCCCGCTGCTCCTGGGGGGGACATCAAAGCCCCGGCCTGGGTCAGAACCACGGAGCGGACCGACGGGTGATGAGCTGAAGAGCCTGCGGCTGACCAGCGAGGGAACAAGCCGATTGACCTGGAACTCCAAACCAATTCACAAGTCTACTCTCCTCATCAGCCCCCACCCTTGGACATCCTTGATCCTCTACCTTCACGCACCTGTTGGGAGTTTGCAATCACCTCGGGAGAGTACATAGGTTGCAGACTCCCCTCCAGTCCTTGTCGGGTCGTTCTGTGTTCTGGATTCTGTGTTCTGGACTCTGTATCTGTATCTGTGTTCAGTGTTCATGGAGTTCTGGACGTTACCATTCTGTACGTCACCATCACCTGCCGCATCTCCGGCGTGCACACTTAAGGCAACCAACTTGCACTTCCGCGTTTCTCTGATTGGCCGAGCGCGCGCATGCGCATGAGCCGCGACGCGCTCCTCAGAGGCAGGAATACTAAGCTCCCCCTTAAGCTCCAGGAGAGAGGAGAGAGGCTTGCATGTAGTCACTGTGTGTTGTTGTAGCCACCGGGTAAATTGCGATTTTTTTATTTGTTTGTCATGACAAACCAATTACATAATCCAACATATGTGTAAAGCACAACATATTACAGTTAACGGTATCTTTTTTTAATGATTCGTTACGGCGCAATCAATATTTCCATGCGTTCGGGACCTCCATGTTTTGCGGGTATTCATCAGACAAATCGGATCCGGGATTCGGCTCCCATCAGTCGGGCAAGAACGGCGGGTTTTCAGCCTCTCTCCTCTCTCCTGGAGCTTAGCGCTCGGCCAATCAGAGAAACACGGAAGTGCAAGTTGGTTGCCTTAAGTGTTCACGCCTCCAGGAGAGCTGGAGGTGTGAATGTGTGAGCTGTACGAGTGGGAAGCAGGGTGTTGTTGCTGCAGAATAACAAATAAAAAGGTGTGAGGCGGTTTGTTCATTAAATCCCCATTAGGGAATCGCTCTGCCAGGGACAGCAAGGCAGAGGGGCGGAGGAAGCGCGAGGAGGAGGAGGAGGAGGAGGAGGAGGAGGAGGAGGAGGAGGAGGAGGAGGAGGAGGAGGAGGACCCGTACGCTCTGCTCGGGGGGGATGACGAAGACTACAACACCATCTTGACCTCCAGCAGTGCTGTGCTCATCGCCAACCGCCCGCCGGCCCCCACCCCGCGGCCCGAGACCACGCCCACCCAGGAGGTCCCTTTCATCGCCCAAGGTAAGACCACGCCCACCCCGAGGCCTGAGACCACGCCCACCCAGGAGGTCCCTTTCATCGCCCAGGGTAAGACCACGCCCACCCCGAGACCACGCCCACCAAGGAGGTCCCTTTCATCGCCCAAGGTGAGACCACGCCCACCCAGGAAGTCCCTTTCATCGCCCAAGGTGAGACCATGCCCACCCAGGAAGTCCCTTTCATCTCCCAGGGTAAGACCACGCCCACCCAGGAAGTCCCTTTCATCTCCCAAGGTGAGACCACGCCCACCCAGGAAGTCCCTTTCATCTCCCAGGGTAAGACCACGCCCACCCAGGAAGTCCCTTTCATCGCCCAAGGTGAGACCACGCCCACCCAGGAAGTCCCTTTCATCGCCCAAGGTAAGACCACGCCCACCCAGGAAGTCCCTTTCATCTCCCAGGGTAAGACCACGCCCACCCCGAGGCCCGAGACCACGCCCACCCAGGAAGTCCCTTTCATCGCCCAAGGTGAGACCATGCCCAACCAGGAAGTCCCTTTCATCGCCCAAGGTGAGACCACGCCCACCCAGGAAGTCCCTTTCATCGCCCAAGGTGAGACCACACCCACCCAGGAAGTCCCTTTCATCGCCCAAGGTAAGACCACGCCCACCCAGGAAGTCCCTTTCATCTCCCAGGGTAAGACCACGCCCACCCCGAGGACCGAGACCACGCCCACCCAGGAAGTCCCTTTCATCTCCCAAGGTAAGACCACGCCCACCCGAGGCCCGAGACCACGCCCACCCAGGAAGTCCCTTTCATCTCCCAAGGTAAGACCACGCCCACCCCGCGGCCCGAGACCACGCCCACCCAGGAAGTCCCTTTCATCGCCCAGGGTAAGACTACGCCCACCCCGAGGCCCGAGACCACGCCCACCCAGGAAGTCCCTTTCATCGCCCAAGGTAAGACCACGCCCACCCGAGGCCCGAGACCACGCCCACCCAGGAAGTCCCTTTCATCGCCCAGGGTAAGACCACGCCCACCCAGGAAGTCCCTTTCATCGCCCAGGGTAAGACCACGCCCACCCAGGAAGTCCCTTTCATCACCCAGGGTAAGACCACGCCCACCCAGGAAGTCCCTTTCATCGCCCAGGGTAACGCCTGGCTGCTGGAAAACCTTCAGGATTCAACCCCAAATCTCAGCTGTTGGGAAGCAAGATGGAGGGCGGGGTTTGAGATGGGTCCATTGAGAGAAATAACCCCATTTTCAGATTGACACCTGTGATGACCCTGTCAACTTTCAACTCAAGTACAAAAAAAACATGACACTTTCCAAAATTGGAGAAAACAAGGTTTTTGCCCCACAGCAACAATATATATATATATATATATATATATATATATATATATATATATATATATATATATATATATATATATATATATATATATATTATGTATATTATATTATTATTATTATTATATATATATATATATATATATATATTATAATATATTATTTGCATCATACCTCTGAGTACTGCGGTAGTTTGTGAGGTACTGCACAATGTACAGTATGCATGATGTTATTTCTTATATTTTAAATCATCTCCTGACAGTAAGCTCCATCCATCCTCAACCTCTGCAGATAAGAGTAGGATTAGGTTCTGCGCTGTGCTGCTGGCTGTGATCTACGGGGGTGAGAGAGCGGCTGAGGGCGGAGGGGAGAGGAGTGTGTAGACAGTAGTGCGCTGCTGATGTGAAGAGAGACTATACAACAGGGGGGGTCAGTAACAAAGTTAGTTTGCTTAAAGTCCCAGTCAGTGATCCGAATGTAAATAAATAAAAGGTTTGTTTTCATTCTCTGGTTGACTGACTGAGCTCTTGACACAAAGAGATTAACAGTAGACAACAGGTATGTTGTGGCAGTAAAAGATCTACTGTGTATTTCTGATTTACAATTGGTTAAGAATGTTCCAAATACAACAACTACAAGAATGTATGTGCACTGCAACCTTGCCCAAGCCCGACGGGGCCCTACCCGACCCGACGGGTTCGGGCTGGGTAGGGCTTTGTTTTTAAATAAATAATTCGGGCTCGGCCGGGCCGGGCAGTGCCCTCTTTAAAAAATATTTTTTTTTATTGCGTTTTTTTTTTTTTTTTTGCTCGCTATACTCATATAACTAGGGTTATAGGATAACCTTAAGTTTCTGTTTCATTTTCGCGTAACGTAGTGCTGTCATCAGAGCGTGAAAGCCTTGTGTCTGAGGAGTCAAGATGTATAGGTTAACAGATAAAATAGTCAAGGGAAAGTTGCATTTTTGGAAACATTTGGATGTCTCCCTCCGCAGCCTGCAGGGATAACTCGAGGGGAGCGCGCGGCTCAGGTGGATGATGATTAACAAATTAACCAGACCGAAGCGGCATAGGTTGAAGTTGGAATATAGCCAGTTGGCGAATGTTTTAATTTGTTCTTGGATGTTAACGTTGTTAACGTTGTTCAACGCCTTGCTGACATCAACACAGCGAAGTGGTGAGTTTGATTATTATTATTTGCTGGTGTGTGGGGTGACGTCGCTGCTGCCCTGTTCTGTTGCGCTTTCATTATATAAATGTTGCTCTGCTCGAAATCTGATTTATGTTTTCTGTTTGTTTGTACAGTGACTGAGTAGGCTATTGTGTCGTGTGTGTGTGTGTGTCAAAGAAGATTCCATATAGCCTTCAAATTACGAGTTTTACGAGGCTGACTCGCGCTGGGAAATAGAATTTGCGAAAAAAGGCTATATAATGGTTGTTAGTCTTCAGCATGATATGTGTTATTTAGTTAGACCTATTGGACATTTTCGTTTTGTTTATTTATTAAGTTAATATATAAACAGTGTTTAGAATATTTAAAACAAAAAAATAAAATAATTTTTGGCTATATGTTATAATATATATATTAATGTTTCTTTCGTTTTCACTATCTGTTATTTAGGTAGACCTATTGAACATTTTCGTTTTTGTTTATTTATTAAGTTCATATAAAACAGTGTTTCGAATATTTAAAACAAATACAAAAAAATTAAAAATTATAATAAATAATAATAAAAAAAATCGGGTTTTCACGCGGGCTAGGGCCTAAAATATTATTTACAGTCGGGCTTATTTTCGGACAGGGCCTGAAGTTCACGGGCTCGGGCTGGGTACAGGCTTCATTTCAAGGCCCTTGCAGACCACAGTGAATATACCCCACTTTATATGGTAAAAAAAATCTGATTGGGGTTTTAAATGTGCTATATAGATAACATACAGCCACTAGAGGTCACACTAGAGCACCAGCATGGCATTTATCCAATCAGGTGCATTCAATGTGGGGAAATGGGAAGTAGGGATACATGCACGCAACATATAACATTCATTTTGGACCCGCAAAAGTTTTTGATGAATAATTAATCAATAATTGTTAGGCGGGGGAGCAATTATTTTATTCCACACCTTTCTAAAAGCTCTGTGAATGTATTATTTAAAAAGAATATTACTCATAAAATATACAAATATTAACCTTTAAGTAGGCATTACTGTAAAGTTTACTTTACTCCACTACATTTATCAGAACCCTACAATTACTAGTTACTTTGAAAGTTAAATGCTTTACATGCATGTGATGAATTGCCTATAGGTTAAACCATGCCAAGAGGAATTAAACAGAATCAGCATAACTGGACCACCAAGCACTTTAACATAACCTTTAGAGGTCAACGCAGTTAGGACTGAACGCCCCCAGTAGTGTTGAGGTCTAAGCACTCGCCTGGCATCGCCCCCAGTAGTGTTGAGGTCTAAGCACTCGCCTGGCATCGCCCCCAGTAGTGTTGAGGTCTAAGCACTCGCCTGGCATCGCCCCCAGTAGTGTTGAGGTCTAAGCACTCGCCTGGCATCGCCCCCAGTAGTGTTGAGGTCTAAGCACTCGCCTGGCATCGCCCCCAGTAGTGTTGAGGTCTAAGCACTCGCCTGGCATCGCCCCCAGTAGTGTTGAGGTCTAAGTACTCGCCTGGCATCGCGGAGACGCCCAGTAGTGTTGAGGTCTAAGTACTCGCCTGGCATCGCGGAGACGCGGGCTCAATTCCCGGCAGTGGTACTGTACTTTCAGCTTGGACAGATGTTCCTACTAACCAGGGGTGTAAAGTACTTGAGTAATTGTACTTCGTTACAATAATTAAGTACTGTTTTGGGGGTTTTGTATACTTGTACTTTTACTCAATTACATTTCAGAGAAAAGATACATACTTATTATTAAAATGCAGACCTACAAAGTACAAATTTCGCAGGTCCAACCATTTTAATTCGTATATTTGTTTCTCTGGCCGAACTAACGTTAACGTTATTAATCCTGCGGTCGCACTTTATTTAAAATGTGCCAATCAAATTCCCATTAATGGAAATTTACCCTCCCATACCCATGCTGATTGGTCCTTGTGCAAAACTAGAAAGCGGGGATCTTTGATTAAACACCTGTTTCTAACCGACTCATGCCCCTTGGTGAACATCCTGTTAGGACATAGCTGCCATTCTTAACCACAAAGACAGTAGGACACCTTTTATGATTACGACAATGGTCTCCTTGATGTGTGTGCGACATGACTATCCGACATGACTATTGGGGTGAGTGCAACGGGACGATAGTCATTCAGACAGGTCACAGTGTTTTTCTTTGGCAGGGGCACGATGGTGGTGGTCTTGAAGCAGGTGTTAGTGACAAGTTGTATTATGTGAGCAAGTACGTCAGATTGAAAATATGATTTAAAACAGGAGACTATTCTATCTGGGTAATTCCTCTTTCATTGAACCCTCTCACGCACATTTTCCTTGATCCTCCAATCACAACTGTTGCTTCCCTGGGAAACAAGTTTGTCCGAGGGACACAGCAGTTGTGATCGGTGGATCAAGGAAAAGAGGGCGGGGCTTGATACTAGGTCTTTGAAAGCTTTTTAGAATTCCGAGAAAACGTTCCAAAAGGGAAGGGAGGAAAGGAAGGGAGGAAGGGAGGAAAGGAAGGGAGGAAGGGAGGAAGGGAAGGGAGGAAGGGAAGGGAAGGGAGGAAGGAAGGAAGGAAGGAAGGAAGGAAGGAAGGAAGGAAGGAAGGAAGGAAGGAAGGAAGGAAGGAAGGAAGGAAGGAAGGAAGGAAGGAAGGAAGGAAGGAAGGAAGGAAGGAAGGAAGGAAGGAAGGGAGGGAGGAAGGGAAGGGAGGAAGGGAAGGGAGGAAGGGAAGGAAGGGAGGGAAGGAAGGAAGGAAGGAAGGAAGGAAGGAAGGAAGGAAGGAAGGAAGGAAGGAAGGAAGGAAGGAAGGAAGGAAGGAAGGAAGGGAAGGAAGGCAAGGAAGGGAGGAAAGGAGGAAGGGAAGGGAGGAAGGGAAGGAAGGGAGGAAGGGAAGGAAGGAAGGAAGGAAGGAAGGAAGGAAGGAAGGAAGGAAGGAAGGAAGGGAGGAAGGAAGGGAGGAAAGGAAGGGAGGAAGGAGGAAGGGAAGGGAGGAAGGGGAGGAAGGAAGGGAGGAAGGAAGGAAGGAAGGAAGGGAGGAAGGAAAGGAAGGGAGGAAGGAAGGGAGGAAGGAAAGGAGCCGTTTGGCTGATGGCGGCACATGGCTCCCTAACTGCAATTAAATAATGCATGGAGATAAAGCCTCCAAAAGGGAGGGGAGGGAAGGAAGGAAGGGAAGGGAAGGGAAGGAAGGAAGGAAGGAAGGAAGGAAGGAAGGAAGGAAGGAAGGAAGGAAGGAAGGA
Source organism: Notolepis coatsorum (assembly GCF_963971535.1). Taxonomy (NCBI): domain Eukaryota; kingdom Metazoa; phylum Chordata; class Actinopteri; order Aulopiformes; family Paralepididae; genus Notolepis; species Notolepis coatsorum. Next base: position 107,290,215 of record NC_140168.1, on the reverse strand, counting down.
AGGAAGGAAGGAGGGAAGGGAAGGGAAGGGAAGGGAAGGGAAGGGAAGGGAAGGGAAGGGAAGGGAGGAAGGGAGGAAGGGAGGAAGGGAAGGAAGGGAAAGAAGGGAGGAAGGGAAGGGAGGAAGGGAAGGGGGGAAGGGAGGAAGGGAAAGAAGGGAGGAAGGGAAGGGAGGAAGAGAAGGAAGGGAAGGGAGGAAGGGAAGGGAGGAAGGGAAAGAAGGGAGGAAGGGAAGGAAGGAAGGAAGGGAAGGAAGGAAGGGAAGGAGGAAGGGAGGGAAGGGAAGGGAGGGAAGGGAAGGAAATAAGGGAAGGAAGGGAGGAAGGGAAGGAAGGAAGGAAGGAAGGAAGGAAGGGAGGAAGGAAGGAAGGAAGGAAGGGAGGGAGGGAGGGAGGGAGGGAGGGAGGGAGGGAGGGAGGGAGGGAGGGAGGGAGGGAAGGAAGGAAGGAAGGAAGGAAGGAAGGGAAGGAGGGAGGGAGGGAGGGAGGGAGGGAGGGAGGGAAGGAAGGAAGGAAGGGAAGGGAGGAAGGGAAGGAGGAAGGAAGGGAGGGAGGGAGGGAGGGAGGGAGGGAGGGAGGGAGGGAGGGAGGGAGGGAGGGAAGGAAGGAGGGAGGGAGGGAGGAAGGGAAGGGAAGGGAGGAAGGGAAGGGAGGAAAGAAAGGAAGGAAGGAAAGGAAGGAAAGGAAGGGAGGAAGGAAGGGGAGGAAGGGAAGGGAGGAAGGGAAGGAAGGGAAGGGAGGAAGGAAGGAAAGGAAGGGAGGAAGGGAAGGAAGGGAAGGGAGGAAGGAAGGGAGGAAGGAAAAAAGCCATTTGGCTGATGGCGGCACATGGCTCCCTAACTGCAATTAAATAATGCATGGAGATAAAGCCTCCAAAAGTGACTGGTATTATTAAGGCTCATGAAATATTCATGTGGTTTTCTGACGTCTCTTATTCTTTTCTCTGAGCACCCTGAGCACCCTGCACACCCTGCACACCCTGAGCACCCTGAGCACCCTGAGCACCCTGAGCACCCTGAGCACCCTGATCACCCTGAGCACCCTGAGCACCCTGCACACCCTGCACACCCTGCACACCCTGAGCACCCTGAGCACCCTGAGCACCCTGAGCACCCTGAGCACCCTGCACACCCTGAGCACCCTGAGCACCCTGCACACCCTGAGCACCCTGAGCAGCCTGAGCACCCTGAGCACCCTTCCTTCCTTCCTTCCTTCCTTCCTTCCTTCCTTCCTTCCTTCCTTCCTTCCTTCCTTCCTTCCTTCCTTCCTTCCTTCCTTCCTTCCTTCCTTCCTTCCTTCCTTCCTTCACACACACACACAAAAGAGTGCACACCCCACATGCCACACCACACACACAAAAGAGTGCACACCCCACACGCCACACCACACACACAAAAGAGTGCACACCCCGCACACACAAAAAAAGAGGCAGCCAATCCCCATATATTACAGACGATATATTACAGATGGTTACGACCAACCATCCGTCCAAAAAGTATTAGGATTTTGCAATGGGACCCCTCGCCCCTAATGTAGCTCTTCCATTGAGCCTGTGATTATCCAGTGCATCAGTGCTGTCCTTGGAGACTCGCAGGGCAAAAAAGAGATTGAGTGCTTCAGCAAAAACACCTAATATACTATAACCCCCCCCCCCCCCCCCCTTCCCCACCACATCCCAAAACCCCTCAATGACTAGAACGAGGACTACCGGGCCGCCATCTGCAACCAATCTGTGCCGGAGTGTGGCCAAGCCGGCCACAATAAGTCATTACACATGTTTTCCATCTGCCTTGTCCCCAGAGCGCACGGGGGGAGAAAGAAGAGGGATTGTGAGCTTTCCATCTATTGAGACAGTGGAGCTTCCACAACCACACAGGGATCACTTTTATTCCCGCCCCCCCCTTCGTTCCTCCTCCCTCCCACCGCTGCAGTAGGCACGCGGTCTGAGGGATGAAGACTGTGGTGGAGACATCAGGCGAGCCGCCAGACTCTGAAGTGGACCAACCAACCGCACAACTGGAAAATAATGAGAGAGCGAGGTTTCTGTTCATCTCACCGAGAGCTCACCGGGGATGGAGAGAATGGGAAGCCGTGCTATCGGGACTAATTGGATGGAAGTAACCAACGCTGTGAATATTCCGCACGTTACAAAGAGGCGAAATGAAGCAATTACCACATTGTCTTTTCCTCCCCCGAACCTTAAACCTGTTAGGTCCACAAACGGCTCCGCTAAACAAAACGTCGGTCTGGGAGGGCGGAGACTATCATATGCTTCCTCCGACACATGTGTAGCCAGCCCACCGCTTCTTTTCACCTGGCAGCGCGGACTCTCACTGGGGGAGTGTAACGTGTGGAAGGATCACACTACCTCTCCTAGATCCTTCCCTTGCTGTGCAGGCGCCCCGACCGAACTGTAGGATTCGCTGTTTTACAACGACCAGGACCCACCCACGCCGGCTTCCCACCCGCTAACACTGCCAATTGTGTTAGTGTGGACGGTCGGCCAAGCCGGAGGCACCACAGCCGGATTCGATCCCACTGGCTCTGTGGTGGTAGACAGACGCTTAGTCCCCTGCACTACCCGGCAGCGCCCCAAAACGTTCATTTTCACCTGAGCCTGAGGCTTCGTACGAGACCTGAAGACTGAGACCCAGAGCGAGGCTTCGTACGAGACCTGAAGACTGAGACCCAGAGCGAGGCTTCGTACGAGGCCTGAAGACTGAGACCCAGAGAGAGAGGCTTCGTACGAGACCTGAAGACTGAGACCCAGAGCGAGGCTTCGTACGAGACCTGAAGACTGAGACAGAGAGAGAGGCTTCGTACGAGACCTGAATACTGAGACCCAGAGCGAGGCTTCGTACGAGGCCTGAAGACTGAGACCCAGAGAGAGAGGCTTCGTACGAGACCTGAAGACTGAGATCCAGAGAGAGAGGCTTCGTACGAGACCTGAAGACTGAGACCCAGAGAGAGAGGCTTCGTACGAGACCTGAATACTGAGACCCAGAGAGAGGCTTTGTACGAGACCTGAAGACTGAGACCCAGAGAGAGAGGCTTCGTACGAGACCTGAATACTGAGACCCAGAGAGAGGCTTCGTACGAGACCTAAAGACTGAGACCCAGAGAGAGGCTTCGTACGAGACCTGAAGACTGAGACCCAGAGAGAGGCTTCGTACGAGACCTGAAGACTGAGACCCAGAGAGAGAGGCTTCGTACGAGACCTGAAGACTGAGACAGAGAGAGAGGCTTTGTACGAGACGTGAAGACTGAGACCCAGACAGATGCTTCGTACGAGACCTGAAGACTGAGACAGAGAGAGGCTTCGTAGGAGACCTGAAGACTGAGACAGAGAGAGGCTTCATACGAGACCTGAAGACTGAGACAGAGAGAGAGGCTTCGTAGGAGACCTGAAGACTGAGACAGAGAGAGGCTTCGTACGAGACCTGAAGACTGAGACAGAGAGAGGCTTCGTACGAGACCTGAAGACTGAGACAGAGAGAGGCTTCGTACGAGACCTGAAGACTGAGACCCAGAGAGAGGCTTCGTACGAGACCTGAAGACTGAGACCCAGAGAGAGGCTTCGTACGAGACCTGAAGACTGAGACCCAGAGAGAGAGGCTTCGTACGAGACCTGAAGACTGAGACAGAGAGAGAGGCTTTGTACGAGACGTGAAGACTGAGACCCAGACAGATGCTTCGTACGAGACCTGAAGACTGAGACAGAGAGAGGCTTCGTAGGAGACCTGAAGACTGAGACAGAGAGAGGCTTCGTACGAGACCTGAAGACTGAGACAGAGAGAGGCTTCGTACGAGACCTGAAGACTGAGACAGAGAGAGAGGCTTCGTAGGAGACCTGAAGACTGAGACAGAGAGAGGCTTCGTACGAGACCTGAAGACCGAGACAGAGAGAGAGGCTTCGTACGAGACCTGAAGACTGAGACCCAGATAGAGGCTTCGTACGAGGCCTGAAGACTGAGACAGAGAGAGAGGCTTCGTACGAGACCTGAAGACTGAGACAGAGAGAGAGGCTTCATACGAGACCTGAAGACTGAGACCCAGAGAGAGGCTTCGTACGAGACCTGAAGACTGAGACCCAGAGAGAGGGTTTGTACGAGACCTGAAGACTGAGACAGAGAGAGAGGCTTCGTACGAGACCTGAAGACTGAGACAGAGAGAGAGGCTTCGTACGAGACCTGAAGACTGAGACAGAGAGAGAGGCTTCGTACGAGACCTGAAGACTGAGACCCAGAGAGAGGCTTCGTACGAGACCTGAAGACTGAGACAGAGAGAGGCTTCATACGAGACCTGAAGACTGAGACAGAGAGAGGCTTCGTACGAGACCTGAAGACTGAGACCCAGAGAGAGGCTTCGTACGAGACCTGAAGACTGAGACCCAGAGCGAGAGGCTTCGTACGAGACGTGAAGACTGAGACAGAAAGAAATGCTTCGTACGAGACCTGAAGACTGAGACCCAGGGAGAGGCTTCGTACAAGGCTTGTGTGCAAGACTGAGACAGAGAGGGTGTGTGTTCGAACCTGGAGTGGAAAGAGTGTACAGTTTAGAGATCTGTTGGGCACAGAGTGTGTCCCAAAAACGAAAGATTTGTTAAATCTTTAGGCCAGTGTTGTTTGCCACTGTTTAAATTGCAGTGTGGAGATAAAATGAGGATTTCAAATAATTTTCCAAATGAAAAGAATAACAAGAGCTTCATAAATAAACATACTCCTGAACAGCATCTTCAACGTTTTCTGGGGAAGTCTTCTAAACCGTCAGAATTTACATTTGGGTTGAAAGAATTTAGAAAATTTGAACCGGCTAATTTGTGTTAAGCTGTAACGCGATGTCAACTGACCCGGACTCAGGTTGATTCAATGCCTGCTGGGAAGATACGGGTATGTCTCAGTCAGTGGTGTGGAATAGGAGGAGGCCTCAGGCAGAGGTTACACCTTTCGTATCATCTTCGTATTGTTTTCTTATGCGTATCGCCGCGACGTCGTGCGCCTGAGTCACACTTTCGTTTTTTTTCCGTTTTTGTCAGCCAAGCACACTGATGTAGTACACTGCCAAAGCAGTAGGTGGCAGTAGGTGGCAAACATGAAGGCAATTTCAACCAATCAGAACGAATGTGCCAATACACTTCCTGGTGGAAGCTCCAGCAAAGAAATGTCAATAAGGCAGGCGCCTATGCCGCGCCACCATCTTGCTTGCTCACTCAATGCAGCAATTCTTTTTTCAGCAAAGCCTAATAAAAGTGCAATAAACAAAACGGATACATTCACTGTGTGTTCTGCCTGTCATTTGTTGATGAAACAAAACTAACATCAACACAAGTGACCACCAAGAGCGGATAGTTTAGGCTAAAAAACGATCGGTAGCATTGTAGCATTGTTAGCTGCATGCTAACGTCAATGGAGTATGCCATTATAACAATATAGCATTGTGGCTAGAAGCTAACGTTAGCTCACGCTACTTAGCCAGCATCAAAACTGATGATATCGCGAGCTATCAGTAGTTAGATAACATTAGAGACAACGCTGTGTGTATTAAACAAAGGTGAATAGAATATTGCATATGGGTACAATACAATACGGCTCAATACAAACAATTGTTAAGGGAATGCAGACTGTTGTAGCTTGGACTGGGGTCCTTATAACAATAACTTGACAACACATGGTAGCTGAAGCTATTTGGGACACGGAGCTCTGTCCCAAACACACACACTGTACACAGGAAGGGCACGCAGATGGTATCTACTGCGCATGGGCGTTTTCGCAACAACTGCTCCGTGCTGACTACACGCTGTATTCCTGGCGTTTTTTTTGCGTATCTCCAAACGCAAACACAATTTTGCGTTTCAGCCGTATCCACAAAAAAACGCCAAAAAACGCGTTTCTGTGTAGATAGGACATGATACGTCGTCAAAAACGTATAAAAAAACGCCAGGAATACACTAGTCTAACCTCAGCCTCAGTCACAGGTGAAAGGCTGGAAGTATAGGAAGTAGGATTCTACGAGCTTAAATAAAGGTTTGATGATGATGAACTAATTAGGCTACAATTACTGTAGATACGTCTCCGTTTTAGATGAGAGACCAACCACCTCAAACTGAACCTGAGCTAAATGGAGCTACTTCACTTGCCGGCGGCTGTGTTATGGGGGGTGTCTCTAGAGAACCCAAGAGCAGAACACAGGCACAGGGGAGAATGAGGCGGTTTCGAAGGTTTAATGAAGTCAGGGAAGGAGAGGGGATGAAGAGCAGGGAGTGGGGGAGAGACAAACAGGCAACGTGGGTAGGTGAGTTCCAGGGGGGTGCAGACTGGCGAGGTCCGTGGGTGAGGGCAGGCCGGAGGGATGAGGTCCTGCACATCAGAGAACAGGGGTTAGGATGACGCAGGTTACAGAGCTCACAAATCACACTATAAGTATATATATATATATTGTATAGAGGTCCAGAGAAGAGTCCTAATACCACGTGAGGCGAAAACAACACTCGGACCAGGAGTGGCAGGTGTGCAGGCCTCCGTGATGACGTGATGGTTCTCAGGTGTGCAGGCCTCTTACCCTGGCTCCGTGATGACGTGATAGTTCTCAGGTGTGTAGGCCTCTTATCCTGGCTCCGTGATGACGTGATGGTTCTCAGGTGTGTAGGCCTCTTATCCTGGCTCTGTGATGATGTGATAGTTCTCAGGTGTGCAGGCCTCTCACCCTGGCTCCGTGATGACGTGATGGATCTCAGGTGTGTAGGCCTCTTATCCTGGCTCCGTGATGACGTGATGGTTCTCAGGTGTGTAGGCCTCTTATCCTGGCTCTGATGACATGATGGTTCTCAGGTGTGTAGGCCTCTTATCCTGGCTCTGTGATGATGTGATGGTTCTCAGGTGTGTAGGCCTCTCACCCTGGCTCCGTGATGACGTGATGGTTCTCAGGTGTGTAGGCCTCTTATCCTGGCTCTGTGATGATGTGATGGTTCTCAGGTGTGTAGGCCTCTTATCCTGGCTCCGTGATGAGATGATAGTTCTCAGGTGTGTAGGCCTCTTATCCTGGCTCCGTGATGAGATGATAGTTCTCAGGTGTGTAGGCTGGCCCAGGTAGGCATGCAGAGTGATGGTGAGGCGGGAACAGGGAGAGACCCATATAAGGCCGTGGAGACCCGCTGACAGGCAGGGGAGAGAAAGGCCCTGGCTGTGGCTGTAAGTAACAGGCTGAATCCTCCTCACTGTCAGCAGGTCTCCACGGCCTTATATGGGTCTCTTCCTGTTCCCGCCTCACCATCACTCTGCATGCCTACCTGGGCCGGCCTACACACCTGAGAACTGTCACTTTTAATCACAGTGGAGAACGTAGCAGTGGCTCCGTCCCCGACCACCAAGAACCTAGGAGTGGACCTCGATGACCGCCAAGAACCTAGGTGTGGACCTCGACGACCGGCTGAACCTAGGTGTGGACCTCGACGACCGCCAAGAACCTAGGTGTGGACCTCCACGACCACCAAGAACCTAGGTGTGGACCTCGACGACCGGCTGGACCTAGGTGTGGACCTCGACGACCGCCAAGAACCTAGGTGTGGACCTCGACGACCGCCAAGAACCTAGGTGTGGACCTCGACGACCGCCAAGAACCTAGGTGTGGACCTCGACGACCGGCTGAACCTAGGTGTGGACCTCGACGACCGCCAAGAACCTAGGTGTGGACCTCGATGACCGGCTGAACCTAGGTATGGACCTCGACGACCGCCAAGAACCTAGGTGTGGACCTCGACGACCGGCTGGACCTAGGTGTGGACCTCGACGACCGGCTGGACCTAGGTGTGGACCTCGACGACCGCCAAGAACCTAGGTGTGGACCTCGACGACCGCCAAGAACCTAGGTGTGGACCTCGACGACCGGCTGCACCTAGGTGTGGACCTCGATGACCGGCTGGACCTAGGTGTGGACCTCGACGACCGGCTGCACCTAGGTGTGGACCTCGACGACCGGCTGCACCTAGGTGTGGACCTCGACGACCGCCAAGAACCTAGGTGTGGACCTCGACGACCGGCTGAACCTAGGTGTGGACCTCGACGACCGGCTGGACCTAGGTGTGGACCTCGACGACCGGCTGAACCTAGGTGTGGACCTCGACGACCGGCTGGACCTAGGTGTGGACCTCGACGACCGGCTGGACCTAGGTGTGGACCTCGACGACCGGCTGGACCTAGGTGTGGACCTCGACGACCGGCTGCACCTAGGTGTGGACCTCGACGACCGGCTGAACCTAGGTGTGGACCTCGACGACCGGCTGGACCTAGGTGTGGACCTCGACGACCGCCAAGAACCTAGGTGTGGACCTCGACGACCGCCAAGAACCTAGGTGTGGACCTCGACGACCGGCTGGACCTAGGTGTGGACCTCGACGACCGGCTGGACCTAGGTGTGGACCTCGACAACCGGCTGAACCTAGGTGTGGACCTCGACGACCGGCTGGACCTAGGTGTGGACCTCGACGACCGCCAAGAACCTAGATGTGGACCTCGACGACCGGCTGGACCTAGGTGTGGACCTCGACGACCGCCAAGAACCTAGGTGTGGACCTCGACGACCGGCTGCACCTAGGTGTGGACCTCGACGACCGGCTGAACCTAGGTGTGGACCTCAACGACCGCCAAGAACCTAGGTGTGGACCTCGACGACCGCCAAGAACCTAGGTGTGAACCTCGACGACCGGCTGAACCTAGGTGTGGACCTCGACGACCGCCAAGAACCTAGGTGTGGACCTCGACGACTGGCTGGACCTAGGTGTGGACCTCGACGACCGCCAAGAACCTAGGTGTGGACCTCGACGACCGGCTGAACCTAGGTGTGGACCTCGACGACCGGCTGAACCTAGGTGTGGACCTCGACGACCGCCAAGAACCTAGGTGTGGACCTCGACGACCGGCTGGACCTAGGTGTGGACCTCGACGACCGGCTGGACCTAGGTGTGGACCTCGACGACCGCCAAGAACCTAGGTGTGGACCTCGACGACCGGCTGAACCTAGGTGTGGACCTCGACGACCGGCTGGACCTAGGTGTGGACCTCGACGACCGGCTGGACCTAGGTGTGGACCTCGACGACCGCCAAGAACCTAGGTGTGGACCTCGACGACCGGCTGAACCTAGGTGTGGACCTCGACGACTGGCTGGACCTAGGTGTGGACCTCGACGACCAGCTGGACCTAGGTGTGGACCTCGACGACCGCCAAGAACCTAGGTGTGGACCTCGACGACCGGCTGAACCTAGTTGTGGACCTCGACGACCGCCAAGAACCTAGGTGTGGACTTCAACGACCGCCAAGAACCTAGGTGTGGACCTCGACGACCGGCTGGACCTAGGTGTGGACCTCGACGACCGCCAAGAACCTAGGTGTGGACCTCGACGACCGCCAAGAACCTAGGTGTGGACCTCGACGACCGCCAAGAACCTAGGTGTGGACCTCGACGACCGGCTGGACCTAGGTGTGGACCTCGACGACCGGCTGCACCTAGGTGTGGACCTCGACGAGCGGCTGAACCTAGGTGTGGACCTCGACGACCGGCTGGACCTAGGTGTGGACCTCGACGACCGCCAAGAACCTAGGTGTGGACCTTGACGACCGGCTGCACCTAGGTGTGGACCTCGACGACCGGCTGAACCTAGGTGTGGACCTCGACGACCGGCTGCACCTAGGTGTGGACCTCGACGACCGCCAAGAACCTAGGGTTGGACCTCGATGACCGCCAAGAACCTAGGTGTGGACCTCGACGACCGGCTGCACCTAGGTGTGGACCTCGACGACCGCCAAGAACCTAGGTGTGGACCTCGACGACCGCCAAGAACCTAGGTGTGGACCTCGACGACCGGCTGGACCTAGGTGTGGACCTCGACGACCGCCAAGAACCTAGGTGTGGACCTCGACGACCGCCAAGAACCTAGGTGTGGACCTCGACGACCGGCTGGACCTAGGTGTGGATCTCGACGACCGGCTGAACCTAGGTGTGGACCTCGACGACTGCCAAGAACCTAGGTGTGGACCTCGACGACCGGCTGCACCTAGGTGTGGACCTCGACGACCGGCTGAACCTAGGTGTGGACCTCGACGACCGGCTGAACCTAGGTGTGGACCTCGACGACCGGCTGCACCTAGGTGTGGACCTCAACGACCGCCAAGAACCTAGGGTTGGACCTCGACGACCTCCAAGAACCTAGGTGTGGACCTCGACGACCGGCTGAACCTAGGTGTGGAGCTCGACGACCGGCTGCACCTAGGTGTGGACCTCGACGACCGCCAAGAACCTAGGTGTGGACCTCGACGACCACCAAGAACCTAGGTGTGGACCTCGACGACCGGCTGGACCTAGTTGTGGACCTCGACGACCGCCAAGAACCTAGGTGTGGACCTCGACGACCGCCAAGAACCTAGGTGTGGACCTCGACGACCGGCTGGACCTAGGTGTGGACCTCGACGACCGGCTGGACCTAGGTGTGGACCTCGACGACCGGCTGGACCTAGGTGTGGACCTCGACGACCGGCTGGACCTAGGTGTGGACCTCGACGACCACCAAGAACCTAGGTGTGGACCTCGACGACCGCCAAGAACCTAGGTGTGGACCTCGACGACCGGCTGGACCTAGGTGTGGACCTCAACGACCGCCAAGAACCTAGGTGTGGACCTCGACGACCGCCAAGAACCTAGGTGTGGACCTCGACGACCGGCTGAACCTAGGTGTGGACCTCGACGACCGCCAAGAACCTAGGTGTGGACCTCGACGACCGGCTGAACCTAGGTGTGGACCTCGACGACCGCCAAGAACCTAGGTGTGGACCTCGACGACCGGCTGAACCTAGGTGTGGACCTCGACGACCGGCTGGACCTAGGTGTGGACCTCGACGACCGCCAAGAACCTAGGTGTGGACCTCGACGACCGGCTGCACCTAGGTGTGGACCTCGACGACCGGCTGAACCTAGGTGTGGACCTCGACGACCGCCAAGAACCTAGGTGTGGACCTCGACGACCGGCTGGACCTAGGTGTGGACCTCGACGACCGGCTGCACCTAGGTGTGGACCTCGACGACCGCCAAGAACCTAGGGTTGGACCTCGACGACCGCCAAGAACCTAGGTGTGGACCTCGACGACCGGCTGAACCTAGGTGTGGACCTCGACAACCGGCTGCACCTAGGTGTGGACCTCGACGACCGCCAAGAACCTAGGTGTGGACCTCGACGACCGCCAAGAACCTAGGTGTGGACCTCGACGACCGGCTGGACCTAGGTGTGGACCTCGACGACCGCCAAGAACCTAGGTGTGGACCTCGATGACCGGCTGGACCTAGGTGTGGACCTCGACGACCGCCAAGAACCTAGGTGTGGACCTCGACGACCGCCAAGAACCTAGGTGTGGACCTCGACGACCGGCTGGACCTAGGTGTGGATCTCGACGACCGGCTGAACCTAGGTGTGGACCTCGACGACCGCCAAGAACCTAGGTGTGGACCTCGACTACCGGCTGCACCTAGGTGTGGACCTCGATGACCGGCTGGACCTAGGTGTGGACCTCGACGACAGCCAAGAACCTAGGTGTGGACCTCGACGACCGGCTGAACCTAGGTGTGGACCTCGACGACCGCCAAGAACCTAGGTGTGGACCTCGACGACCACCAAGAACCTAGGTGTGGACCTCGACGACCAGCTGGACCTAGGTGTGGACCTCGACGACCGGCTGCACCTAGGTGTGGACCTCGACGACCGGCTGCACCTAGGTGTGGACCTCGACGACCGGCTGCACCTAGGTGTGGACCTCGACGACCGGCTGCACCTAGGTGTGGACCTCGACGACCGGCTGCACCTAGGTGTGGACCTCGACGACCGCCAAGAACCTAGGTGTGGACCTCGACGACCGGCTGGACCTAGGTGTGGACCTCGACGACTGGCTGAACCTAGGTGTGGACCTCGACGACCGCCAAGAACCTAGGTGTGGACCTCGACGACCGCCAAGAACCTAGGTGTGGACCTCGACGACTGGCTGGACCTAGGTGTGGACCTCGACGACCGGCTGGACCTAGGTGTGGACCTCGACGACCGGCTGGACCTAGGTGTGGACCTCGACGACCGCCAAGAACCTAGGTGTGGACCTCGACGACCGGCTGCACCTAGGTGTGGACCTCGACGACCGGCTGGACATAGGTGTGGACCTCGACGACCGGCTGCACCTAGGTGTGGACCTCGACGACCGCCAAGAACCTAGGTGTGGACCTCGACGACCGCCTGGACCTAGGTGTGGACCTCGACGACCGGCTGGACCTAGGTGTGGACCTCGACGACCGCCAAGAACCTAGGTGTGGACCTCGACGACCGGCTGCACCTAGGTGTGGACCTCGACGACCGCCAAGAACCTAGGTGTGGACCTCGACGACCGGCTGGACCTAGGTGTGGACCTCGACGACCGGCTGCACCTAGGTGTGGACCTTGACGACCGCCAAGAACCTAGGTGTGGACCTCGACGACCGGCTGCACCTAGGTGCGGACCTCGACGACCGCCAAGAACCTAGGTGTGGACCTCGACGACCAGCTGGACCTAGGTGTGGACCTCGACGACCGGCTGCACCTAGGTGTGGACCTCGACGACCGGCTGAACCTAGGTGTGGACCTCGACGACCGGCTGCACCTAGGTGTAGAGATGAATATTCTTCAGATGAATACTGAAGAACTAGAATCATTAGAGGTTATCAAAGTGAGGTCCATGTCCACGAGAGGGATCTGGGAAGTCCCCATAGAAAATTCAAAAAACAGGACCAAATCATCAGTTTCTTATTTATTTATTTAACCTTTATTTAGCCAGATAAAACATTGATCTGGTCCAAGAGGCCCCAACAGGAGTACAAATATACATATATACACATATATATACATATACTGTACATACATACACACATATACACCAATAGGCGGCACGGTGGTGTAGTGGTTAACACTGTCGCCTCACAGCAAGAAGGTCCAGGGTTCGATTCCCGCTTGGGGACCAGGTTTCCATGATGCCAGGTACCCAGGTGGGGTATCTCCCAGGCCTTTCTGTGTGGAGTTTGCATGTTCTCCCCGTGCTCGCAAGGGTTTCCCCCCCGATAAGATAAACCCAATGGAAAAACATGCACAACAACAGATCGCTAACGCTGTGGCGTCCTTGACGAAGACGGACAGGAGCACATGGATTGGTCCCCTGGCGCAGCTCACGTTGACGCCTGTCTGCTCCCGGCTGCCCTTGGGGGGGAAGGACGACGGGATGGGTTAATCGCAGAGACGAATTGCATCGGCGATTCTAAAGAGACAATGCATGCGTGTGTGTTCAGGTGTGTGTGCTAAAAAAAAAAAAAAAACTAACCGCTGTGTGTACCGCTAAAACATTGAGTGTCGTTGCATGCCGAATAAAGACCTCCGCAACAGGTCCTGCATTATTATTTATATTTTATTATTATTTATAACAAAATAAAAACACAGTTAAGAATCATATAAGCAAATAAACAAACAAACAAACATATGCACAGCCTATGTACAAAAGAAATAAACAGTTCATCTCTAGTCTTTACAGTTTTCTTCAATTGCATAAACACGCTAATCAAAAGTATTACACAATTATCAAAACCTTACACTCAAGGAGCACCTCGACGACCGGCTGCACCTAGGTGTGGACCTCGACGACCGGCTGCACCTAGGTGTGGACCTCGACGACCGGCTGCACCTAGGTGTGGACCTCGACGACCGCCAAGAACCTAGGTGTGGACCTCGACGACCGGCTGGACCTAGGTGTGGACCTCGACGACTGGCTGAACCTAGGTGTGGACCTCGACGACCGCCAAGAACCTAGGTGTGGACCTCGACGACCGCCAAGAACCTAGGTGTGGACCTCGACGACTGGCTGGACCTAGGTGTGGACCTCGACGACCGGCTGGACCTAGGTGTGGACCTCGACGACCGGCTGGACCTAGGTGTGGACCTCGACGACCGCCAAGAACCTAGGTGTGGACCTCGACGACCGGCTGCACCTAGGTGTGGACCTCGACGACCGGCTGGACATAGGTGTGGACCTCGACGACCGGCTGCACCTAGGTGTGGACCTCGACGACCGCCAAGAACCTAGGTGTGGACCTCGACGACCGCCTGGACCTAGGTGTGGACCTCGACGACCGGCTGGACCTAGGTGTGGACCTCGACGACCGCCAAGAACCTAGGTGTGGACCTCGACGACCGGCTGCACCTAGGTGTGGACCTCGACGACCGCCAAGAACCTAGGTGTGGACCTCGACGACCGGCTGGACCTAGGTGTGGACCTCGACGACCGGCTGCACCTAGGTGTGGACCTTGACGACCGCCAAGAACCTAGGTGTGGACCTCGACGACCGGCTGCACCTAGGTGCGGACCTCGACGACCGCCAAGAACCTAGGTGTGGACCTCGACGACCAGCTGGACCTAGGTGTGGACCTCGACGACCGGCTGCACCTAGGTGTGGACCTCGACGACCGGCTGAACCTAGGTGTGGACCTCGACGACCGGCTGCACCTAGGTGTAGAGATGAATATTCTTCAGATGAATACTGAAGAACTAGAATCATTAGAGGTTATCAAAGTGAGGTCCATGTCCACGAGAGGGATCTGGGAAGTCCCCATAGAAAATTCAAAAAACAGGACCAAATCATCAGTTTCTTATTTATTTATTTAACCTTTATTTAGCCAGATAAAACATTGATCTGGTCCAAGAGGCCCCAACAGGAGTACAAATATACATATATACACATATATATACATATACTGTACATACATACACACATATACACCAATAGGCGGCACGGTGGTGTAGTGGTTAACACTGTCGCCTCACAGCAAGAAGGTCCAGGGTTCGATTCCCGCTTGGGGACCAGGTTTCCATGATGCCAGGTACCCAGGTGGGGTATCTCCCAGGCCTTTCTGTGTGGAGTTTGCATGTTCTCCCCGTGCTCGCAAGGGTTTCCCCCCCGATAAGATAAACCCAATGGAAAAACATGCACAACAACAGATCGCTAACGCTGTGGCGTCCTTGACGAAGACGGACAGGAGCACATGGATTGGTCCCCTGGCGCAGCTCACGTTGACGCCTGTCTGCTCCCGGCTGCCCTTGGGGGGGAAGGACGACGGGATGGGTTAATCGCAGAGACGAATTGCATCGGCGATTCTAAAGAGACAATGCATGCGTGTGTGTTCAGGTGTGTGTGCTAAAAAAAAAAAAAAAACTAACCGCTGTGTGTACCGCTAAAACATTGAGTGTCGTTGCATGCCGAATAAAGACCTCCGCAACAGGTCCTGCATTATTATTTATATTTTATTATTATTTATAACAAAATAAAAACACAGTTAAGAATCATATAAGCAAATAAACAAACAAACAAACATATGCACAGCCTATGTACAAAAGAAATAAACAGTTCATCTCTAGTCTTTACAGTTTTCTTCAATTGCATAAACACGCTAATCAAAAGTATTACACAATTATCAAAACCTTACACTCAAGGAGCAAAACATAGGCCCAGATTTGCACCCCTATAAGCACAATGTCAGCCTCACACTTTTTGCAAAACAATACAACATATTTTCATCAGTCTACAGCATTGGTCTTGTGTAGTGTTTGGTGAATTTATTGTATATTTGCACATTCTCTGCGTACTTCACTTACAGTACTCTAATCACTGAGAAGTAGAATTGCTAAATGTGTTTTAGGTTAAGCACAGCAGTGTGTGTAACTGGTTCAAACAGAATTAAGTCATATGAAACGTGTGTTTCATATGGTAAAAAAATGTAGTTTTTATAAATTAGTGTATGGTTTTGACAAGTGTTTAATTTAGCAAAGGATCTGAGGTGTTCTGATAATTGTATGTGGTTGTGCTAATTGTGTGTTTTGAAACACCGGGCCCCGTTTTCAAAATCATGCTTAAGCAATCGAAAAGAAACTGTATTGTGTGTTTCATTATATACATATGTAATGGCCTTTGGATTGAGGAACATACTACCAGCCAAAGGAGGAAGCAGAAAAGGATGGACGAGTATGTAGTTGAGTCATCTTGTGGCACAAGCTCAGACCTCAGCTCAGGAGATCAGGGCCCTATTCCCCTTACCTGGTTCAACTAAGTCGATCAAGAGTCCCATTATCCAGATTCAGTTAACCCGATGTTTGAAGCCGGGATTTTCCTGTTCCTCGAAGGTGGATTCAGTCTCGTTAACTCAAACCAGACTTGAGACCCAGGATAAGTGCGCGCGGCCGCTTCAGTTGAAAAGCCATCACGTATCGATAGCAGAGATCCTGATTTTCTAACGGCATTGATTGATTAATTGATTTAAAACTTTATTAACAGGTTGCAGTACGGCTCAATCGCCTCGCCGACAAGTTAAATGCGTTATCTATAGGCTAATTTTAAGTCCCTCATTACCCCAATCAATCAGATTATATTTCTTTAAACTTGCCTGCTGGCAGTAGGTTTATGGAATGGATAATCAAATGAGATCTTGCTAGCGAAAATAATTAGTTAAACTGTTATGCAGAATAAGGATACGGCTCTCTTACCCATTGATTGATGTATGGTGGATCTTTTACTTATCTACACTGTGGTGTAATGGCTTCTGCTTTTGACTTTCACACAGGCGGCCCGGGTTCGAATCCCACTTCTCCTAGTCCTTTCCTTCTTTTTGCAATGTAGGAATAATTCAATTTGGTGCACGTTGAGAGCTATATAAAGAATGACATCCTCAATGCATGTAGATTTATAATATTTTAACTTAAAACTAGGCTACTTTTGCGTATAATCATTAATATTATATTCCAAAAAAATTATATTGGAAACACGGGGTTTCGAACACCGGTCGCCCGGTTGCCAGGATTCAGCACTAGCCGCTGCGCCACTGTGCCAGACGTGATATACTCATTGTTTATGCATTAATGGACGAGAGACCCGTGTTTAGAATATTTTTCTTACCAAAAAATGAAGTTTTATCTCTTTATTCTCAAATGCATTAATGTGACGTCAACGGCTCATTCAATTTCTCAAATCCGTCAAACAGCGCATCTCATCAGACATTTTAATCCCAGTTACAATATCACACAAAAACCACAATCCCCGCATAGACACTTCAATTTTATGCTTGAATGAAACACAATCCGGCGCTCCGTTAAGCAAATCTACAGCGGAGATTAATATATGAAACTAATCAGTTATTAAAATAACCACATGCAGCGTGTATCGCGACTCCGAGCGCCGTATATGACGTGCATTATTTTATTTAGGACAAAGTAAATCTATAGGCTCAATATGATTTATTATCAGCATTTAGTTCTATTATTATACATTTCAAAAGCCCCCTCTAGGAAAACGAAGCACAGAAACGTAATTCAGAATGGTATAATGCAGATCCTAGACTGTGAGAATCATTTCAGGAAACGAGCTGTCACTTCTTTGCGGGGGCGTGGCCATGGTTCATCCGGCTAACTGAACTTAAACCTGCTCTCGACCAGGCTCAAACTTTTTGATCTGTTGTCATGGTGATTTAGACAATCCAGCTTCGGGGAATGGGAAGGTCCGGCTTAAGTCAGGCTTGACCGAAAGTTATCCGGCTAACTCAGTTATCCAGGTACGGGGAACGGGGCCCAGCTGAGACAGAGACTGTTCTATCCAGTCGTCGACAGAATGCTGCAAGAGCTTGAGAGCAGGTTCTCATGAGTTGGAGTTGGATGAGTTGGCATGTTATCCAGCCTCAGACCATTTTCTCTCAGTGGAATTGCTGCAACCCCTCGCCACACATTACAATATCCAACTATTGCCAGAGGAGATCACAGTTGCAAAGTGTTTCCTGGTCAGGACAGGCAGAGATGCAGTCCCTACTATCCAAAGTGTCTATTCCCTCCTGGATAATAATAATAATAATAATAATAATAATAATAATAATAATAATAATAATAATAATAATAATAATAATAATAATAATAATAATAATAATAATAATAATAATAATAATAATAATAATAATAATAATAATGCATTTGATTTATAAGGCGCCTTTCAGGACACTAAAAAAAAGTCCACAAATCGGTGAATGAAAAAATTATAGGATCAAATGAAAACTACTTACTAAAAATTGATGTTTAAAAGTACTAAAAACCAACAAAAAATACCAAACACTAACAAACATTCAGCACAGACAATGGGGATGCTGACATCTTAAAAAAAAAAAAAAAAAAAAAGTAAAAAAAAAAAAAAAAATTGGTCCGGGGCTAGGAGAAAAACATCCGGGGCTAAAGCCCCGGAAGCCCAGGGCTAACGACGCCACTGCTGCAAACTACCTGGCGTTCTATCGCCACGCTCTAAGACAAACTCTAACCTTGAACCAACTTCGAAAGAGTGCCTAAGCTTAACCGTCGAAAGAACTTGCCGTCACGCTCTAAGACAAACTCAAGTTTCAAGTTTCAAGTTTCTTTAATAGTTGTCATACAGAAGTACAGAATACTTTTGTACAAAATGCTTCTTACTGTTGCGCTCCAGAGACTGTGCATGACAAGATAAGTATGAAATAAAAACATAGTAAAAATTAGAAGAAAAAAAAGAGGTCACAGTGTTCAGTTTAGACATATGTACAATGTTCGTAGACGTAGTTACCATACAATATACAATACTGTGCAGTGTACTAATATACAATACTATATAGTGCAAGGCATAAATGGACAAGGTGCAGTTTAGGTACAATTCACAGTAGGTGTACGAGTTGTAGTGCAAATCCTTTATCAATAAATATAAAGTGTAAGTGTGTTTGTGTGATCTAAAGTGTGGAGAGTGGGTGCTGCAGTGTGTTGTTTGTTTGAGTGAGTGTGTGTGTGCGTGTGGGTGTGTGTGCTGTGTGCATTTGATGGTTGTTGCATAGTGATTATTGTTCGTTTATCGATTATTGTTCGTTTAGCAGCCTGATGGCCTGGGGATAGAAGCTCCTTCTGAGTCTTTCTGTGCTCGCCATAAGACTCCGGTATCGCTTGCCTGACGGCAGCAGTTCAAAGAGGCAGTTGTTCGGGTGGCTCGAGTCCTTAATAATTCTCTTAGCCTTCCCCTTGCACCGCTTGTTGTAAATGTTCTGGAGGGTGGGAAGCCCCCCTCTAATTGTGCGTTCGGCTGAACGTGTCACTCTTTGTAGTCTGCTACGGTCTTGTGCAGTGCTATTCCCAAAC
The DNA here is from genome assembly GCF_963971535.1 of Notolepis coatsorum. NCBI lineage: Eukaryota > Metazoa > Chordata > Actinopteri > Aulopiformes > Paralepididae > Notolepis > Notolepis coatsorum. The sequence goes on along the minus strand of NC_140168.1, from coordinate 107,270,996 downwards.
CAGGAGGTGATGTTGCCGGTCAGGATGCTCTCTATTGTACATGAGTAGAAGTTCCTAAGGATCTTCTGACTGACTTGGAACTTCCTTAGGCGCCTGAGGAAGTAGAGGCGTTGTCGTGCCTTCTTCACAACACTGTCAATGTGTGTGGTCCATGTCAAGTCCTCGGATATGTGGGCTCCGAGGTACTTGAAACTGTTCACTCTCTCAACTGGTGCCCCGTCGATGCTGAGGGGGCTGTAGTCCTTGACCCCCGACCTCCTGAAGTCCACAATCATCTCTTTTGTTTTGCTGACGTTCAGGGAGAGGCAGTTCTCCTGACACCACTGTGACAGGTTCTCTACCTCTTCCAGGTAGGCCCTTTCGTCGTTGGCAGAGATCAGGCCCACCACTACTGTGTCATCAGCAAATTTGATGATGGTGTTGTTGTTCCGCTGTGCTACGCAGTCATGTGTGTACAGGGAGTAGAGGAGGGGGCTCAGAACACAGCCCTGGGGGGCCCCTATGTTGAGCGTGATGGATGAGGAGGTGCAGTTGCCGGCTCTTACCACCTGGGGTCTGCCCGTCAGGAAGTCCAGGACCCACTGGCACAGGTCATAGTTCAAGCCCAGGTCCCTGAGCTTGGCTATGAGTTTGGAGGGGACTATGGTATTGAATGCTGAGCTGTAGTCGATGAACAGCATTCTCACATAGTTCCCCTTCCTCTTGTCCAGATGTGATGCTGCTGTGTGCAGCACATGGGCTATGGCGTCCTCCGTGGACCTGTTGGGGCGATATGCAAATTGCAGAGGGTCCAGGTTGATGGGGAGGGAGGAACAGATGTAGCCCTTCACTAGCTTCTCAAAGCACTTCATGGCTATGGAGGTGAGGGCTACAGGGCGGTAGTCGTTGAGGCAAGCGGGCGTAGATTTTTTGGGTACAGGGATGATGGTGGACTTCTTCAAACCTTAACCAACTTCGAAAGAGTGCCTAAGCTTAATCAGTGTAGAAACAGGCGTCGGCCAATCAGAGAGCGTCTTGCCAGAAATGCGGCTACGGAAAGTATAGACGCGTCTCTCCGTGCCACAGACTCGGGTCGCCATCTTGGCAAATCAGTGTGCATAAAGAAATCACTACAAAACTGCAAAACATAGAAAATGGAGGAAGGGCTGGAGAAGAAGGCTGGAAGGTGTCTCTCCCTGGACTGCCGTGAGATTCTCTCTGTAACAGCGTTTCACGCTAGACTTCAAAACCATTGTTTAACCCAAACATTCACCTGTCAACAACACGGTTCGGTGAGAATGACCCCGTATGGATGGCGGCCAGACATTTTTAACGTCAGTTTCCCGAGCTTCTATAGGGGAAGATGATCTCTACTCCAAGATTAAAATGTCACCGTAGTAACAGCACTTCTATTTGAGTAATATAATTTCAGTAGTCTTTCCACCTCTACTGGTCGTTATAAGATATGATAAGATAAGATATTCCTTTATTGATTTCCTTGGGGAAATTCAGGCATCATAGCAGCATGGGGGAGGAGGGAGGGGAGGTACAGGTAGTAGAAGACATGATACAGGACAGGTCATAGAATTATAGTATACAGTGGAGAAGTAAAAATAAAAATAGAATAAAAAGGCAGTGTGAACAATATAACAATATAAATAACTCTGGACATGCGCATATGGGCAACAAGGTGCAAGATGAGGGTATGTGTATATGCCCTCTCAGTTATTATTTGCCCTACAATAAATATAGTTACAATATAATCCAATAATCAAAATCCAATCTAATATATAATCTAAAAATGCTCAATGCTAAAAATGCTCTGATGAAGTATACAGTATACTAGGGCTGACCCCTATCAGTCGATTAGTCGACTAATCGGTCGAAAGGAGCCGTAGTCGACTAGCCAACCTCTTAGTCGAATATATATTAAAAAAAATTATTAAAAAGAATTATAATATTTTATTTATATATATATTTTTGTATCATTCTTTCCAAAAGCAAAGAGGCCTAGAAGCGTGGCTAACGCTAATAGCATGCATACCAGAGGCTAACTGCCTACGAAAACAGGCACAGAGGCACTGAAAGAGGATTTCACCATCTAATGAACACACTAGACTAGACAAATATCAAGATGTATCCATCAGTGGACCAATTGCATGCTTTTGCAGAGGACAAGAAGCCTTCAGTCGACTCCTTCAGACATTAAGCACCCCCCCCCCCCCCCCCCCCCCCCAGAGGACAAGAAGCCTTCAGTCGACTTCTTCAGACATTAAGCACCCCCCCCCCCCCCCCAGAGGACAAGAAGCCTTCAGTCGACTCCTTCAGACATTAAGCACCCCCCCCCCCCCCCCAGAGGACAAGAAGCCTTCAGTCGACTCCTTCAGACATTAAGCACCCCCCCCCCCCCCCCCCCCCCAGAGGACAAGAAGCCTTCAGTCGACTCCTTCAGACATTAAGCACCCCCCACAGCCCAAATGGAATGATACTCAGCTACTATAGGTTCCTAGTAGTTGGATGTCTGGCAGCGGCCCCTGCCCCACTGTTGTGGAGTTATATATCCTGAATGCCCAGAAACAGTTGGGTGTGTGTGTGTGTACTATATACTATATACCCTCTCTAACACATCACCGCTTCCAGTGGGGATGATGCGCTGTTGTAACCGCAAGCCCGAGGCCACTCCATCAGCCGTGACAAGAGGCCCGCGTGTGTGGAGAGGAGAGCCGTGCAGCGCTGCACTTTAACCCTTTCACTGCCACACTACGGAAGGTTAACCCTTTAGTCGGTAGTAGTGTGATAGTAAAAAAAAGGGTTAACCTACTGTACTGTGAACAGTGAAAGGGTTAACCTGTTGTCGTGCGGCAGTGAAAGGGTTAACCTTCGGTGTGTGTGTGTGTGTATTGTCGCAGTGAACGGGTTAACCGTTTGGTAGTGCCGCGGCGGCAGTGAAAGGGTTAAGTACAGTATAGGCCGACTCACTTAGTCCAGCAATGGCATCGTCGTATCCCACTAAGTCTCACCTAGTTGGGGGCCTTAGGGATATTTTCGTGCAAATTTGTGCAAAAGCACCAAATTTGGCCCAGATGTAGCCCAGAGAATGCTCAATTGATTCTGCCAGGGCGCCCGAGCCGGCGACCCCCGGGGCCGCCCTGGTGGCCAAACCAATATGGCCGCTGTCCGAAAAAGGTCTTGGCTATAACTTTTTAACCAAATTAACTAGAAATACAAACTTGGTGTCTATTTTATGTCTTTTGACTATTAGAAACACATTGGAATGCTTATCTTTACAATTGGGTGTGTCTGGACCCCTAATTTGCATATTTCCAAGATGGCGACTACCCGAAAGTGAGTTTTACCAGAACTTTTGTTTTTTCTGTCTAAAAGTGAAATTCTATATAACATATAATTATATCAGAATCCGAATCAGACACGTTGATTGCCAGGCAATATTTATAATGTCAAATAAACCTAAACAACAATTGGTTGTCAGGCGTACCAACAACAACAAAGGCGAAAACATGACAGAATAACAATAAATACTGCACAATACACAAACAATACAGAATCATACCCTACATTAGCCCAAAATGACAATCCACATACCTCATCAAGGTGCTCAGTCTATAGATATAAGTTTATGGGGATGGATGTGCTCAGTCCTTTTTATTTACCAGGGTGAGTGATTGTGGATAGAAGCTGTAGGTGATGATTTTTATATCATAATCACACAACCAGATTACTTATTGTCGTCTCATTGTAGTCTCGACCCTCATTGTTGGTACAGGCACCCTCACAGCCACATATTGAGGTGCAATGGACTCCAGCTTTGCAGCGCCCCCTACATGACTTTTTGCAGCCGCAGTGGAGGAGAATTGTGCAGGCTTTACTGGCATCTGCTAGATGAGTCCAGTAAGGTTCCCAAGTCTTGGTCGTGGAGTCCCAGTACCAGCTCTGTACCACCATGTACTGAACTCTGGGATATTTTGCTGGACAGAGGTCGCCTGGTTCCAGTAAAAGGGCTATGCCAACTTTGTGAACCCTTGCAAGTGATTCAGCCACTGCTGTTTCCATAATGTCTTGTGTGTTGAGTGCTACAAGGTCATTATTTAGTAGAAATGGATTTCTGTGGGTCTCCATAACCTCTGAAGGATTTGACATCTTTCCTGAACATGACCTGCAAGCTATTTGCCTCTTTGTGATGAGATGTTGACGATGATGTGCTGCTGTTATACACAGCTTCAAACTCTTGCACCAACCTGGTGCAGTCAGGCCCTGCCAGCATGAAGAGTGTGAGGGCTTCAGGGCTTTCATAGAGTCCAGCTGCTCCACCACAGGACTGCAGGATTTTGTTTGATTGCTCCTGGGATTGATCTTTTATAATCAAGCTGAACTTACGTTCTGACCACTGCACTACGAATTTCCCCTTCATGAACTCTTCATAAATGGCAGGATTTTTTTCAGGCAGCTCAAACATGTCTCAAACATTGACGGGTAACCAGCGAGCGTAGTTATGTGATCCATCATGTGAAACCAAGCACAGAGCTCATCACACACTTGAATGTACAGCTTGAAGTGTCCTTCTCGGAGTGGCCGAACAAATCGACAGAACAGTAACTCTAGCTCCATGATGGTAGACCAGTACTTGAACTGTGGAAACTCCGCTTGAGATTGTTTGTCCCACCTTTTGAATGTTTCAGATGGGCCCAGAACATCCACACAATAAGCAGAGTATGCCTTCTGCTTGAGAATATGAAGGGACATGAGAGTGACTTGAAGGACATAACGTGTGCGTTTGATATGGTGCTCATTGAGGGCAGACTGAGCTCGTCCTGTAGTCAAGACCTGTGCCTGGGTAAGGACGGTGGTCCAACCTGAATCGCGGAGCAGCTTGCCCGCCATAAGGTGAGCTTTGTCTTCGATATGCAATGCTCCCATCATTACGGCCAACTTATCTTCACCAAGTGTCGCAGGATATTGCAATTGGAGCTGCTTGGCAATAGCATACAATGGTTGATCAGCACCAAGGACAGCAATCTGGCCAGGATTCAGGAATGATGTGCCTTTCTGTGCTAGCTCCATTGCATGCTTCGTCATGGATGCAGATGCTGCTTTATCTGGGAATAAGGGGTACACTCCTATCTCTGCACGAGGTTTCACTGTCATCATTCATAAGCTGCAAGTTATAACCTGACCATGTAATAACATCATCTTCACCTATGGCTCCTGATCGAGAACTCTTTTCCCATACATCAACCAACTCTCATCTTTCACTTTGGCTCCACGCACAAGATCATGCAATGGTTGCACAGGATCAGTGCCACTTCTGGGTGCCAATTATATTATATATATTCATTGAGTTCCACTGGCTTAACAATTGTATGTGTCTGGAAGTTTGGGTGTGGATGAATCTTCAGTGTCAACTTTTATAGGAGGACGCTCAAGTCCTAGATGGTCATGAGAGATGATTTGTAGCACTCAGTGCAGTTCCATAGAACTCGTTCTGTGAGTAGTTCCCTTTGCTCTACCCATCTAGATTGTCAACATCATAGGTGAAGACATCCTGACGAAGATTAGTAGGAAGAACAATGCCTTGTACTTCTGACATTGGGTGATGAGACTTGCTATTTTCATTCTCGGTTTCAGGTTGGCATCTTCTGTATTAGCTCAAGTCAAGTCAAGAGTTTTATTTGTCACGGCATACGAGTATACAATGAAATGCGGGTGGTCTTGCCCGCAACGATGTGCAATACAGTGGTACAACATATAATAGAATCCAATACAAAAAACATTGTGCAATAACAGGTAACAGGCAACATGGTGTGACATCTCGGCATTTGTACATAGTTATTTACAGAGTATATAGGACATGCTAGGTAGCTTTGGTAGTGCAATACACTGTTACTGTTGCTAATACTAGTTTAAAGTGGCCTTTCCTTTTGGCAATAAGTGTGGGTGTGTGCGGCATGAGTGTGTGCCCGCTCATGTTAAAGTGTCAAAGTGGCTGCTAGTGTGTGAGCGTGCACAGCGTGCGTGTCGTGTGTGTGCTCATGTGTGCTTATGTGTGGATAGTTCAGTGTTCTGTGGTACTCAATGTTCATTGTTCAAGACTCTGATGGCCTGGGGGAAGAAGCTGAGCCTCTCTGTCCTAGTAGCTGGGGTTCGCAGGCGTCTGCCTGACCTCAGCAGCTGAAACAGGCTGTTATTGGGGTGGTGGGGGTCTTTCATTATTCTGCAGGCTCTGGATTTGCACCTCTTGTTGTATAGAACCTGCAGGGGAGGTAGTGCAATACCCGTGGTACGCTCGGCTGAGCGCACCACTCTCTGTAGGGCCTTCTTGTCCTGTGCCGTGCTGTTTCCATACCAGGCAGTGATGTTTCCGGTCAAGATGCTCTCTACAGCTCCTGAGTAGAAGGACTGGAGTATCTTCCCCGATACTCTGAACTTCCTTAACTGTCTCAGGTGGTAGAGGCGCTGTTTCGCCTTCTTTACTACTGTGTCTACTGTATGTGTGTTGACCATGTCAGATCCTCTGAGATGTGGACCCCCAGGTACTTAAAGCTGCTCACCCTGTCCACGGTAGCCCCGTTAATCATCAGTGGTGTGTGTGTCTCCTGCTGTCCTCTCCTATAATCCACGATCAGCTCCTTGGTTTTACCAATGTTCAGGAGCAGGCTGTTGTCCTGGCACCAGCGTTCCAGTACCTCAACCTCCTCCCGGTAGGCCTTCTCGTCGTTGTCCGAGATCAGCCCCACCACCACTGTGTCGTCTGCGAACTTCACTATGGAGTTGGAGCTGAACTTGGCCACACAGTCGTGTGTGTAGAGTGAGTACAGCAGGGGGCTCAGAACACAGCCCTGGGGGGACCCGATGCTCAGGGTGATGGTGTTGGAGGTCTGACCCCCCACCCTGACCGCCTGGGGTCTTTCACTCAGAAAGTCCAGTACCCAGGCGCTCAGGGCGGAGCTCAGACCCAGCTCGATCAGCTTGTCCACCAGTCTGGTGGGGACTATGGTGTTGAACGCTGAGCTGTAGTCAATGAACAACAGTCTCACATAGCCCCCCTTCTGACGGTCAAGGTGAGAGAGGGTGCTGTGCAGTACCTGGGAGACCGCGTCGTCAGTGGACCTGTTTGTCCTGTATGCAAATTGCATAGGGTCCATATCACTGGGGAGGGAGGTACAAATGTGGTCCTTGACCAGCCTCTCGAAACATTTCATGACCACAGAGGTGAGTGCCACCGGTCTGTAGTCATTTGGACATGTTGGGGAGGGTTTCTTCGGTACTGGGATGATGGTAGACATCTTGAAGCAGGCAGGGACCACTGACTCCGCCAGGGATTGATTAAATATGGCGGTGAACACCGGGGCCAGCTGGTTGGCACAGGACTTGAGTATGCGTCCTGTTATACCATCTGGGCCAGCATCCTTCCTGGTGTTCACCTGCATAAATGCTCTTCTCACACTGTGTTCCGACAACGAGAGAGCGTCCCCGCCCCCCGCGGTTGCCCCCCCCCCCTCCACAACAGCCGGCGCGCCAGTGACGTCACTAGCCGGAGAGCCAGCAGCGCCACTGTCTACACCAAACCGGGCATAAAAGGAGTTGACCTTGTCCGCGAGGGAGGCGTCGTCGCTCCCCATTGAGGGGGCGCTGACTTTGTAGTCAGTTATTGTCTTCAGTCCCTGCCATAATCCTCTTGTGTCGTTTTGTGCCATTTGTGTCTCCAGTTTGTCAGCATATGTCCTCTTAGCAAGTTTAACAGCCTTGCGTAGAGTATAGACTGAAGCCTTATACTCCTCCATGTTTCCTGACTCTCTACCCAGGTTGTAAGCGGTAGTGCGAGAGTTCAGAGCTGCTCTAATAGTACTGTCCACCCACGGTTTTTGGTTTGGGAAAACCCGCACCTTTTTTGTGAGGACGATACTACCAGCTATTGTTGTTATGTAGCTCACCACTGTGTCTGCGAGCTCGCTGACGTCACTGGTGCTGCCTTGGAACATGTCCCAATCCGTGTCTGCTAACACGTCCTGGAGCGTGGCCTCTGATTCGTCAGTCCACTTCTTTGTCTCACGTGACACGACGGCGTCACGTGATCTTTGTTGGTACGCGGGGAATAACAAGATGGAGTCGTGATCACTCACGCTTGAAGACCCCGTTAATGGCGGAGCGGCTGCTGTCTTGTAGCCGGCTCTGAACGGGGAATAAAAGTGGTCTAGCGTGTTCCTCCCTCTCGTGGAGCAGGCGATGTGCTGAAAAAAGGACGGCATCACTTTCTTCAGGTTCGCCTGGTTGAAATCGCCAGCCACTATCATCGCCGCGTCCGTATGTTTTATCTGGTGTCTGTTGAGGTGATCATGTAGTTCCCCCAGCGCTTTGCCAATATTCGCCCGTGGGGGAATATATACGGCGGTCATGATGACCGCGGTAAACTCCCGGGGGAGGTGGAACGGACGGCACAGGATAGAAAGGTGTTCCATGTCCGGGGAACACAAGCTTGAGAGAACATGCACCCCTTCGGGATTAACCCAGGAATTGTTCGTGAGGATGCAGACCCCGCCACCGATACTCTTTCCTGAAGCGGCCGTTCGATGAAGGCGTCCGAGGGAGAGACGCTTTTGTCCGGAGTCGCCGACGTGAGCCATGTTTCCATGAAACACATGATGTTAACGTCTCTCATCTCCCGTTGGAAGCAGACCCTCGCTCTCAGGTCATCCATCCTACCCTCCAACGAACGGGCATTCGCCAGAAAGATGGATGGAATTACTGGACGGTAAGCAGCTCTTTTTAATCTCAGCCTAATACCTCCACGTCTCCCTCTGAGCCTCTTCCTGCCGTTTCCTTTGTTCTTTTCCTTGCCGCCATTCTCCCGTCTGATTTCTGCTGGCCATTCTAGGCATAAAGTGTCTCCAAACTCCTCTTTGAGCCCGGGGTTTAGGTCCATAAGTGTCTGGCGGTCGTATGACGTACCCGCCAGTGTTGCTTTAATAAAAAAAGTAGAAAAAACAAACATAATAGCTAAAAGTGTGTACATCGTTGCGGAGCTAAACCAGAGGCGTCTGACCGGGGTCGCGTCCTCTCTACTGCACTACTACTCTAGCTGCACAGGGTTTGAGGAGTGCTGGACCCTGGAGGACGATATCATTGAACACTCGTAAGGGTTCGGCAACAGATGTTGTGAGACAGTTAATAATAATAATAATAATAATAATATCTTAAATTTATAAAGCACCTTTCAGGAGACCCAAGGCGCTTAACAGGAGGGGGCAGCTAAGGGAGGGAACAGGAAACAACGTAACAACAAAATAATAATCAAAAGGAAAGAAAGAAAATGAAAAAAAGGAAATCAGGCAGAGTCATTTACAAATTTGGTGAAGAGGTGGGTTTTGAGTTGGGATTTGAAGGAGTGCAGGGATGTAGCATTACGGATGTTTGGAGGGAGTGAGTTCCAGAGGGTGGGTGCGGCCACAGAAGGCTCTGGGACCAACAGTCCGCATGTTGGTGGTGGGGATGGAGAGGAGACCGGAGTCAGAGAACCGCAGCCTCCGGGGCAGGATGGAGGAGGTCAGCTAGGTACCGGGGGGCAAGGGAGTGAAGGGCTTTGTAGGTGATGAGGAGGATCTTGAAATTGATGCAGGACTTGACTGGAAGCCAGTGGAGGTGGATGAGGGTGGGGGTGATGTGGTGCCAGGACTTGGTGCGGGTGAGAACCCTGGCAGCAGAATTTTGCACATATTGTAACCTGTTCAGGGCATTGCTGGGTAGCCCTATTAGGACAGCGTTTGCATAGTCAAGACGGGAGGTGACGAAAGCGTGAATGAGAGTCTCTGCTACAGAGTCGGGGAGAGATGGCCGGAGTCTGGAAATGTTACTGAGATGAAAAAAAGCTGATTTAGTTATTGTTTTTATGTGGGAATGAAAGAAGAGGGTGGAGTCCAGTATGACGCCCAGTGGATTAGGCAGCCATCCACTTCAAGGAGGAGATCTCCAACCTTCCGGAGCAGTGACTGCTTGGCCACAGCCCATGAGCTCAGTCTTCTTGCTATTTAGCTTCAGGAAATTGGATGACATCCAGGCCTTGATGTCAAGGAGGCAGTTGACGAGGTGCTGTGGGGCGAGAGGAGTGGAGGGTGAGGTGCTGATGTAGAGCTGAGTGTCATCAGCGTAGGAGTGGAAATTGAGACCATGTTTCCGGATGATGTGACCAAGGGGGAGCATGTCGATTGTGAAGAGGAGTGGACCAAGAATGGAGCGGCACACCTTGGTTGACTGGGGCAGGGGTGGAGGTGGAGTTGCAGATGGAGATGAACTGTTTTCGGTCAGTGAGGTAGGACTCGAACCAGGTGAGAGCAGTCCCAGTAACACCCAGGTGGTCAGAGAGGTGGTTAAGGAGAATGGAATGGGAGACCATGTCAAAGGCCGCAGATAGATCCAGGAGGATGAGGAGGCTGATGTGACCGGAATCGGTGGCAATGAGAAGGTCGTTGGTGGCCTTGGTGAGGGCAGTCTCGGTGCTGTGGTGTTTCCTGAAGCCACATTGGAAGGGTTCATAGAGCTCATGGTTGGACAGGTGTTGGTGCAGTTGGGCGGCCACTGCTCTTTCCAGGATCTTGCTCAGGAAAGGAAGGTTGGAGATCGGTCGGTAAATCCCAATGTCATCTGGGTCCAGACCAGGCTTCTTCAGGATGGGCGTGACTGATGCTGTCTTGAAGCTAGAGGGTACCCTGCCGGATTCCAGGGAGGAATTAATGATTCCCACGATGGTAGGGCACACGTCAGGTAGGCCAGCTTTGACCAGGAATGTGGGTAAGGGGTCAAGGGAGCAGGTGGAGGCCTTAGCCTTGGTGACCAGCTTAGCCACCTGGAGAGCGTCGATGGGAAGGAGCCGTCAAACGCGTGGCCTGGTTGTAAGCAATACTTGTGTAAAACCAAGGCGGCCCTCATCAACATAATCGCCTCATCTTGATCAATCTGGTTGGAATCATGACCTCTAGCTACTCTCTTAGCCACTTGTTCCTTGTTTGTGATGTATGTGTCCCTCCCTTTCTGGTGTTCACTCCATTCAGGCAGATATTTGAGGAGCTGTTGCTTGAATCTTGTTGTGTGGAGTTCATAATCAAGACACAAATGCGAAATGGGTCAATATATTGAAACAGAAACGTAAAAGTTAAGGTAAAACTCATTTTTGGGCAACCGCCATCTTGGAAATATGCAAATTGGGGGTCCAGACACACCCAATTATAAATATAAGCATTCCAATGTGTTTCTAATGGCCAAGAAACATAATATAGACACAACGTTTTTATTTGAAGCTCATTTGGTTCAAAAGTTTGAGCCGAAACCTTTTTTGGAGGGCGGCCATATTTATTTGGCCACCAGGGCGACCCCGGTGGTCGCTGGCTCGGGCGCCCTGGCTGAATCATTAGAACATAGTCTGAGTTACATCTGGGCCAAATTTGGTGCTTTTGCACAAATTTGCACGAACTTAGCCTCATATAGCCCTAAGGCCCCCAGCACAAGTACGTTTGTCCACCTCTCTTGGTGTGTTTGGGAGAATATAATAGGATAGTAGTATACTTTATTGATTCCGAGGGAAAGCCCTATAGAATAGCCATTACCAAATTAGATCATAGATCATCTGTCATATAGATTTGTTTTTGGGGTTGTTTCCCCCCCCCTCCAATCACAGCGTTTCAGATGTCATACACAGCATTTTGACAGAATATTGCAGGCTACTGTATACTCACACACCTGCAGGGGGAGGGTTGGATTAGGGTATATTGGCGCCATCTAGTGGAAGAACGGAACAAGCCTGTGAAAATGCTCACAGCAGCGGATCTGCAGCAGTGTATGTTGGCCTATCATACAAGATATACAGTGTATTGCAGGTTACTTGGGATCAGTTCACATTCAATTCAATCAATTCTAAATTTCAACAGAAATGACCCTGTACTGGGACATTCATTCTCAGTTTCTTGTCAACAGTTTTCACAGATTTGGACGTGAATTGGAGTATTGTAACTGTAAGCAGAGTCTCCAAAAGTAATACATTAATACGTATATACCTATACTGTACCTGAACTATAACCTTTTTCAGTATTTCCTACCAGTACAGTGCAATGCTATAAACACAGCTTCATTTAATCATAATCAACTGTTGTTCGACTACAATCTAACTGGGGGCGACAGAGGCTCGGGAGGTTAGAGCAGTCGTCTGGTAATCCGGAGGTTCCCAGTTCGATTCCCTGCTCCTCCCCGAGCAGCGTGTCAAAGTGTCCTTGAGCAAGACATTTAACCCCTAAGTGCTCCCGGTGAGCCGTCGGTGTGTGAACGGGTCAAAATGTGAGGAACAAATTGTAAAGCGCTTTGGATAAAACCTTTTACCATTTACAATCATAATGTAGTTTGCCTAGCAAGATGTCTGTGGTGGTTATGCAATGCAATACTGTGAATTGGGACAAATCGCACAAGCGATGTGTTACGTACTGTAAGTGTATTGTGTTGGATTGATCATTGCTATAATGAGTCTCCAAAGGTAGGATGATACTGACCGCAGACTGCTCTGTGCCCACAGTGTTCCAGAAGAAGATGTCCAGGGGAGATGCTGAGACCTTGTACTCTCTTCCCACTAAACAAGGTGAGATCTTGTCCTCTCTTCCCACTAAACAAGGTGAGGTCTTGTCCTCTCTTCCCACTAAACAAGGTGAGGTCTTGTCCTCTCTTCCCACTAAACAAGGTGAGATCTTGTCCTCTCTTCCCACTAAACAAGGTGAGATCTTGTCCTCTCTTCCCACTAAACAAGGTGAGATCTTGTCCTCTCTTCCCACTAAACAAGGTGAGACCTTGTACTCTCTTCCCACTAAACAAGGTGAGACCTTGTACTCTCTTCCCACTAAACAAGGTGAGACCTTGTACTCTCTTCCCACTAAACAAGGTGAGGTCTTGTCCTCTCTTCCCACTAAACAAGGTGAGGTCTTGTCCTCTCTTCCCACTAAACAAGGTGAGATCTTGTCCTCTCTTCCCACTAAACAAGGTGAGATCTTGTCCTCTCTTCCCACTAAACAAGGTGAGATCTTGTCCTCTCTTCCCACTAAACAAGGTGATATCTTGTCCTCTCTTCCCACTAAACAAGGTGAGATCTTGTCCTCTCTTCCCACTAAACAAGGTGAGGTCTTGTCCTCTCTTCCCACTAAACAAGGTGAGATCTTGTCCTCTCTTCCCACTAAACAAGGTGAGATCTTGTCCTCTCTTCCCACTAAACAAGGTGAGGTCTTGTCCTCTCTTCCCACTAAACAAGGTGAGATCTTGTCCTCTCTTCCCACTAAACAAGGTGAGATCTTGTCCTCTCTTCCCACTAAACAAGGTGAGATCTTGTCCTCTCTTCCCACTAAACAAGGTGAGACCTTGTCCTCTCTTCCCACTAAACAAGGTGAGGTCTTGTCCTCTCTTCCCACTAAACAAGGTGAGATCTTGTCCTCTCTTCCCACTAAACAAGGTGAGATCGTGTCCTCTCTTCCCACTAAACAAGGTGAGATCTTGTCCTCTCTTCCCACTAAACAAGGTGAGATCTTGTCCTCTCTTCCCACTAAACAAGGTGAGATCTTGTCCTCTCTTCCCACTAAACAAGGTGAGATCTTGTCCTCTCTTCCCACTAAACAAGGTGAGATCTTGTCCTCTCTTCCCACTAAACAAGGTGAGGTCTTGTCCTCTCTTCCCACTAAACAAGGTGAGATCTTGTCCTCTCTTCCCACTAAACAAGGTGAGATCTTGTCCTCTCTTCCCACTAAACAAGGTGAGGTCTTGTCCTCTCTTCCCACTAAACAAGGTGAGATCTTGTCCTCTCTTCCCACTAAACAAGGTGAGATCTTGTCCTCTCTTCCCACTAAATGAGGTGAGATCTTGTCCTCTCTTCCCACTAAACAAGGTGAGGTCTTGTCCTCTCTTCCCACTAAACAAGGTGAGATCTTGTCCTCTCTTCCCACTAAACATGGTGAGGTCTTGTCCTCTCTTCCCACTAAACAAGGTGAGACCTTGTCCTCTCTTCCCACTAAACAAGGTGAGGTCTTGTCCTCTCTTCCCACTAAACAAGGTGAGGTCTTGTCCTCTCTTCCCACTAAACAAGGTGAGATCTTGTCCTCTCTTCCCACTAAACAAGGTGAGATCTTGTCCTCTCTTCCCACTAAACAAGGTGAGATCTTGTCCTCTCTTCCCACTAAACAAGGTGAGGTCTTGTCCTCTCTTCCCACTAAACAAGGTGAGATCTTGTCCTCTCTTCCCACTAAACAAGGTGAGATCTTGTCCTCTCTTCCCACTAAATGAGGTGAGATCTTGTCCTCTCTTCCCACTAAACAAGGTGAGGTCTTGTCCTCTCTTCCCACTAAACAAGGTGAGACCTTGTACTCTCTTCCCACTAAACAAGGTGAGGTCTTGTCCTCTCTTCCCACTAAACAAGGTGAGGTCTTGTCCTCTCTTCCCACTAAACAAGGTGAGATCTTGTCCTCTCTTCCCACTAAACAAGGTGAGATCTTGTCCTCTCTTCCCACTAAACAAGGTGAGATCTTGTCCTCTCTTCCCACTAAACAAGGTGAGATCTTGTCCTCTCTTCCCACTAAACAAGGTGAGATCTTGTCCTCTCTTCCCACTAAACAAGGTGAGGTCTTGTCCTCTCTTCCCACTAAACAAGGTGAGATCTTGTCCTCTCTTCCCACTAAACAAGGTGAGATCTTGTCCTCTCTTCCCACTAAACAAGGTGAGGTCTTGTCCTCTCTTCCCACTAAACAAGGTGAGATCTTGTCCTCTCTTCCCACTAAACAAGGTGAGATCTTGTCCTCTCTTCCCACTAAATGAGGTGAGATCTTGTCCTCTCTTCCCACTAAACAAGGTGAGGTCTTGTCCTCTCTTCCCACTAAACAAGGTGAGATCTTGTCCTCTCTTCCCACTAAACATGGTGAGGTCTTGTCCTCTCTTCCCACTAAACAAGGTGAGACCTTGTCCTCTCTTCCCACTAAACAAGGTGAGGTCTTGTCCTCTCTTCCCACTAAACAAGGTGAGGTCTTGTCCTCTCTTCCCACTAAACAAGGTGAGATCTTGTCCTCTCTTCCCACTAAACAAGGTGAGATCTTGTCCTCTCTTCCCACTAAACAAGGTGAGATCTTGTCCTCTCTTCCCACTAAACAAGGTGAGGTCTTGTCCTCTCTTCCCACTAAACAAGGTGAGATCTTGTCCTCTCTTCCCACTAAACAAGGTGAGATCTTGTCCTCTCTTCCCACTAAATGAGGTGAGATCTTGTCCTCTCTTCCCACTAAACAAGGTGAGGTCTTGTCCTCTCTTCCCACTAAACAAGGTGAGATCTTGTCCTCTCTTCCCACTAAACAAGGTGAGGTCTTGTCCTCTCTTCCCACTAAACAAGGTGAGACCTTGTCCTCTCTTCCCACTAAACAAGGTGAGGTCTTGTCCTCTCTTCCCACTAAACAAGGTGAGATCTTGTCCTCTCTTCCCACTAAACAAGGTGAGATCTTGTACTCTCTTCCCACTAAACAAGGTGAGATCTTGTCCTCTCTTCCCACTAAACAAGGTGAGATCTTGTCCTCTCTTCCCACTAAACAAGGTGAGGTCTTGTCCTCTCTTCCCACTAAACAAGGTGAGGTCTTGTCCTCTATTCCCACTAAACAAGGTGAGATCTTGTCCTCTCTTCCCACTAAACAAGGTGAGATCTTGTCCTCTCTTCCCACTAAACAAGGTGAGACCTTGTCCTCTCTTCCCACTAAACAAGGTGAGGTCTTGTCCTCTCTTCCCACTAAACAAGGTGAGGTCTTGTCCTCTCTTCCCACTAAACAAGGTGAGACCTTGTCCTCTCTTCCCACTAAACAAGGTGAGGTCTTGTCCTCTCTTCCCACTAAACAAGGTGAGATCTTGTCCTCTCTTCCCACTAAACAAGGTGAGGTCTTGTCCTCTCTTCCCACTAAACAAGGTGAGGTCTTGTCCTCTCTTCCCACTAAACAAGGTGAGATCTTGTCCTCTCTTCCCACTAAACAAGGTGAGATCTTGTCCTCTCTTCCCACTAAACAAGGTGAGATCTTGTCCTCTCTTCCCACTAAACAAGGTGAGGTCTTGTCCTCTCTTCCCACTAAACAAGGTGAGATCTTGTCCTCTCTTCCCACTAAACAAGGTGAGATCTTGTCCTCTCTTCCCACTAAACAAGGTGAGGTCTTGTCCTCTCTTCCCACTAAACAAGGTGAGGTCTTGTCCTCTCTTCCCACTAAACAAGGTGAGGTCTTGTCCTCTCTTCCCACTAAACAAGGTGAGGTCTTGTCCTCTCTTCCCACTAAACAAGGTGAGATCTTGTCCTCTCTTCCCACTAAACAAAGTGAGATCTTGTCCTCTCTTCCCACTAAACAAGGTGAGATCTTGTCCTCTCTTCCCACTAAACAAGGTGAGATCTTGTCCTCTCTTCCCACTAAACAAGGTGAGGTCTTGTCCTCTCTTCCCACTAAACAAGGTGAGGTCTTGTGCTCTCTTCCCACTAAACAAGGTGAGATCTTGTCCTCTCTTCCCACTAAACAAGGTGAGATCTTGTCCTCTCTTCCCACTAAACAAGGTGAGACCTTGTCCTCTCTTCCCACTAAACAAAGTGAGATCTTGTCCTCTCTTCCCACTAAACAAGGTGAGACCTTGTCCTCTCTTCCCACTAAACAAGGTGAGACCTTGTCCTCTCTTCCCACTAAACAAGGTGAGATCTTGTCCTCTCTTCCCATTAAACAAGGTGAGATCTTGTCCTCTCTTCCCATTAAACAAGGTGAGACCTTGTCCTCTCTTCCCACTAAACAAGGTGAGACCTTGTCCTCTCTTCCCACTAAACAAGGTGAGATATTGTCCTCTCTTCCCACTAAACAAGGTGAGGTCTTGTCCTCTCTTCCCACTAAACAAGGTGAGATCTTGTCCTCTCTTCCCACTAAACAAGGTGAGATCTTGTCCTCTCTTCCCACTAAACAAGGTGAGATCTTGTCCTCTCTTCCCACTAAACAAGGTGAGATATTGTCCTCTCTTCCCACTAAACAAGGTGAGGTCTTGTCCTCTCTTCCCACTAAACAAGGTGAGATCTTGTCCTCTCTTCCCACTAAACAAGGTGAGATCTTGTCCTCTCTTCCCACTAAACAAGGTGAGATCTTGTCCTCTCTTCCCACTAAACAAGGTGAGATCTTGTCCTCTCTTCCCACTAAACAAGGTGAGATCTTGTCCTCTCTTCCCACTAAACAAGGTGAGGTCTTGTCCTCTCTTCCCACTAAACAAGGTGAGATCTTGTCCTCTCTTCCCACTAAACAAGGTGAGATCTTGTCCTCTCTTCCCACTAAACAAGGTGAGATCTTGTCCTCTCTTCCCACTAAACAAGGTGAGATCTTGTCCTCTCTTCCCACTAAACAAGGTGAGGTCTTGTCCTCTCTTCCCACTAAACGAGGTGAGATCTTGTCCTCTCTTCCCACTAAATAAGGTGAGGTCTTGTCCTCTCTTCCCACTAAACAAGGTGAGATCTTGTCCTCTCTTCCCACTAAACAAGGTGAGATCTTGTCCTCTCTTCCCACTAAACAAGGTGAGGTCTTGTCCTCTCTTCCCACTAAACAAGGTGAGGTCTTGTCCTCTCTTCCCACTAAACAAGGTGCGATCTTGTCCTCTCTTCCCACTAAACAAGGTGAGGTCTTGTCCTCTCTTCCCACTAAACAAGGTGAGATCTTGTCCTCTCTTCCCACTAAACAAGGTGAGGTGAGACCTTGTCCTCTCTTCCCACTAAACAAGGTGAGATCTTGTCCTCTATTCCCACTAAACAAGGTGAGGTCTTGTCCTCTCTTCCCACTAAACAAGGTGAGATCTTGTCCTCTCTTCCCACTAAACAAGGTGAGATCTTGTCCTCTCTTCCCCCTAAACAAGGTGAGGTCTTGTCCTCTCTTCCCACTAAACAAGGTGAGATCTTGTCCTCTCTTCCCACTAAACAAGGTGAGATCTTGTCCTCTCTTCCCACTAAACAAGGTGAGATCCTGTCCTCTCTTCCCACTAAACAAGGTGAGGTGAGATCTTGTCCTCTCTTCCCACTAAACAAGGTGAGATCTTGTCCTCTCTTCCCACTAAACAAGGTGAGATCTTGTCCTCTCTTCCCACTAAACAAGGTGAGGTCTTGTCCTCTCTTCCCACTAAACAAGGTGAGGTGAGATCTTGTCCTCTCTTCCCACTAAACAAGGTGAGATCTTGTCATCTCTTCCCACTAAACAAGGTGAGACCTTGTCCTCTCTTCCCACTAAACAAGGTGAGATCTTGTCCTCTCTTCCCACTAAACAAGGTGAGGTCTTGTCCTCTCTTCCCACTAAACAAGGTGAGATCTTGTCCTCTCTTCCCACTAAACAAGGTGAGATCTTGTCCTCTCTTCCCACTAAACAAGGTAAGATCTTGTCCTCTCTTCCCACTAAACAAGGTGAGATCTTGTCCTCTCTTCCCACTAAACAAGGTGAGATCTTGTCCTCTCTTCCCACTAAACAAGGTGAGATCTTGTCCTCTCTTCCCACTAAACAAGGTGAGATCTTGTCCTCTCTTCCCACTAAACAAGGTGGGACCTTGTACTCTCTTCCCACTAAACAAGGTGAGATCTTGTCCTCTCTTCCCACTAAACAAGGTGAGATCTTGTCCTCTTTTCCCACTAAACAAGATGAGATCTTGTCCTCTCTTCCCACTAAACAAGGTGAGATCTTGTCCTCTCTTCCCACTAAACAAGGTGAGACCTTGTCCTCTCTTCCCACTAAACAAGGTGAGGTCTTGTCCTCTCTTCCCACTAAACAAGGTTAGATCTTGTCCTCTCTTCCCACTAAACAAGGTGAGATCTTGTCCTCTCTTCCCACTAAACAAGGTGAGATCTTGTCCTCTCTTCCCACTAAACAAGGTGAGAACTTGTCCTCTCTTCCCACTAAACAAGGTGAGGTCTTGTCCTCTCTTCCCACTAAACAAGGTGAGATCTTGTCCTCTCTTCCCACTAAACAAGGTGAGATCGTGTCCTCTCTTCCCACTAAACAAGGTGAGATCTTGTCCTCTCTTCCCACTAAACAAGGTGAGGTCTTGTCCTCTCTTCCCACTAAACAAGGTGAGATCTTGTCCTCTCTTCCCACTAAACAAGGTGAGATCTTGTCCTCTCTTCCCACTAAACAAGGTGGGATCTTGTCCTCTCTTCCCACTAAACAAGGTGAGATCTTGTCCTCTCTTCCCACTAAACAAGGTGAGATCTTGTCCTCTCTTAGCACTAAACAAGGTGAGACCTTGTCCTCTCTTCCCACTAAACAAGGTGGGATCTTGTCCTCTCTTCCCACTAAACAAGGTGAGATCTTGTCCTCTGTTCCCACTAAACAAGGTGAGGTCTTGTCCTCTCTTCCCACTAAACAAGGTGAGATCTTGTCCTCTCTTCCCACTAAACAAGGTGAGGTCTTGTCCTCTCTTCCCACTAAACAAGGTGAGATCTTGTCCTCTCTTCCCACTGAACAAGGTGAGGTGAGACCTTGTCCTCTCTTCCCACTAAACAAGGTGAGATCTTGTCCTCTCTTCCCACTAAACAAGGTGAGACCTTGTCCTCTCTTCCCACTAAACAAGATGAGACCTTGTCCTCTCTTCCCACTAAACAAGGTGAGATATTGTACTCTCTTCCCACTAAACAAGGTGAGATCTTGTCCTCTCTTCCCACTAAACAAGGTGAGATCTTGTCCTCACTTCCCACTAAACAAGGTGAGATATTGTCCTCTCTTCCCACTAAACAAGGTGAGATATTGTACTCTCTTCCCACTAAACAAGGTGAGGTCTTGTCCTCTCTTCCCACTAAACAAGGTGAGACCTTGTACTCTCTTCCCACTAAACAAGGTGAGGTCTTGTCCTCTCTTCCCACTAAACAAGGTGAGATCTTGTCATCTCTTCCCACTAAACAAGGTGAGATCTTGTCCTCTCTTCCCACTAAACAAGGTGAGATCTTGTACACTCTTCCCACTAAACAAGGTGAGGTCTTGTCCTCTCTTCCCACTAAACAAGGTAAGATCTTTTCCTCTCTTCCCACTAAACAAGGTGAGGTCTTGTCCTCTCTTCCCACTAAACAAGGTGAGATCTTGTCATCTCTTCCCACTAAACAAGGTGAGATCTTGTCCTCTCTTCCCACTAAACAAGGTGAGATCTTGTACTCTCTTCCCACTAAACAAGGTGAGATCTTGTCCTCACTTCCCACTAAACAAGGTGAGATATTGTCCTCTCTTCCCACTAAACAAGGTGAGATCTTGTCCTCTCTTCCCACTAAACAAGATGAGATCTTGTCCTCTCTTCCCACTAAACAAGGTGAGATCTTGTCCTTTCTTCCCACTAAACAAGGTGAGGTCTTGTCCTCTCTTCCCACTAAACAAGGTGAGATCTTGTCCTCTCTTACCACTAAACAAGGTGAGATCTTGTCCTCTCTTCCCACTAAACAAGGTGAGATCTTGTCCTCTCTTCCCACTAAACAAGGTGAGGTCTTGTCCTCTCTTCCCACTAAACAAGGTGAGATCTTGTCCTCTCTTCCCACTAAACAAGGTGAGATCTTGTCCTCTCTTCCCACTAAACAAGGTGAGATCTTGTCCTCTCTTCCCACTAAACAAGGTGAGGTCTTGTCCTCTCTTCCCACTAAACAAGGTGAGGTCTTGTCCTCTCTTCCCACTAAACAAGGTGAGATCTTGTCCTCTCTTCCCACTAAACAAGGTGAGATCTTGTCCTCTCTTCCCACTAAACAAGGTGAGGTCTTGTCCTCTTTCCCACTAAACAAGGTGAGATCTTGTCCTCTCTTCCCACTAAACAAGGTGAGGTGAGACCTTGTCCTCTCTTCCCACTAAACAAGGTGAGATCTTGTCTCTCTTCCCACTAAACAAGGTGAGATCTTGTCCTCTCTTCCCACTAAACAAGGTGAGATCTTGTCCTCTCTTCCCACTAAACAAAGTGAGGTGAGATCTTGTCCTCTCTTCCCACTAAACAAGGTGAGATCTTGTCCTCTCTTCCACTAAACAAGGTGGGACCTTGTACTCTCTTCCCACTAAACAAGGTGAGATCTTGTCCTCTCTTCCCACTAAACAAGGTGAGGTCTTGTCCTCTCTTCCCACTAAACAAGGTGAGACCTTGTCCTCTCTTCCCACTAAACAAGGTGAGATCTTGTCCTCTCTTCCCACTAAACAAGGTGAGATCTTGTCCTCTCTTCCCACTAAACAAGGTGAGATCTTGTCCTCTCTTCCCACTAAACAAGGTGAGATCTTGTCCTCTCTTCCCACTAAACAAGGTGCGATCTTGTCCTCTCTTCCCACTAAACAAGGTGAGATCTTGTCTTCTCTTCCCACTAAACAAGGTGAGATCTTGTCCTCTCTTCCCACTAAACAAGGTGAGATCTTGTCCTCTCTTCCCACTAAACAAGGTGAGATCTTGTCCTCTCTTCCCACTAAACAAGGTGAGATCTTGTCCTCTCTTCCCACTAAACAAGGTGGGACCTTGTACTCTCTTCCCACTAAACAAGGTGAGATCTTGTCCTCTCTTCCCACTAAACAAGGTGAGATCTTGTCCTCTCTTCCCACTAAACAAGATGAGATCTTGTCCTCTCTTCCCACTAAACAAGGTGAGATCTTGTCCTCTCTTCCCACTAAACAAGGTGAGACCTTGTCCTCTCTTCCCACTAAACAAGGTGAGATCTTGTCCTCTCTTCCCACTAAACAAGGTGAGATCTTGTCCTCTCTTCCCACTAAACAAGGTGAGATCTTGTCCTCTCTTCTCACTAAACAAGGTGAGGTCTTGTCCTCTCTTCCCACTAAACAAGGTGAGATCTTGTCCTCTCTTCCCACTAAACAAGGAGAGACCTTGTCCTCTCATCCCACTAAACAAGGTGAGATCTTGTCATCTCTTCCCACTAAACAAGGTGAGATCTTGTCCTCTCTTCCCACTAAACAAGGTGAGATCTTGTCCTCTCTTCCCACTAAACAAGGTGAGATCTTGTCATCTCTTCCCACTAAACAAGGTGAGGTCTTGTCCTCTCTTCCCACTAAACAAGGTGAGATCTTGTCCTCTCTTCCCACTAAACAAGGTGAGACCTTGTCCTCTCTTCCCACTAAACAAGGTGAGATCTTGTCATCTCTTCCCACTAAACAAGGTGAGATCTTGTCCTCTCTTCCCACTAAACAAGGTGAGATCTTGTCCTCTCTTCCCAATAAACAAGGTGAGATCTTGTCCTCTCTTTGCACTAAACAAGGTGAGATCTTGTCCTCTCTTCCCACTAAACAAGGTGAGGTCTTGTCCTCTCTTCCCACTAAACAAGGTGAGATCTTGTCCTCTCTTCCCACTAAACAAGGTGAGATCTTGTCCTCTCTTCCCACTAAACAAGGTGAGATCTTGTCATCTCTTCCCACTAAACAAGGTGAGATCTTGTCCTCTATTCCCACTAAACAAGGTGAGATCTTGTACTCTCTTCCCACTAAACAAGGTGAGGTCTTGTCCTCTCTTCCCACTAAACAAGGTGAGATCTTGTCCTCTCTTCCCACTAAACAAGGTGAGGTCTTGTCCTCTCTTCCCACTAAACAAGGTGAGATCTTGTCATCTCTTCCCACTAAACAAGGTGAGATCTTGTCCTCTCTTCCCACTAAACAAGGTGAGATCTTGTACTCTCTTCCCACTAAACAAGGTGAGATCTTGTCCTCACTTCCCACTAAACAAGGTGAGATATTGTCCTCTCTTCCCACTAAACAAGGTGAGATCTTGTCCTCTCTTCCCACTAAACAAGATGAGATCTTGTCCTCTCTTCCCACTAAACAAGGTGAGATCTTGTCCTTTCTTCCCACTAAACAAGGTGAGGTCTTGTCCTCTCTTCCCACTAAACAAGGTGAGATCTTGTCCTCTCTTACCACTAAACAAGGTGAGATCTTGTCCTCTCTTCCCACTAAACAAGGTGAGATCTTGTCCTCTCTTCCCACTAAACAAGGTGAGGTCTTGTCCTCTCTTCCCACTAAACAAGGTGAGATCTTGTCCTCTCTTCCCACTAAACAAGGTGAGATCTTGTCCTCTCTTCCCACTAAACAAGGTGAGGTCTTGTCCTCTCTTCCCACTAAACAAGGTGAGATCTTGTCCTCTCTTCCCACTAAACAAGGTGAGGTCTTGTCCTCTCTTCCCACTAAACAAGGTGAGATCTTGTCCTCTCTTCCCACTAAACAAGGTGAGATCTTGTCCTCTCTTCCCACTAAACAAGGTGAGATCTTGTCCTCTATTCACACTAAACAAGGTGAGGTCTTGTCCTCTCTTCCCACTAAACAAGGTGAGGTCTTGTCCTCTCTTCCCACTAAACAAGGTGAGATCTTGTCCTCTCTTCCCACTAAACAAGGTGAGGTCTTGTCCTCTCTTCCCACTAAACAAGGTGAGATCTTGTCCTCTCTTCCCACTAAACAAGGTGAGGTGAGACCTTGTCCTCTCTTCCCACTAAACAAGGTGAGATCTTGTCCTCTCTTCCCACTAAACAAGGTGAGATCTTGTCCTCTCTTCCCACTAAACAAGGTGAGATCTTGTCCTCTCTTCCCACTAAACAAGGTGAGGTGAGATCTTGTCCTCTCTTCCCACTAAACAAGGTGAGATCTTGTCCTCTCTTCCCACTAAACAAGGTAAGGTCTTGTCCTCTCTTCCCACTAAACAAGGTGAGACCTTGTCCTCTCTTCCCACTAAACAAGGTGAGATCTTGTACTCTCTTCCCACTAAACAAGGTGAGATCTTGTCCTCACTTCCCACTAAACAAGGTGAGATATTGTCCTCTCTTCCCACTAAACAAGGTGAGATCTTGTCCTCTCTTCCCACTAAACAAGATGAGATCTTGTCCTCTCTTCCCACTAAACAAGGTGAGATCTTGTCCTTTCTTCCCACTAAACAAGGTGAGGTCTTGTCCTCTCTTCCCACTAAACAAGGTGAGATCTTGTCCTCTCTTACCACTAAACAAGGTGAGATCTTGTCCTCTCTTCCCACTAAACAAGGTGAGATCTTGTCCTCTCTTCCCACTAAACAAGGTGAGGTCTTGTCCTCTCTTCCCACTAAACAAGGTGAGATCTTGTCCTCTCTTCCCACTAAACAAGGTGAGATCTTGTCCTCTCTTCCCACTAAACAAGGTGAGATCTTGTCCTCTCTTCCCACTAAACAAGGTGAGGTCTTGTCCTCTCTTCCCACTAAACAAGGTGAGGTCTTGTCCTCTCTTCCCACTAAACAAGGTGAGATCTTGTCCTCTCTTCCCACTAAACAAGGTGAGGTCTTGTCCTCTCTTCCCACTAAACAAGGTGAGATCTTGTCCTCTCTTCCCACTAAACAAGGTGAGGTGAGACCTTGTCCTCTCTTCCCACTAAACAAGGTGAGATCTTGTCCTCTCTTCCCACTAAACAAGGTGAGATCTTGTCCTCTCTTCCCACTAAACAAGGTGAGATCTTGTCCTCTCTTCCCACTAAACAAAGTGAGGTGAGATGATCTTGTCCTCTCTTCCCACTAAACAAGGTGGGACCTTGTACTCTCTTCCCACTAAACAAGGTGAGATCTTGTCCTCTCTTCCCACTAAACAAGGTGAGGTCTTGTCCTCTCTTCCCACTAAACAAGGTGAGACCTTGTCCTCTCTTCCCACTAAACAAGGTGAGATCTTGTCCTCTCTTCCCACTAAACAAGGTGAGATCTTGTCCTCTCTTCCCACTAAACAAGGTGAGATCTTGTCCTCTCTTCCCACTAAACAAGGTGAGATCTTGTCCTCTCTTCCCACTAAACAAGGTGCGATCTTGTCCTCTCTTCCCACTAAACAAGGTGAGATATTGTCCTCTCTTCCCACTAAACAAGGTGAGATCTTGTCCTCTCTTCCCACTAAACAAGGTGAGATCTTGTCCTCTCTTCCCACTAAACAAGGTGAGATCTTGTCCTCTCTTCCCACTAAACAAGGTGAGATCTTGTCCTCTCTTCCCACTAAACAAGGTGGGACCTTGTACTCTCTTCCCACTAAACAAGGTGAGATCTTGTCCTCTCTTCCCACTAAACAAGGTGAGATCTTGTCCTCTCTTCCCACTAAACAAGATGAGATCTTGTCCTCTCTTCCCACTAAACAAGGTGAGATCTTGTCCTCTCTTCCCACTAAACAAGGTGAGACCTTGTCCTCTCTTCCCACTAAACAAGGTGAGATCTTGTCCTCTCTTCCCACTAAACAAGGTGAGATCTTGTCCTCTCTTCCCACTAAACAAGGTGAGATCTTGTCCTCTCTTCTCACTAAACAAGGTGAGGTCTTGTCCTCTCTTCCCACTAAACAAGGTGAGATCTTGTCCTCTCTTCCCACTAAACAAGGAGAGACCTTGTCCTCTCATCCCACTAAACAAGGTGAGATCTTGTCATCTCTTCCCACTAAACAAGGTGAGATCTTGTCCTCTCTTCCCACTAAACAAGGTGAGACCTTGTCCTCTCTTCCCACTAAACAAGGTGAGGTCTTGTCCTCTCTTCTCACTAAACAAGGCGAGGTCTTGTCCTCTCTTCTCACTAAACAAGGTGAGATCTTGTCCTCTCTTCCCACTAAACAAGGTGAGATCTTGTCCTCTCTTCCCACTAAACAAGGTGAGATATTGTCATCTCTTCCCACTAAACAAGGTGAGGTCTTGTCCTCTCTTCCCACTAAACAAGGCGAGATCTTGTCCTCTCTTCCCACTAAACAAGGTGAGATCTTGTCCTCTCTTCCCACTAAACAAGGTGAGGTCTTGTCCTCTCTTCCCACTAAACAAGGTGAGGTCTTGTCCTCTCTTCCCACTAAACAAGGTGAGATCTTGTCCTCTCTTCCCACTAAACAAGGTGAGGTCTTGTCCTCTCTTCCCACTAAACAAGGTGAGGTCTTGTCCTCTCTTCCCACTAAACAAGGTGAGATCTTGTCCTCTCTTCCCACTAAACAAGGTGAGGTCTTGTCCTCTCTTCCCACTAAACAAGGTGAGATCTTGTCCTCTCTTCCCACTAAACAAGGTGAGGTGAGACCTTGTCCTCTCTTCCCACTAAACAAGGTGAGATCTTGTCCTCTCTTCCCACTAAACAAGGTGAGATCTTGTCCTCTCTTCCCACTAAACAAGGTGAGATCTTGTCCTCTCTTCCCACTAAACAAAGTGAGGTGAGATCTTGTCCTCTCTTCCCACTAAACAAGGTGAGATATTGTCCTCTCTTCCCACTAAACAAGGTGGGACCTTGTACTCTCTTCCCACTAAACAAGGTGAGATCTTGTCCTCTCTTCCCACTAAACAAGGTGAGGTCTTGTCCTCTCTTCCCACTAAACAAGGTGAGACCTTGTCCTCTCTTCCCACTAAACAAGGTGAGATCTTGTCCTCTCTTCCCACTAAACAAGGTGAGATCTTGTCCTCTCTTCCCACTAAACAAGGTGAGATCTTGTCCTCTCTTCCCACTAAACAAGGTGAGATCTTGTCCTCTCTTCCCACTAAACAAGGTGCGATCTTGTCCTCTCTTCCCACTAAACAAGGTGAGATCTTGTCCTCTCTTCCCACTAAACAAGGTGAGATCTTGTCCTCTCTTCCCACTGAACAAGGTGAGGTGAGACCTTGTCCTCTCTTCCCACTAAACAAGGTGAGATCTTGTCCTCTCTTCCCACTAAACAAGGTGAGACCTTGTCCTCTCTTCCCACTAAACAAGATGAGACCTTGTCCTCTCTTCCCACTAAACAAGGTGAGATATTGTACTCTCTTCCCACTAAACAAGGTGAGATCTTGTCCTCTCTTCCCACTAAACAAGGTGAGATCTTGTCCTCACTTCCCACTAAACAAGGTGAGATATTGTCCTCTCTTCCCACTAAACAAGGTGAGATATTGTACTCTCTTCCCACTAAACAAGGTGAGGTCTTGTCCTCTCTTCCCACTAAACAAGGTGAGACCTTGTACTCTCTTCCCACTAAACAAGGTGAGGTCTTGTCCTCTCTTCCCACTAAACAAGGTGAGATCTTGTCATCTCTTCCCACTAAACAAGGTGAGATCTTGTCCTCTCTTCCCACTAAACAAGGTGAGATCTTGTACTCTCTTCCCACTAAACAAGGTGAGGTCTTGTCCTCTCTTCCCACTAAACAAGGTGAGATCTTGTCCTCTCTTCCCACTAAACAAGGTGAGGTCTTGTCCTCTCTTCCCACTAAACAAGGTGAGATCTTGTCATCTCTTCCCACTAAACAAGGTGAGATCTTGTCCTCTCTTCCCACTAAACAAGGTGAGATCTTGTACTCTCTTCCCACTAAACAAGGTGAGATCTTGTCCTCACTTCCCACTAAACAAGGTGAGATATTGTCCTCTCTTCCCACTAAACAAGGTGAGATCTTGTCCTCTCTTCCCACTAAACAAGATGAGATCTTGTCCTCTCTTCCCACTAAACAAGGTGAGATCTTGTCCTTTCTTCCCACTAAACAAGGTGAGGTCTTGTCCTCTCTTCCCACTAAACAAGGTGAGATCTTGTCCTCTCTTACCACTAAACAAGGTGAGATCTTGTCCTCTCTTCCCACTAAACAAGGTGAGATCTTGTCCTCTCTTCCCACTAAACAAGGTGAGGTCTTGTCCTCTCTTCCCACTAAACAAGGTGAGATCTTGTCCTCTCTTCCCACTAAACAAGGTGAGATCTTGTCCTCTCTTCCCACTAAACAAGGTGAGATCTTGTCCTCTCTTCCCACTAAACAAGGTGAGGTCTTGTCCTCTCTTCCCACTAAACAAGGTGAGGTCTTGTCCTCTCTTCCCACTAAACAAGGTGAGATCTTGTCCTCTCTTCCCACTAAACAAGGTGAGGTCTTGTCCTCTCTTCCCACTAAACAAGGTGAGATCTTGTCCTCTCTTCCCACTAAACAAGGTGAGGTGAGACCTTGTCCTCTCTTCCCACTAAACAAGGTGAGATCTTGTCCTCTCTTCCCACTAAACAAGGTGAGATCTTGTCCTCTCTTCCCACTAAACAAGGTGAGATCTTGTCCTCTCTTCCCACTAAACAAAGTGAGGTGAGATCTTGTCCTCTCTTCCCACTAAACAAGGTGAGATCTTGTCCTCTCTTCCCACTAAACAAGGTGGGACCTTGTACTCTCTTCCCACTAAACAAGGTGAGATCTTGTCCTCTCTTCCCACTAAACAAGGTGAGGTCTTGTCCTCTCTTCCCACTAAACAAGGTGAGACCTTGTCCTCTCTTCCCACTAAACAAGGTGAGATCTTGTCCTCTCTTCCCACTAAACAAGGTGAGATCTTGTCCTCTCTTCCCACTAAACAAGGTGAGATCTTGTCCTCTCTTCCCACTAAACAAGGTGAGATCTTGTCCTCTCTTCCCACTAAACAAGGTGCGATCTTGTCCTCTCTTCCCACTAAACAAGGTGAGATCTTGTCTTCTCTTCCCACTAAACAAGGTGAGATCTTGTCCTCTCTTCCCACTAAACAAGGTGAGATCTTGTCCTCTCTTCCCACTAAACAAGGTGAGATCTTGTCCTCTCTTCCCACTAAACAAGGTGAGATCTTGTCCTCTCTTCCCACTAAACAAGGTGGGACCTTGTACTCTCTTCCCACTAAACAAGGTGAGATCTTGTCCTCTCTTCCCACTAAACAAGGTGAGATCTTGTCCTCTCTTCCCACTAAACAAGATGAGATCTTGTCCTCTCTTCCCACTAAACAAGGTGAGATCTTGTCCTCTCTTCCCACTAAACAAGGTGAGACCTTGTCCTCTCTTCCCACTAAACAAGGTGAGATCTTGTCCTCTCTTCCCACTAAACAAGGTGAGATCTTGTCCTCTCTTCCCACTAAACAAGGTGAGATCTTGTCCTCTCTTCTCACTAAACAAGGTGAGGTCTTGTCCTCTCTTCCCACTAAACAAGGTGAGATCTTGTCCTCTCTTCCCACTAAACAAGGAGAGACCTTGTCCTCTCATCCCACTAAACAAGGTGAGATCTTGTCATCTCTTCCCACTAAACAAGGTGAGATCTTGTCCTCTCTTCCCACTAAACAAGGTGAGATCTTGTCCTCTCTTCCCACTAAACAAGGTGAGATCTTGTCATCTCTTCCCACTAAACAAGGTGAGGTCTTGTCCTCTCTTCCCACTAAACAAGGTGAGATCTTGTCCTCTCTTCCCACTAAACAAGGTGAGACCTTGTCCTCTCTTCCCACTAAACAAGGTGAGATCTTGTCATCTCTTCCCACTAAACAAGGTGAGATCTTGTCCTCTCTTCCCACTAAACAAGGTGAGATCTTGTCCTCTCTTCCCAATAAACAAGGTGAGATCTTGTCCTCTCTTTGCACTAAACAAGGTGAGATCTTGTCCTCTCTTCCCACTAAACAAGGTGAGGTCTTGTCCTCTCTTCCCACTAAACAAGGTGAGATCTTGTCCTCTCTTCCCACTAAACAAGGTGAGATCTTGTCCTCTCTTCCCACTAAACAAGGTGAGATCTTGTCATCTCTTCCCACTAAACAAGGTGAGATCTTGTCCTCTCTTCCCACTAAACAAGGTGAGATCTTGTACTCTCTTCCCACTAAACAAGGTGAGGTCTTGTCCTCTCTTCCCACTAAACAAGGTGAGATCTTGTCCTCTCTTCCCACTAAACAAGGTGAGGTCTTGTCCTCTCTTCCCACTAAACAAGGTGAGATCTTGTCATCTCTTCCCACTAAACAAGGTGAGATCTTGTCCTCTCTTCCCACTAAACAAGGTGAGATCTTGTACTCTCTTCCCACTAAACAAGGTGAGATCTTGTCCTCACTTCCCACTAAACAAGGTGAGATATTGTCCTCTCTTCCCACTAAACAAGGTGAGATCTTGTCCTCTCTTCCCACTAAACAAGATGAGATCTTGTCCTCTCTTCCCACTAAACAAGGTGAGATCTTGTCCTTTCTTCCCACTAAACAAGGTGAGGTCTTGTCCTCTCTTCCCACTAAACAAGGTGAGATCTTGTCCTCTCTTACCACTAAACAAGGTGAGATCTTGTCCTCTCTTCCCACTAAACAAGGTGAGATCTTGTCCTCTCTTCCCACTAAACAAGGTGAGGTCTTGTCCTCTCTTCCCACTAAACAAGGTGAGATCTTGTCCTCTCTTCCCACTAAACAAGGTGAGATCTTGTCCTCTCTTCCCACTAAACAAGGTGAGGTCTTGTCCTCTCTTCCCACTAAACAAGGTGAGGTCTTGTCCTCTCTTCCCACTAAACAAGGTGAGATCTTGTCCTCTCTTCCCACTAAACAAGGTGAGATCTTGTCCTCTCTTCCCACTAAACAAGGTGAGATCTTGTCCTCTATTCACACTAAACAAGGTGAGGTCTTGTCCTCTCTTCCCACTAAACAAGGTGAGGTCTTGTCCTCTCTTCCCACTAAACAAGGTGAGATCTTGTCCTCTCTTCCCACTAAACAAGGTGAGGTCTTGTCCTCTCTTCCCACTAAACAAGGTGAGATCTTGTCCTCTCTTCCCACTAAACAAGGTGAGGTGAGACCTTGTCCTCTCTTCCCACTAAACAAGGTGAGATCTTGTCCTCTCTTCCCACTAAACAAGGTGAGATCTTGTCCTCTCTTCCCACTAAACAAGGTGAGATCTTGTCCTCTCTTCCCACTAAACAAGGTGAGGTGAGATCTTGTCCTCTCTTCCCACTAAACAAGGTGAGATCTTGTCCTCTCTTCCCACTAAACAAGGTAAGGTCTTGTCCTCTCTTCCCACTAAACAAGGTGAGACCTTGTCCTCTCTTCCCACTAAACAAGGTGAGATCTTGTACTCTCTTCCCACTAAACAAGGTGAGATCTTGTCCTCACTTCCCACTAAACAAGGTGAGATATTGTCCTCTCTTCCCACTAAACAAGGTGAGATCTTGTCCTCTCTTCCCACTAAACAAGATGAGATCTTGTCCTCTCTTCCCACTAAACAAGGTGAGATCTTGTCCTTTCTTCCCACTAAACAAGGTGAGGTCTTGTCCTCTCTTCCCACTAAACAAGGTGAGATCTTGTCCTCTCTTACCACTAAACAAGGTGAGATCTTGTCCTCTCTTCCCACTAAACAAGGTGAGATCTTGTCCTCTCTTCCCACTAAACAAGGTGAGGTCTTGTCCTCTCTTCCCACTAAACAAGGTGAGATCTTGTCCTCTCTTCCCACTAAACAAGGTGAGATCTTGTCCTCTCTTCCCACTAAACAAGGTGAGATCTTGTCCTCTCTTCCCACTAAACAAGGTGAGGTCTTGTCCTCTCTTCCCACTAAACAAGGTGAGGTCTTGTCCTCTCTTCCCACTAAACAAGGTGAGATCTTGTCCTCTCTTCCCACTAAACAAGGTGAGGTCTTGTCCTCTCTTCCCACTAAACAAGGTGAGATCTTGTCCTCTCTTCCCACTAAACAAGGTGAGGTGAGACCTTGTCCTCTCTTCCCACTAAACAAGGTGAGATCTTGTCCTCTCTTCCCACTAAACAAGGTGAGATCTTGTCCTCTCTTCCCACTAAACAAGGTGAGATCTTGTCCTCTCTTCCCACTAAACAAAGTGAGGTGAGATCTTGTCCTCTCTTCCCACTAAACAAGGTGAGATCTTGTCCTCTCTTCCCACTAAACAAGGTGGGACCTTGTACTCTCTTCCCACTAAACAAGGTGAGATCTTGTCCTCTCTTCCCACTAAACAAGGTGAGGTCTTGTCCTCTCTTCCCACTAAACAAGGTGAGACCTTGTCCTCTCTTCCCACTAAACAAGGTGAGATCTTGTCCTCTCTTCCCACTAAACAAGGTGAGATCTTGTCCTCTCTTCCCACTAAACAAGGTGAGATCTTGTCCTCTCTTCCCACTAAACAAGGTGAGATCTTGTCCTCTCTTCCCACTAAACAAGGTGCGATCTTGTCCTCTCTTCCCACTAAACAAGGTGAGATATTGTCCTCTCTTCCCACTAAACAAGGTGAGATCTTGTCCTCTCTTCCCACTAAACAAGGTGAGATCTTGTCCTCTCTTCCCACTAAACAAGGTGAGATCTTGTCCTCTCTTCCCACTAAACAAGGTGAGATCTTGTCCTCTCTTCCCACTAAACAAGGTGGGACCTTGTACTCTCTTCCCACTAAACAAGGTGAGATCTTGTCCTCTCTTCCCACTAAACAAGGTGAGATCTTGTCCTCTCTTCCCACTAAACAAGATGAGATCTTGTCCTCTCTTCCCACTAAACAAGGTGAGATCTTGTCCTCTCTTCCCACTAAACAAGGTGAGACCTTGTCCTCTCTTCCCACTAAACAAGGTGAGATCTTGTCCTCTCTTCCCACTAAACAAGGTGAGATCTTGTCCTCTCTTCCCACTAAACAAGGTGAGATCTTGTCCTCTCTTCTCACTAAACAAGGTGAGGTCTTGTCCTCTCTTCCCACTAAACAAGGTGAGATCTTGTCCTCTCTTCCCACTAAACAAGGAGAGACCTTGTCCTCTCATCCCACTAAACAAGGTGAGATCTTGTCATCTCTTCCCACTAAACAAGGTGAGATCTTGTCCTCTCTTCCCACTAAACAAGGTGAGACCTTGTCCTCTCTTCCCACTAAACAAGGTGAGGTCTTGTCCTCTCTTCTCACTAAACAAGGCGAGGTCTTGTCCTCTCTTCTCACTAAACAAGGTGAGATCTTGTCCTCTCTTCCCACTAAACAAGGTGAGATCTTGTCCTCTCTTCCCACTAAACAAGGTGAGATATTGTCATCTCTTCCCACTAAACAAGGTGAGGTCTTGTCCTCTCTTCCCACTAAACAAGGCGAGATCTTGTCCTCTCTTCCCACTAAACAAGGTGAGATCTTGTCCTCTCTTCCCACTAAACAAGGTGAGGTCTTGTCCTCTCTTCCCACTAAACAAGGTGAGGTCTTGTCCTCTCTTCCCACTAAACAAGGTGAGATCTTGTCCTCTCTTCCCACTAAACAAGGTGAGGTCTTGTCCTCTCTTCCCACTAAACAAGGTGAGGTCTTGTCCTCTCTTCCCACTAAACAAGGTGAGATCTTGTCCTCTCTTCCCACTAAACAAGGTGAGGTCTTGTCCTCTCTTCCCACTAAACAAGGTGAGATCTTGTCCTCTCTTCCCACTAAACAAGGTGAGGTGAGACCTTGTCCTCTCTTCCCACTAAACAAGGTGAGATCTTGTCCTCTCTTCCCACTAAACAAGGTGAGATCTTGTCCTCTCTTCCCACTAAACAAGGTGAGATCTTGTCCTCTCTTCCCACTAAACAAAGTGAGGTGAGATCTTGTCCTCTCTTCCCACTAAACAAGGTGAGATATTGTCCTCTCTTCCCACTAAACAAGGTGGGACCTTGTACTCTCTTCCCACTAAACAAGGTGAGATCTTGTCCTCTCTTCCCACTAAACAAGGTGAGGTCTTGTCCTCTCTTCCCACTAAACAAGGTGAGACCTTGTCCTCTCTTCCCACTAAACAAGGTGAGATCTTGTCCTCTCTTCCCACTAAACAAGGTGAGATCTTGTCCTCTCTTCCCACTAAACAAGGTGAGATCTTGTCCTCTCTTCCCACTAAACAAGGTGAGATCTTGTCCTCTCTTCCCACTAAACAAGGTGCGATCTTGTCCTCTCTTCCCACTAAACAAGGTGAGATCTTGTCCTCTCTTCCCACTAAACAAGGTGAGATCTTGTCCTCTCTTCCCACTAAACAAGGTGAGATCTTGTCCTCTCTTCCCACTAAACAAGGTGAGATCTTGTCCTCTCTTCCCACTAAACAAGGTGAGATCTTGTCCTCTCTTCCCACTAAACAAGGTGGGACCTTGTACTCTCTTCCCACTAAACAAGGTGAGATCTTGTCCTCTCTTCCCACTAAACAAGGTGAGATCTTGTCCTCTCTTCCCACTAAACAAGATGAGATCTTGTCCTCTCTTCCCACTAAACAAGGTGAGATCTTGTCCTCTCTTCCCACTAAACAAGGTGAGACCTTGTCCTCTCTTCCCACTAAACAAGGTGAGATCTTGTCCTCTCTTCCCACTAAACAAGGTGAGATCTTGTCCTCTCTTCCCACTAAACAAGGTGAGATCTTGTCCTCTCTTCTCACTAAACAAGGTGAGGTCTTGTCCTCTCTTCCCACTAAACAAGGTGAGATCTTGTCCTCTCTTCCCACTAAACAAGGACAGACCTTGTCCTCTCATCCCACTAAACAAGGTGAGATCTTGTCATCTCTTCCCACTAAACAAGGTGAGATCTTGTCCTCTCTTCCCACTAAACAAGGTGAGACCTTGTCCTCTCTTCCCACTAAACAAGGTGAGGTCTTGTCCTCTCTTCTCACTAAACAAGGCGAGGTCTTGTCCTCTCTTCTCACTAAACAAGGTGAGATCTTGTCCTCTCTTCCCACTAAACAAGGTGAGATCTTGTCCTCTCTTCCCACTAAACAAGGTGAGATCTTGTCATCTCTTCCCACTAAACAAGGTGAGGTCTTGTCCTCTCTTCCCACTAAACAAGGCGAGATCTTGTCCTCTCTTCCCACTAAACAAGGTGAGACCTTGTCCTCTCTTCCCACTAAACAAGGTGAGATCTTGTCATCTCTTCCCACTAAACAAGGTGAGATCTTGTCCTCTGAGATCTTGTCCTCTCTTCCCACTAAACAAGGTGAGGTCTTGTCCTCTCTTCCCACTAAACAAGGTGAGATCTTGTCCTCTCTTCCCACTAAACAAGGTGAGATCTTGTCCTCTCTTCCCACTAAACAAGGTGAGATCTTGTCATCTCTTCCCACTAAACAAGGTGAGATCTTGTCCTCTCTTCCCACTAAACAAGGTGAGATCTTGTACTCTCTTCCCACTAAACAAGGTGAGGTCTTGTCCTCTCTTCCCACTAAACAAGGTGAGATCTTGTCCTCTCTTCCCACTAAACAAGGTGAGGTCTTGTCCTCTCTTCCCACTAAACAAGGTGAGATCTTGTCATCTCTTCCCACTAAACAAGGTGAGATCTTGTCCCCTCTTCCCACTAAACAAGGTGAGATCTTGTACTCTCTTCCCACTAAACAAGGTGAGATCTTGTCCTCACTTCCCACTAAACAAGGTGAGATATTGTCCTCTCTTCCCACTAAACAAGGTGAGATCTTGTCCTCTCTTCCCACTAAACAAGATGAGATCTTGTCCTCTCTTCCCACTAAACAAGGTGAGATCTTGTCCTTTCTTCCCTCTAAACAAGGTGAGGTCTTGTCCTCTCTTCCCACTAAACAAGGTGAGATCTTGTCCTCTCTTACCACTAAACAAGGTGAGATCTTGTCCTCTCTTCCCACTAAACAAGGTGAGATCTTGTCCTCTCTTCCCACTAAACAAGGTGAGGTCTTGTCCTCTCTTCCCACTAAACAAGGTGAGATCTTGTCCTCTCTTCCCACTAAACAAGGTGAGATCTTGTCCTCTCTTCCCACTAAACAAGGTGAGGTCTTGTCCTCTCTTCCCACTAAACAAGGTGAGATCTTGTCCTCTCTTCCCACTAAACAAGGTGAGGTCTTGTCCTCTCTTCCCACTAAACAAGGTGAGATCTTGTCCTCTCTTCCCACTAAACAAGGTGAGATCTTGTCCTCTCTTCCCACTAAACAAGGTGAGATCTTGTCCTCTCTTCCCACTAAACAAGGTGAGGTCTTGTCCTCTCTTCCCACTAAACAAGGTGAGGTCTTGTCCTCTCTTCCCACTAAACAAGGTGAGATCTTGTCCTCTCTTCCCACTAAACAAGGTGAGGTCTTGTCCTCTCTTCCCACTAAACAAGGTGAGATCTTGTCCTCTCTTCCCACTAAACAAGGTGAGGTGAGACCTTGTCCTCTCTTCCCACTAAACAAGGTGAGATCTTGTCCTCTCTTCCCACTAAACAAGGTGAGATCTTGTCCTCTCTTCCCACTAAACAAGGTGAGATCTTGTCCTCTCTTCCCACTAAACAAGGTGAGGTGAGATCTTGTCCTCTCTTCCCACTAAACAAGGTGAGATCTTGTCCTCTGTTCCCACTAAACAAGGTAAGGTCTTGTCCTCTCTTCCCACTAAACAAGGTGAGACCTTGTCCTCTCTTCCCACTAAACAAGGTGAGATCTTGTCCTCTCTTCCCACTAAACAAGGTGAGATCTTGTCCTCTCTTCCCACTAAACAAGGTGAGATCTTGTCCTCTCTTCCCACTAAACAAGGAGAGACCTTGTCCTCTCATCCCACTAAACAAGGTGAGATCTTGTCATCTCTTCCCACTAAACAAGGTGAGATCTTGTCCTCTCTTCCCACTAAACAAGGTGAGACCTTGTCCTCTCTTCCCACTAAACAAGGTGAGGTCTTGTCCTCTCTTCTCACTAAACAAGGCGAGGTCTTGTCCTCTCTTCTCACTAAACAAGGTGAGATCTTGTCCTCTCTTCCCACTAAACAAGGTGAGATCTTGTCCTCTCTTCCCACTAAACAAGGTGAGATCTTGTCATCTCTTCCCACTAAACAAGGTGAGGTCTTGTCCTCTCTTCCCACTAAACAAGGTGAGATCTTGTCCTCTCTTCCCACTAAACAAGGTGAGATCTTGTCCTCTCTTCCCACTAAACAAGGTGAGGTCTTGTCCTCTCTTCCCACTAAACAAGGTGAGGTCTTGTCCTCTCTTCCCACTAAACAAGGTGAGATCTTGTCCTCTCTTCCCACTAAACAAGGTGAGGTCTTGTCCTCTCTTCCCACTAAACAAGGTGAGGTCTTGTCCTCTCTTCCCACTAAACAAGGTGAGATCTTGTCCTCTCTTCCCACTAAACAAGGTGAGGTCTTGTCCTCTCTTCCCACTAAACAAGGTGAGATCTTGTCCTCTCTTCCCACTAAACAAGGTGAGGTGAGACCTTGTCCTCTCTTCCCACTAAACAAGGTGAGATCTTGTCCTCTCTTCCCACTAAACAAGGTGAGATCTTGTCCTCTCTTCCCACTAAACAAGGTGAGATCTTGTCCTCTCTTCCCACTAAACAAAGTGAGGTGAGATCTTGTCCTCTCTTCCCACTAAACAAGGTGAGATATTGTCCTCTCTTCCCACTAAACAAGGTGGGACCTTGTACTCTCTTCCCACTAAACAAGGTGAGATCTTGTCCTCTCTTCCCACTAAACAAGGTGAGGTCTTGTCCTCTCTTCCCACTAAACAAGGTGAGACCTTGTCCTCTCTTCCCACTAAACAAGGTGAGATCTTGTCCTCTCTTCCCACTAAACAAGGTGAGATCTTGTCCTCTCTTCCCACTAAACAAGGTGAGATCTTGTCCTCTCTTCCCACTAAACAAGGTGAG
The DNA here is from genome assembly GCF_963971535.1 of Notolepis coatsorum. NCBI lineage: Eukaryota > Metazoa > Chordata > Actinopteri > Aulopiformes > Paralepididae > Notolepis > Notolepis coatsorum. The sequence continues at coordinate 107,233,821 of NC_140168.1, read as the reverse complement.
ATCTTGTCCTCTCTTCCCACTAAACAAGGTGCGATCTTGTCCTCTCTTCCCACTAAACAAGGTGAGATCTTGTCCTCTCTTCCCACTAAACAAGGTGAGATCTTGTCCTCTCTTCCCACTAAACAAGGTGAGATCTTGTCCTCTCTTCCCACTAAACAAGGTGAGATCTTGTCCTCTCTTCCCACTAAACAAGGTGAGATCTTGTCCTCTCTTCCCACTAAACAAGGTGGGACCTTGTACTCTCTTCCCACTAAACAAGGTGAGATCTTGTCCTCTCTTCCCACTAAACAAGGTGAGATCTTGTCCTCTCTTCCCACTAAACAAGATGAGATCTTGTCCTCTCTTCCCACTAAACAAGGTGAGATCTTGTCCTCTCTTCCCACTAAACAAGGTGAGACCTTGTCCTCTCTTCCCACTAAACAAGGTGAGATCTTGTCCTCTCTTCCCACTAAACAAGGTGAGATCTTGTCCTCTCTTCCCACTAAACAAGGTGAGATCTTGTCCTCTCTTCTCACTAAACAAGGTGAGGTCTTGTCCTCTCTTCCCACTAAACAAGGTGAGATCTTGTCCTCTCTTCCCACTAAACAAGGACAGACCTTGTCCTCTCATCCCACTAAACAAGGTGAGATCTTGTCATCTCTTCCCACTAAACAAGGTGAGATCTTGTCCTCTCTTCCCACTAAACAAGGTGAGACCTTGTCCTCTCTTCCCACTAAACAAGGTGAGGTCTTGTCCTCTCTTCTCACTAAACAAGGCGAGGTCTTGTCCTCTCTTCTCACTAAACAAGGTGAGATCTTGTCCTCTCTTCCCACTAAACAAGGTGAGATCTTGTCCTCTCTTCCCACTAAACAAGGTGAGATCTTGTCATCTCTTCCCACTAAACAAGGTGAGGTCTTGTCCTCTCTTCCCACTAAACAAGGCGAGATCTTGTCCTCTCTTCCCACTAAACAAGGTGAGACCTTGTCCTCTCTTCCCACTAAACAAGGTGAGATCTTGTCATCTCTTCCCACTAAACAAGGTGAGATCTTGTCCTCTCTTCCCACTAAACAAGGTGAGATCTTGTCCTCTCTTCCCAATAAACAAGGTGAGATCTTGTCCTCTCTTTGCACTAAACAAGGTGAGATCTTGTCCTCTCTTCCCACTAAACAAGGTGAGGTCTTGTCCTCTCTTCCCACTAAACAAGGTGAGATCTTGTCCTCTCTTCCCACTAAACAAGGTGAGATCTTGTCCTCTCTTCCCACTAAACAAGGTGAGATCTTGTCATCTCTTCCCACTAAACAAGGTGAGATCTTGTCCTCTCTTCCCACTAAACAAGGTGAGATCTTGTACTCTCTTCCCACTAAACAAGGTGAGGTCTTGTCCTCTCTTCCCACTAAACAAGGTGAGATCTTGTCCTCTCTTCCCACTAAACAAGGTGAGGTCTTGTCCTCTCTTCCCACTAAACAAGGTGAGATCTTGTCATCTCTTCCCACTAAACAAGGTGAGATCTTGTCCCCTCTTCCCACTAAACAAGGTGAGATCTTGTACTCTCTTCCCACTAAACAAGGTGAGATCTTGTCCTCACTTCCCACTAAACAAGGTGAGATATTGTCCTCTCTTCCCACTAAACAAGGTGAGATCTTGTCCTCTCTTCCCACTAAACAAGATGAGATCTTGTCCTCTCTTCCCACTAAACAAGGTGAGATCTTGTCCTTTCTTCCCTCTAAACAAGGTGAGGTCTTGTCCTCTCTTCCCACTAAACAAGGTGAGATCTTGTCCTCTCTTACCACTAAACAAGGTGAGATCTTGTCCTCTCTTCCCACTAAACAAGGTGAGATCTTGTCCTCTCTTCCCACTAAACAAGGTGAGGTCTTGTCCTCTCTTCCCACTAAACAAGGTGAGATCTTGTCCTCTCTTCCCACTAAACAAGGTGAGATCTTGTCCTCTCTTCCCACTAAACAAGGTGAGGTCTTGTCCTCTCTTCCCACTAAACAAGGTGAGATCTTGTCCTCTCTTCCCACTAAACAAGGTGAGGTCTTGTCCTCTCTTCCCACTAAACAAGGTGAGATCTTGTCCTCTCTTCCCGCTAAACAAGGTGAGATCTTGTCCTCTCTTCCCACTAAACAAGGTGAGATCTTGTCCTCTCTTCCCACTAAACAAGGTGAGGTCTTGTCCTCTCTTCCCACTAAACAAGGTGAGGTCTTGTCCTCTCTTCCCACTAAACAAGGTGAGATCTTGTCCTCTCTTCCCACTAAACAAGGTGAGGTCTTGTCCTCTCTTCCCACTAAACAAGGTGAGATCTTGTCCTCTCTTCCCACTAAACAAGGTGAGGTGAGACCTTGTCCTCTCTTCCCACTAAACAAGGTGAGATCTTGTCCTCTCTTCCCACTAAACAAGGTGAGATCTTGTCCTCTCTTCCCACTAAACAAGGTGAGATCTTGTCCTCTCTTCCCACTAAACAAGGTGAGATCTTGTACTCTCTTCCCACTAAACAAGGTGAGGTCTTGTCCTCTCTTCCCACTAAACAAGGTGAGATCTTGTCCTCTCTTCCCACTAAACAAGGTGAGGTCTTGTCCTCTCTTCCCACTAAACAAGGTGAGATCTTGTCATCTCTTCCCACTAAACAAGGTGAGATCTTGTCCCCTCTTCCCACTAAACAAGGTGAGATCTTGTACTCTCTTCCCACTAAACAAGGTGAGATCTTGTCCTCACTTCCCACTAAACAAGGTGAGATATTGTCCTCTCTTCCCACTAAACAAGGTGAGATCTTGTCCTCTCTTCCCACTAAACAAGATGAGATCTTGTCCTCTCTTCCCACTAAACAAGGTGAGATCTTGTCCTTTCTTCCCTCTAAACAAGGTGAGGTCTTGTCCTCTCTTCCCACTAAACAAGGTGAGATCTTGTCCTCTCTTCCCACTAAACAAGGTGAGGTCTTGTCCTCTCTTCCCACTAAACAAGGTGAGATCTTGTCCTCTCTTCCCACTAAACAAGGTGAGGTCTTGTCCTCTCTTCCCACTAAACAAGGTGAGATCTTGTCCTCTCTTCCCACTAAACAAGGTGAGATCTTGTCCTCTCTTCCCACTAAACAAGGTGAGATCTTGTCCTCTCTTCCCACTAAACAAGGTGAGGTCTTGTCCTCTCTTCCCACTAAACAAGGTGAGGTCTTGTCCTCTCTTCCCACTAAACAAGGTGAGATCTTGTCCTCTCTTCCCACTAAACAAGGTGAGGTCTTGTCCTCTCTTCCCACTAAACAAGGTGAGATCTTGTCCTCTCTTCCCACTAAACAAGGTGAGGTGAGACCTTGTCCTCTCTTCCCACTAAACAAGGTGAGATCTTGTCCTCTCTTCCCACTAAACAAGGTGAGATCTTGTCCTCTCTTCCCACTAAACAAGGTGAGATCTTGTCCTCTCTTCCCACTAAACAAGGTGCGATCTTGTCCTCTCTTCCCACTAAACAAGGTGAGATCTTGTCCTCTCTTCCCACTAAACAAGGTGAGATCTTGTCCTCTCTTCCCACTAAACAAGGTGAGATCTTGTCCTCTCTTCCCACTAAACAAGGTGAGATCTTGTCCTCTCTTCCCACTAAACAAGGTGAGATCTTGTCCTCTCTTCCCACTAAACAAGGTGGGACCTTGTACTCTCTTCCCACTAAACAAGGTGAGATCTTGTCCTCTCTTCCCACTAAACAAGGTGAGATCTTGTCCCCTCTTCCCACTAAACAAGGTGAGATCTTGTACTCTCTTCCCACTAAACAAGGTGAGATCTTGTCCTCACTTCCCACTAAACAAGGTGAGATATTGTCCTCTCTTCCCACTAAACAAGGTGAGATCTTGTCCTCTCTTCCCACTAAACAAGATGAGATCTTGTCCTCTCTTCCCACTAAACAAGGTGAGATCTTGTCCTTTCTTCCCTCTAAACAAGGTGAGGTCTTGTCCTCTCTTCCCACTAAACAAGGTGAGATCTTGTCCTCTCTTCCCACTAAACAAGGTGAGGTCTTGTCCTCTCTTCCCACTAAACAAGGTGAGATCTTGTCCTCTCTTCCCACTAAACAAGGTGAGGTCTTGTCCTCTCTTCCCACTAAACAAGGTGAGATCTTGTCCTCTCTTCCCACTAAACAAGGTGAGATCTTGTCCTCTCTTCCCACTAAACAAGGTGAGATCTTGTCCTCTCTTCCCACTAAACAAGGTGAGGTCTTGTCCTCTCTTCCCACTAAACAAGGTGAGGTCTTGTCCTCTCTTCCCACTAAACAAGGTGAGATCTTGTCCTCTCTTCCCACTAAACAAGGTGAGGTCTTGTCCTCTCTTCCCACTAAACAAGGTGAGATCTTGTCCTCTCTTCCCACTAAACAAGGTGAGGTGAGACCTTGTCCTCTCTTCCCACTAAACAAGGTGAGATCTTGTCCTCTCTTCCCACTAAACAAGGTGAGATCTTGTCCTCTCTTCCCACTAAACAAGGTGAGATCTTGTCCTCTCTTCCCACTAAACAAGGTGCGATCTTGTCCTCTCTTCCCACTAAACAAGGTGAGATCTTGTCCTCTCTTCCCACTAAACAAGGTGAGATCTTGTCCTCTCTTCCCACTAAACAAGGTGAGATCTTGTCCTCTCTTCCCACTAAACAAGGTGAGATCTTGTCCTCTCTTCCCACTAAACAAGGTGAGATCTTGTCCTCTCTTCCCACTAAACAAGGTGGGACCTTGTACTCTCTTCCCACTAAACAAGGTGAGATCTTGTCCTCTCTTCCCACTAAACAAGGTGAGATCTTGTCCTCTCTTCCCACTAAACAAGATGAGATCTTGTCCTCTCTTCCCACTAAACAAGGTGAGATCTTGTCCTCTCTTCCCACTAAACAAGGTGAGACCTTGTCCTCTCTTCCCACTAAACAAGGTGAGGTCTTGTCCTCTCTTCCCACTAAACAAGGTGAGACCTTGTCCTCTCTTCCCACTAAACAAGGTGAGGTCTTGTCCTCTCTTCTCACTAAACAAGGTGAGGTCTTGTCCTCTCTTCTCACTAAACAAGGTGAGATCTTGTCCTCTCTTCCCACTAAACAAGGTGAGATCTTGTCCTCTCTTCCCACTAAACAAGGTGAGATCTTGTCATCTCTTCCCACTAAACAAGGTGAGGTCTTGTCCTCTCTTCCCACTAAACAAGGTGAGATCTTGTCCTCTCTTCCCACTAAACAAGGTGAGACCTTGTCCTCTCTTCCCACTAAACAAGGTGAGATCTTGTCATCTCTTCCCACTAAACAAGGTGAGATCTTGTCCTCTCTTCCCACTAAACAAGGTGAGATCTTGTCCTCTCTTCCCAATAAACAAGGTGAGATCTTGTCCTCTCTTCCCACTAAACAAGGTGAGATCTTGTCCTCTCTTCCCACTAAACAAGGTGAGATCTTGTCCTCTCTTCCCACTAAACAAGGTGGGACCTTGTACTCTCTTCCCACTAAACAAGGTGAGATCTTGTCCTCTCTTCCCACTAAACAAGGTGAGATCTTGTCCTATCTTGAGACATGGCTCAAGCCAGCAACGCCGGACAACAGCGTCTCTCCATCGGACAATTTCACCGTCCTGAGAGCAGATCGCACGGCAGCCTCTGGGAAGAGCGTCGGAGGTGGGGTCTGCATCCTCACGAACAATCTCTGGGTTAATCCCAAGGAAGTACATGTCCTCTCAAGTTCATGCTCCCCAGATATGGAACATCTCCAGATCCTGTGTCGCCCGTATCACCTACCCCGTGAGTTTACCGCGGTCATTTTATCCGTCGTGTATATTCATCCACAGGCAAATACCGGCAAAGCGCTGGGGGAATTACACGACCACATCAACAAACAGCAGATCAAGCACCCGGAAGCCGCGACGATAGTGACTGGTGATTTCAACCAGGCAAACCTGAAAAAAGTGATGCCGACTTTTTTTCAGCACATCGTCTGCTCCACAAGAGGGGGGAACACACTCGACCACTGCTACACCCCGTTCAGAGCTGCCTACAAGGCTGTAGCGGCTCCGCCACTGATGGGCTCTGTAAGCGCGAGCGATCACGACTCCATCTTTTTAATCCCAGCATACAAACAGAGATCACGCGAAGTCGTCGTGTCACGTGAGACAAAAAAGTGGTCTGACGAATCAGAGGCCGAGCTCCGTGACGCGTTCAAGGATACAGACTGGGACATGTTTGAAGGAAGCGCCAGTGACGTCAGCGAGTATGCTGATACCGTTGTAAGCTACATAACTACAGTGGCAGACGGCATTGTCCTCACAAAGACGGCGCGGGTTTTCCCAAACCAGAAACCTTGGGTGGACAGCACTATAAGAACAGCCCTAAACTCACGCACCACGGCTTATAACCTGGGCAGAGAGTCAGGAAATATGGAAGAATACAAGGCTTCAGTCTACACTCTGCGCAAGGCTGTTAAACTTGCTAAGAGGACATATGCTGAGAAACTGGAGACACAAATGGCACAAAACGACACAAGAGGCTTGTGGAGGGGACTGAAGACAATAACTGACTACAAAGTCAGCGCCCCCGCAATGGGGAGCGACGACGCCTCTCTAGCGGACAAACTCAACTCCTTCTACGCTCGGTTCGGTGTAGACAGTGTCGCCGCTAGCCCTCTGGCTAGTGACGTCACTGGCGCACCGGCTGTTGTGGAGGGGGGGGGGCAACCGCGGGGGGGCGGGGGCGCTCTCTCGTTGTCGGAACACAGTGTGAGAAGAGCATTTATGCAGGTGAACACCAGGAAGGCTGCAGGCCCAGATGGTATAACAGGACGCATACTTAAGTCCTGTGCAAACCAGCTTGCCCCGGTGTTCACCGCCATATTTAATCAATCCCTGGCGGAGTCAGTAGTCCCTGCCTGCTTCAAGATGTCTACCATCATCCCTGTACCGAAGAAACCCTCCCCAACATGTCCAAATGATTACAGACCGGTGGCACTCACCTCTGTGGTCATGAAATGTTTCGAGAGGCTGGTCAAGGACCACATTTGTGCCTCTCTCCCCAGTGATATGGACCCTATGCAATTTGCATACAGGACAAACAGGTCCACTGATGACGCGGTCTCCCAGGTACTGCACAGCACTCTCTCCCACCTTGACCGTCAGAAGGGGGGCTATGTGAGACTGTTGTTCATTGACTACAGCTCAGCGTTCAACACCATAGTCCCCACCAGACTGGTGGACAAGCTGATCGAGCTAGGCCTGAGCTCCGCCCTGAGCGCCTGGGTACTGGACTTTCTGAGTGAAAGACCCCAGGCGGTCAGGGTGGGGGGTCAGACCTCCAACACCATCACCCTGAGCATCGGGTCCCCCCAGGGCTGTGTTCTAAGCCCCCTGCTGTACTCACTCTACACACACGACTGTGTGGCCAAGTTCAGCTCCAACTCCATTGTGAAGTTCGCCGACGACACGGTGGTGGTGGGGCTGATCTCGGACAACGACGAGAAGGCCTACCGGGAGGAGGTTGAGGTACTGGAACGTTGGTGCCAGGACAACAGCCTGCTCCTGAACATTGGTAAAACCAAGGAGCTGATCGTGGATTATAGGAGAGGACAGCGGGAGACACACACACCACTGAGGATTAACGGGGCTACCGTGGACAGGGTGAGCAGCTTCAAGTACCTGGGGGTCCACATCTCAGAGGACCTGACATGGTCAACACACATAGGCACAGTAGTAAAGAAAGCGAAGCAGCGCCTCTACCACCTGAGACAGTTAAGGAAGTTCAGAGTATCGGGGAAGATACTCCAGTCCTTCTACTCAGGAGCTGTAGAGAGCATCTTGACCGGAAACATCACTGCCTGGTATGGGAACAGCACGGCACAGGACAAGAAGGCCCTACAGAGTGTGGTGCGCTCAGCCGAGCGTACCACGGGTATTGCGCTACCTCCCCTGCAGGCTCTATACAACAAGAGGTGCAAATCCAGAGCCGGCAGGATAATGAAAGACCCCCACCACCCCAATAACAGCCTGTTCCAGCTGCTGAGGTCAGGCAGACGCCTGCGAATTCTAGAGACTAAGACGGAGAGGCTTAGGCTAAGCTTCTTCCCCCAGGCCATCAGAGCCTTGAACAATGAACATTGAGAGACACAGAAACTGAACTATCCACACACAAGTACATACACGACACGCACGCTGAGCACGCTCACACACTAGCAGCCACTTTAACACTCATGCCGCACACACGCACACTTATGGCCAGAGGAAAGGCCACTTAAAGTAGTATAACATCAGGAACAGTGTATTGCACTACTAAAGCTAACTAGCATGTCCTATATGCTCTGTAAATACTAATGTACAGATACCGAGATGGCACACCATGTACCTGTTATTGCACTGTTTATTGGATTCTATTAATATGTTGTACCACTGTATTTTATTGGATTCTATTATATGTTGTACCACTGTATTGCACATCGTCGCGGGCAAGACCAGCCGCATTTCATTGTATACCTGTATGCCGTGACAATTAAAACTCTTGAATCTTGAATCTTGAATCTTGAAAACAAGATGAGATCTTGTCCTCACTTCCCACTAAACAAGGTGAGATATTGTCCTCTCTTCCCACTAAACAAGGTGAGATCTTGTCCTCTCTTCCCACCAGTGCATGTGAGCGGATCGGAGCGTGAGCGGCGCGGGGCGCGGAGCGGCCGGTTTTGACGTGAGCGAGGAGTGGGTTTTAAAATGAGTCGGCGCAACGTCCGGAGCGAGAGTTCTCCTCCGCTCCAATCCACTCCAGGCCGCTCACAGTGGTTTAACACTGATGTAATATATACATGCAGTACAATGCCAAAGCAACAGATGGCGATGTACAAACATGAAGGCCATTTTCAACCAATGAGAAGGGTGAACCTGTGATAGGCTGTTCGTTCAGGCTTTGTCACTGTAGAGACGCCCACACTCACTCCAGTTAGAAAAAGTATATCGACGCCATTGTTGTTGACGTTAGCTTACATGCTAACGTTAATGGCAGCGACCATAGCATTGTGGCTCGGCTAGCCTATCATCGCTTAATAGAGATAGTGAATGGATAAACAACGTTATTTAACATTGCAGAATGGCTACAATTACAATGCGGCTCAATACAAACAATTGTTAAGGGGCCCAGGGGGTGTAGACTGTTGTAGTTTGAGCTCATTTACACCATGCTCCAAAAAAAGAAGAAAAAAAACTGCCGAGCGATCTGGCGCGGGGAGCGGGGAGCGCTCGATTCAAGGTGAGCGGGGAGCGAGCGGAGAGCGACTTGGGGGCGGGGTCAACATGAGTGATTAGCGGAGCGGACCAAGCTTTAAAGAGCGAAGAGCGGATTTCTCGGCCGCGCCGATCCGCTCACGTGGTCTGCTTCCCACTAAACAAGATGAGATCTTGTCCTCTCTTCCCACTAAACAAGGTGAGATCTTGTCCTTTCTTCCCTCTAAACAAGGTGAGGTCTTGTCCTCTCTTCCCACTAAACAAGGTGAGATCTTGTCCTCTCTTACCACTAAACAAGGTGAGATCTTGTCCTCTCTTCCCACTAAACAAGGTGAGATCTTGTCCTCTCTTCCCACTAAACAAGGTGAGGTCTTGTCCTCTCTTCCCACTAAACAAGGTGAGATCTTGTCCTCTCTTCCCACTAAACAAGGTGAGATCTTGTCCTCTCTTCCCACTAAACAAGGTGAGGTCTTGTCCTCTCTTCCCACTAAACAAGGTGAGATCTTGTCCTCTCTTCCCACTAAACAAGGTGAGGTATTGTCCTCTCTTCCCACTAAACAAGGTGAGATCTTGTCCTCTCTTCCCACTAAACAAGGTGAGATCTTGTCCTCTCTTCCCACTAAACAAGGTGAGATCTTGTCCTCTCTTCCCACTAAACAAGGTGAGGTCTTGTCCTCTCTTCCCACTAAACAAGGTGAGGTCTTGTCCTCTCTTCCCACTAAACAAGGTGAGATCTTGTCCTCTCTTCCCACTAAACAAGGTGAGGTCTTGTCCTCTCTTCCCACTAAACAAGGTGAGATCTTGTCCTCTCTTCCCACTAAACAAGGTGAGGTGAGACCTTGTCCTCTCTTCCCACTAAACAAGGTGAGATCTTGTCCTCTCTTCCCACTAAACAAGGTGAGATCTTGTCCTCTCTTCCCACTAAACAAGGTGAGATCTTGTCCTCTCTTCCCACTAAACAAGGTGAGATCTTGTCCTCTCTTCCCACTAAACAAGGTGAGGTCTTGTCCTCTCTTCCCACTAAACAAGGTGAGATCTTGTCCTCTCTTCCCACTAAACAAGGTGAGATCTTGTCCTCTCTTCCCACTAAACAAGGTGAGGTCTTGTCCTCTCTTCCCACTAAACAAGGTGAGATCTTGTCCTCTCTTCCCACTAAACAAGGTGAGGTATTGTCCTCTCTTCCCACTAAACAAGGTGAGATCTTGTCCTCTCTTCCCACTAAACAAGGTGAGATCTTGTCCTCTCTTCCCACTAAACAAGGTGAGATCTTGTCCTCTCTTCCCACTAAACAAGGTGAGGTCTTGTCCTCTCTTCCCACTAAACAAGGTGAGGTCTTGTCCTCTCTTCCCACTAAACAAGGTGAGATCTTGTCCTTTCTTCCCACTAAACAAGGTGAGGTCTTGTCCTCTCTTCCCACTAAACAAGGTGAGATCTTGTCCTCTCTTCCCACTAAACAAGGTGAGGTGAGACCTTGTCCTCTCTTCCCACTAAACAAGGTGAGATCTTGTCCTCTCTTCCCACTAAACAAGGTGAGATCTTGTCCTCTCTTCCCACTAAACAAGGTGAGATCTTGTCCTCTCTGCCCACTAAACAAGGTGAGGTGAGATCTTGTCCTCTCTTCCCACTAAACAAGGTGAGATCTTGTCCTCTGTTCCCACTAAACAAGGTAAGGTCTTGTCCTCTCTTCCCACTAAACAAGGTGAGACCTTGTCCTCTCTTCCCACTAAACAAGGTGAGATCTTGTCCTCTCTTCCCACTAAACAAGGTGAGATCTTGTCCTCTCTTCCCACTAAACAAGGTGAGATCTTGTCCTCTCTTCCCACTAAACAAGGTGGGACCTTGTACTCTCTTCCCACTAAACAAGGTGAGATCTTGTCCTCTCTTCCCACTAAACAAGGTGAGATCTTGTCCTCTCTTCCCACTAAACAAGATGAGATCTTGTCCTCTCTTCCCACTAAACAAGGTGAGATCTTGTCCTCTCTTCCCACTAAACAAGGTGAGACCTTGTCCTCTCTTCCCACTAAACAAGGTGAGGTCTTGTCCTCTCTTCCCACTAAACAAGGTGAGACCTTGTCCTCTCTTCCCACTAAACAAGGTGAGGTCTTGTCCTCTCTTCTCACTAAACAAGGTGAGGTCTTGTCCTCTCTTCTCACTAAACAAGGTGAGATCTTGTCCTCTCTTCCCACTAAACAAGGTGAGATCTTGTCCTCTCTTCCCACTAAACAAGGTGAGATCTTGTCATCTCTTCCCACTAAACAAGGTGAGGTCTTGTCCTCTCTTCCCACTAAACAAGGTGAGATCTTGTCCTCTCTTCCCACTAAACAAGGTGAGACCTTGTCCTCTCTTCCCACTAAACAAGGTGAGATCTTGTCATCTCTTCCCACTAAACAAGGTGAGATCTTGTCCTCTCTTCCCACTAAACAAGGTGAGATCTTGTCCTCTCTTCCCAATAAACAAGGTGAGATCTTGTCCTCTCTTCCCACTAAACAAGGTGAGATCTTGTCCTCTCTTCCCACTAAACAAGGTGAGATCTTGTCCTCTCTTCCCACTAAACAAGGTGGGACCTTGTACTCTCTTCCCACTAAACAAGGTGAGATATTGTCCTCTCTTCCCACTAAACAAGGTGAGATCTTGTCCTATCTTCCCACTAAACAAGATGAGATCTTGTCCTCTCTTCCCACTAAACAAGGTGAGATCTTGTCCTCTCTTCCCACTAAACAAGGTGAGACCTTGTCCTCTCTTCCCACTAAACAAGGTGAGGTCTTGTCCTCTCTTCCCACTAAACAAGGTGAGATCTTGTCCTCTCTTCCCACTAAACAAGGTGAGATCTTGTCCTCTCTTCCCACTAAACAAGGTGAGATCTTGTCCTCTCTTCCCACTAAACAAGGTGAGATCTTGTCCTCTCTTCCCACTAAACAAGGTGAGATCTTGTCCTCTCTTCCCACTAAACAAGGTGAGATCTTGTCCTCTCTTCCCACTAAACAAGGTGAGACCTTGTCCTCTCTTCCCACTAAACAAGGTGGGATCTTGTCCTCTCTTCCCACTAAACAAGGTGAGATCTTGTCCTCTCTTCCCACTAAACAAGGTGAGATCTTGTCCTCTCTTCCCACTAAACAAGGTGAGATCTTGTCCTCTCTTCCCACTAAACAAGGTGTGATCTTGTCCTCTCTTCCCACTAAACAAGGTGAGATCTTGTCCTCTCTTCCCACTAAACAAGGTGAGATCTTGTCCTCTCTTCCCACTAAACAAGGTGAGATCTTGTCCTCTCTTCCCACTAAACAAGATGAGATCTTGTCCTCTCTTCCCACTAAACAAGGTGAGATCTTGTCCTCTCTTCCCACTAAACAAGGTGAGACCTTGTCCTCTCTTCCCACTAAACAAGGTGAGATCTTGTCCTCTCTTCCCACTAAACAAGGTGAGGTCTTGTCCTCTCTTCCCACTAAACAAGGTGAGGTCTTGTCCTCTCTTCCCACTAAACAAGGTGAGATCTTGTCCTCTCTTCCCACTAAACAAGGTGAGGTGAGATCTTGTCCTCTCTTCCCACTAAACAAGGTGAGGTCTTGTCCTCTCTTCCCACTAAACAAGGTGAGGTCTTGTCCTCTCTTCCCACTAAACAAGGTGAGATCTTGTCCTCTCTTCCCACTAAACAAGGTGAGGTCTTGTCCTCTCTTCCCACTAAACAAGGTGAGATCTTGTCCTCTCTTCCCACTAAACAAGGTGAGGTGAGATCTTGTCCTCTCTTCCCACTAAACAAGGTAGGATCTTGTCCTCTCTTCCCACTAAACAAGGTGAGATCTTGTCCTCTCTTCCCACTAAACAAGGTGATATCTTGTCCTCTCTTCCCACTAAACAAGGTGAGGTCTTGTCCTCTCTTCCCACTAAACAAGGTGAGGTGAGATCTTGTCCTCTCTTCCCACTAAACAAGGTGAGATCTTGTCATCTCTTCCCAATAAACAAGGTGAGACCTTGTCCTCTCTTCCCACTAAACAAGGTGAGATCTTGTCCTCTCTTCCCACTAAACAAGGTGAGGTCTTGTCCTCTCTTCCCACTAAACAAGGTGAGATCTTGTCCTCTCTTCCCACTAAACAAGGTGAGATCTTGTCCTCTCTTCCCACTAAACAAGGTGAGATCTTGTCCTCTCTTCCCACTAAACAAGGTGAGATCTTGTCCTCTCTTCCCACTAAACAAGGTGAGATCTTGTCCTCTCTTCCCACTAAACAAGGTGAGATCTTGTCCTCTCTTCCCACTAAACAAGGTGAGATCTTGTCCTCTCTTCCCACTAAACAAGGTGGGACCTTGTACTCTCTTCCCACTAAACAAGGTGAGATCTTGTCCTCTCTTCCCACTAAACAAGGTGAGATCTTGTCCTCTTTTCCCACTAAACAAGATGAGATCTTGTCCTCTCTTCCCACTAAACAAGGTGAGATCTTGTCCTCTCTTCCCACTAAACAAGGTGAGACCTTGTCCTCTCTTCCCACTAAACAAGGTGAGGTCTTGTCCTCTCTTCCCACTAAACAAGGTGAGATCTTGTCCTCTCTTCCCACTAAACAAGGTGAGATCTTGTCCTCTCTTCCCACTAAACAAGGTGAGATCTTGTCCTCTCTTCCCACTAAACAAGGTGAGATCTTGTCCTCTCTTCCCACTAAACAAGGTGAGACCTTGTCCTCTCTTCCCACTAAACAAGGTGAGATCTTGTCCTCTCTTCCCACTAAACAAGGTGAGATCTTGTCCTCTCTTCCCACTAAACAAGATGAGATCGTGTCCTCTCTTCCCACTAAACAAGGTGAGATCTTGTCCTCTCTTCCCACTAAACAAGGTGAGGTCTTGTCCTCTCTTCCCACTAAACAAGGTGAGATCTTGTCCTCTCTTCCCACTAAGCAAGGTGAGACCTTGTCCTCTCTTCCCACTAAACAAGGTGAGGTCTTGTCCTCTCTTCCCACTAAACAAGGTGAGATCTTGTCCTCTCTTCCCACTAAACAAGGTGAGATCTTGTCCTCTCTTCCCACTAAACAAGGTGAGATCTTGTCCTCTCTTCCCACTAAACAAGGTGGGATCTTGTCCTATCTTCCCACTAAACAAGGTGAGGTCTTGTCCTCTCTTCCCACTAAACAAGGTGAGATCTTGTCCTCTCTTCCCACTAAACAAGGTGAGGTCTTGTCCTCTCTTCCCACTAAACAAGGTGAGATCTTGTCCTCTCTTCCCACTGAACAAGGTGAGGTGAGACCTTGTCCTCTCTTCCCACTAAACAAGGTGAGATCTTGTCCTCTCTTCCCACTAAACAAGGTGAGATCTTGTCCTCTCTTCCCACTAAACAAGGTGAGATATTGTACTCTCTTCCCACTAAACAAGGTGAGATCTTGTCCTCTCTTCCCACTAAACAAGGTGAGATCTTGTCCTCACTTCCCACTAAACAAGGTGAGATATTGTCCTCTCTTCCCACTAAACAAGGTGAGATATTGTACTCTCTTCCCACTAAACAAGGTGAGGTCTTGTCCTCTCTTCCCACTAAACAAGGTGGGATCTTGTCCTCTCTTCCCACTAAACAAGATGAGATCGTGTCCTCTCTTCCCACTAAACAAGGTGAGATCTTGTCCTCTCTTCCCACTAAACAAGGTGAGGTCTTGTCCTCTCTTCCCACTAAACAAGGTGAGATCTTGTCCTCTCTTCCCACTAAGCAAGGTGAGACCTTGTCCTCTCTTCCCACTAAACAAGGTGAGGTCTTGTCCTCTCTTCCCACTAAACAAGGTGAGATCTTGTCCTCTCTTCCCACTAAACAAGGTGAGATCTTGTCCTCTCTTCCCACTAAACAAGGTGAGATCTTGTCCTCTCTTCCCACTAAACAAGGTGGGATCTTGTCCTATCTTCCCACTAAACAAGGTGAGGTCTTGTCCTCTCTTCCCACTAAACAAGGTGAGATCTTGTCCTCTCTTCCCACTAAACAAGGTGAGGTCTTGTCCTCTCTTCCCACTAAACAAGGTGAGATCTTGTCCTCTCTTCCCACTGAACAAGGTGAGGTGAGACCTTGTCCTCTCTTCCCACTAAACAAGGTGAGATCTTGTCCTCTCTTCCCACTAAACAAGGTGAGATCTTGTCCTCTCTTCCCACTAAACAAGGTGAGATATTGTACTCTCTTCCCACTAAACAAGGTGAGATCTTGTCCTCTCTTCCCACTAAACAAGGTGAGATCTTGTCCTCACTTCCCACTAAACAAGGTGAGATATTGTCCTCTCTTCCCACTAAACAAGGTGAGATATTGTACTCTCTTCCCACTAAACAAGGTGAGGTCTTGTCCTCTCTTCCCACTAAACAAGGTGAGACCTTGTACTCTCTTCCCACTAAACAAGGTGAGGTCTTGTCCTCTCTTCCCACTAAACAAGGTGAGATCTTGTCATCTCTTCCCACTAAACAAGGTGAGATCTTGTCCTCTCTTCCCACTAAACAAGGTGAGATATTGTACTCTCTTCCCACTAAACAAGGTGAGGTCTTGTCCTCTCTTCCCACTAAACAAGGTGAGATCTTGTCCTCTCTTCCCACTAAACAAGGTGAGATCTTGTCCTGTCTTCCCACTAAACAAGGTGAGGTCTTGTCCTCTCTTCCCACTAAACAAGGTGAGATCTTGTCATCTCTTCCCACTAAACAAGGTGAGATCTTGTCCTCTCTTCCCACTAAACAAGGTGAGATCTTGTACTCTCTTCCCACTAAACAAGGTGAGATCTTGTCCTCACTTCCCACTAAACAAGGTGAGATATTGTCCTCTCTTCCCACTAAACAAGGTGAGATCTTGTCCTCTCTTCCCACTAAACAAGATGAGATCTTGTCCTCTCTTCCCACTAAACAAGGTGAGATCTTGTCCTTTCTTCCCACTAAACAAGGTGAGGTCTTGTCCTCTCTTCCCACTAAACAAGGTGAGATCTTGTCCTCTCTTCCCACTAAACAAGGTGAGATCTTGTCCTCTCTTCCCACTAAACAAGGTGAGATCTTGTCCTCTCTTCCCACTAAACAAGGTGAGATCTTGTCCTCTCTTCCCACTAAACAATGTGAGGTCTTGTCCTCTCTTCCCACTAAACAAGGTGAGATCTTGTCCTCTCTTCCCACTAAACAAGGTGAGATCTTGTCCTCTATTCCCACTAAACAAGGTGAGATCTTGTCCTCTCTTCCCACTAAACAAGGTGAGGTCTTGTCCTCTCTTCCCACTAAACAAGGTGAGATCTTGTCCTCTCTTCCCACTAAACAAGGTGAGGTCTTGTCCTCTCTTCCCACTAAACAAGGTGAGATCTTGTCCTCTCTTCCCACTAAACAAGGTGAGATCTTGTCCTCTCTTCCCACTAAACAAGGTGAGATCTTGTCCTCTCTTCCCACTAAACAAGGTGAGGTCTTGTCCTCTCTTCCCACTAAACAAGGTGAGGTCTTGTCCTCTCTTCCCACTAAACAAGGTGAGATCTTGTCCTCTCTTCCCACTAAACAAGGTGAGGTCTTGTCCTCTCTTCCCACTAAACAAGGTGAGATCTTGTCCTCTCTTCCCACTAAACAAGGTGAGGTGAGACCTTGTCCTCTCTTCCCACTAAACAAGGTGAGATATTGTCCTCTCTTCCCACTAAACAAGGTGAGGTCCTGTCCTCTCTTCCCACTAAACAAGGTGAGATCTTGTCCTCTCTTCCCACTAAACAAGGTGAGATCTTGTCCTCTCTTCCCACTAAACAAGGTGAGGTGAGATCTTGTCCTCTCTTCCCACTAAACAAGGTGAGATCTTGTCCTCTCTTCCCACTAAACAAGGTGAGATCTTGTCCTCTCTTCCCACTAAACAAGGTGAGATCTTGTCATCTCTTCCCACTAAACAAGGTGAGATCTTGTCCTCTCTTCCCACTAAACAAGGTGAGATCTTGTCATCTCTTCCCACTAAACAAGGTGAGACCTTGTCCTCTCTTCCCACTAAACAAGGTGAGATCTTGTCCTCTCTTCCCACTAAACAAGGTGAGATCTTGTCCTCTCTTCCCACTAAACAAGGTGAGATCTTGTCCTCTCTTCCCACTAAACAAGGTGAGATCTTGTCCTCTCTTCCCACTAAACAAGGTGAGATCTTGTCCTCTCTTCCCACTAAACAAGGTGAGATCTTGTCCTCTCTTCCCACTAAATAAGGTGGGACCTTGTACTCTCTTCCCACTAAACAAGGTGAGATCTTGTCCTCTCTTCCCACTAAACAAGGTGAGATCTTGTTCTCTCTTCCCACTAAACAAGATGAGATCTTGTCCTCTCTTCCCACTAAACAAGGTGAGATCTTGTCCTCTCTTCCCACTAAACAAGGTGAGACCTTGTCCTCTCTTCCCACTAAACAAGGTGAGGTCTTGTCCTCTCTTCTCACTAAACAAGGTGAGGTCTTGTCCTCTCTTCCAACTAAACAAGATGAGATCTTGTCCTCTCTTCCCACTAAACAAGGAGAGACCTTGTCCTCTCTTCCCACTAAACAAGGTGAGATCTTGTCATCTCTTCCCACTAAACAAGGTGAGATCTTGTCCTCTCTTCCCACTAAACAAGGTGAGACCTTGTCCTCTCTTCCCACTAAACAAGGTGAGGTCCTGTCCTCTCTTCTCACTAAACAAGGTGAGGTCTTGTCCTCTCTTCTCACTAAACAAGGTGAGGTCTTGTCCTCTCTTCCCACTAAACAAGGTGATATCTTGTCCTCTCTTCCCACTAAACAAGGTGAGATCTTGTCATCTCTTCCCACTAAACAAGGTGAGGTCTTGTCCTCTCTTCCCACTAAACAAGGTGAGATCTTGCCCTCTCTTCCCACTAAACAAGGTGAGACCTTGTCCTCTCTTCCCACTAAACAAGGTGAGATCTTGTCCTCTCTTCCCACTAAACAAGGTGAGATCTTGTCCTCTCTTCCCACTAAACAAGGTGAGATCTTGTCCTCTCTTCCCACTAAACAAGGTGAGATCTTGTCCTCTCTTCCCACTAAACAAGGTGAGATCTTGTCCTCTCTTCCCACTAAACAAGGTGAGATCTTGTTCTCTCTTCCCACTAAACAAGGTGAGATCTTGTCCTCTCTTCCCACTAAACAAGGTGAGATCTTGTCCTCTCTTCCCACTAAACAAGGTGGGACCTTGTACTCTCTTCCCACTAAACAAGGTGAGATCTTGTCCTCTCTTCCCACTAAACAAGGTGAGATCTTGTCCTCTTTCCCCACTAAACAAGATGAGATCTTGTCCTCTCTTCCCACTAAACAAGGTGTGATCTTGTCCTCTCTTCCCACTAAACAAGGTGAGACCTTGTCCTCTCTTCCCACTAAACAAGGTGAGGTCTTGTCCTCTCTTCCCACTAAACAAGGTGAGATCTTGTCCTCTCTTCCCACTAAACAAGGTGAGATCTTGTCCTCTCTTCCCACTAAACAAGGTGAGATCTTGTCCTCTCTTCCCACTAAACAAGGTGAGACCTTGTCCTCTCTTCCCACTAAACAAGGTGAGATCTTGTCCTCTCTTCCCACTAAACAAGGTGAGATCTTGTCCTCTCTTCCCACTAAACAAGATGAGATCGTGTCCTCTCTTCCCACTAAACAAGGTGAGATCTTGTCCTCTCTTCCCACTAAACAAGGTGTGACCTTGTCCTCTCTTCCCACTAAACAAGGTGAGGTCTTGTCCTCTCTTCCCACTAAACAAGGTGAGATCTTGTCCTCTCTTCCCACTAAACAAGGTGAGATCTTGTCCTCTCTTCCCACTAAACAAGGTGAGATCTTGTCCTCTCTTCCCACTAAACAAGGTGGGATCTTGTCCTCTCTTCCCACTAAACAAGGTGAGATCTTGTCCTCTCTTCCCACTAAACAAGGTGAGATCTTGTCCTCTCTTAGCACTAAACAAGGTGAGACCTTGTCCTCTCTTCCCACTAAACAAGGTGGGATCTTGTCCTCTCTTCCCACTAAACAAGGTGAGGTCTTGTCCTCTCTTCCCACTAAACAAGGTGAGACCTTGTCCTCTCTTCCCACTAAACAAGGTGAGATCTTGTCCTCTGTTCCCACTAAACAAGGTGAGGTCTTGTCCTCTCTTCCCACTAAACAAGGTGAGATTTTGTCCTCTCTTCCCACTAAACAAGGTGAGGTCTTGTCCTCTCTTCCCACTAAACAAGGTGAGATCTTGTCCTCTCTTCCCACTGAACAAGGTGAGGTGAGACCTTGTCCTCTCTTCCCACTAAACAAGGTGAGATTTGTCCTCTCTTCCCACTAAACAAGGTGAGATCTTGTCCTTTCTTCCCACTAAACAAGGTGAGGTCTTGTCCTCTCTTCCCACTAAACAAGGTGAGATCTTGTCCTCTCTTCCCACTAAACAAGGTGAGATATTGTCCTCTCTTCCCACTAAACAAGGTGAGATCTTGTCCTCTCTTCCCACTAAACAAGGTGAGGTCTTGTCCTCTCTTCCCACTAAACAAGGTGAGGTCTTGTCCTCTCTTCCCACTAAACAAGGTGAGATCTTGTCCTCTCTTCCCACTAAACAAGGTGAGGTCTTGTCCTCTCTTCCCACTAAACAAGGTGAGATCTTGTCCTCTCTTCCCACTAAACAAGGTGAGGTGAGACCTTGTCCTCTCTTCCCACTAAACAAGGTGAGATATTGTCCTCTCTTCCCACTAAACAAGGTGAGGTCCTGTCCTCTCTTCCCACTAAACAAGGTGAGATCTTGTCCTCTCTTCCCACTAAACAAGGTGAGATCTTGTCCTCTCTTCCCACTAAACAAGGTGAGGTGAGATCTTGTCCTCTCTTCCCACTAAACAAGGTGAGATCTTGTCCTCTCTTCCCACTAAACAAGGTGAGATCTTGTCCTCTCTTCCCACTAAACAAGGTGAGATCTTGTCCTCTCTTCCCACTAAACAAGGTGAGATCTTCTCATCTCTTCCCACTAAACAAGGTGAGACCTTGTCCTCTCTTCCCACTAAACAAGGTGAGATCTTGTCCTCTCTTCCCACTAAACAAGGTGAGATCTTGTCCTCTCTTCCCACTAAACAAGGTGAGATCTTGTCCTCTCTTCCCACTAAACAAGGTGAGATCTTGTCCTCTCTTCCCACTAAACAAGGTGAGATCTTGTCCTCTCTTCCCACTAAACAAGGTGAGATCATGTCCTCTCTTCCCACTAAACAAGGTGAGATCTTGTCCTCTCTTCCCACTAAACAAGGTGAGATCTTGTCCTCTCTTCCCACTAAACAAGGTGGGACCTTGTACTCTCTTCCCACTAAACAAGGTGAGATCTTGTCCTCTCTTCCCACTAAACAAGGTGAGATCTTGTTCTCTCTTCCCACTAAACAAGATGAGATCTTGTCCTCTCTTCCCACTAAACAAGGTGAGATCTTGTCCTCTCTTCCCACTAAACTAGGTGAGACCTTGTCCTCTCTTCCCACTAAACAAGGTGAGGTCTTGTCCTCTCTTCTCACTAAACAAGGTGAGGTCTTGTCCTCTCTTCCCACTAAACAAGGTGAGATCTTGTCCTCTCTTCCCACTAAACAAGGAGAGACCTTGTCCTCTCTTCCCACTAAACAAGGTGAGATCTTGTCATCTCTTCCCACTAAACAAGGTGAGATCTTGTCCTCTCTTCCCACTAAACAAGGTGAGACCTTGTCCTCTCTTCCCACTAAACAAGGTGAGGTCCTGTCCTCTCTTCTCACTAAACAAGGTGAGGTCTTGTCCTCTCTTCTCACTAAACAAGGTGAGGTCTTGTCCTCTCTTCCCACTAAACAAGGTGATATATTGTCCTCTCTTCCCACTAAACAAGGTGAGATCTTGTCATCTCTTCCCACTAAACAAGGTGAGGTATTGTCCTCTCTTCCCACTAAACAAGGTGAGATCTTGTCCTCTCTTCCCACTAAACAAGGTGAGACCTTGTCCTCTCTTCCCACTAAACAAGGTGAGATCTTGTCCTCTCTTCCCACTAAACAAGGTGAGATCTTGTCCTCTCTTCCCACTAAACAAGGTGAGATCTTGTCCTCTCTTCCCAATAAACAAGGTGAGATCTTGTCCTCTCTTCCCACTAAACAAGGTGAGATCTTGTCCTCTCTTCCCACTAAACAAGGTGAGATCTTGTCCTCTCTTCCCAATAAACAAGGTGAGATCTTGTCCTCTCTTCCCACTAAACAAGGTGAGATCTTGTCCTCTCTTCCCACTAAACAAGGTGAGATCTTGTCCTCTCTTCCCACTAAACAAGGTGGGACCTTGTACTCTCTTCCCACTAAACAAGGTGAGATCTTGTCCTCTCTTCCCACTAAACAAGGTGAGATCTTGTCCTCTCTTCCCACTAAACAAGGTGAGGTCTTGTCCTCTCTTCCCACTAAACAAGGTGAGATCTTGTCCTCTCTTCCCACTAAACAAGGTGAGATCTTGTCCTCTCTTCCCACTAAACAAGGTGAGGTCTTGTCCTCTCTTCCCACTAAACAAGGTGAGATCTTGTCCTCTCTTCCCACTAAACAAGGTGAGGTGAGACCTTGTCCTCTCTTCCCACTAAACAAGGTGAGATATTGTCCTCTCTTCCCACTAAACAAGGTGAGGTCCTGTCCTCTCTTCCCACTAAACAAGGTGAGATCTTGTCCTCTCTTCCCACTAAACAAGGTGAGATCTTGTCCTCTCTTCCCACTAAACAAGGTGAGGTGAGATCTTGTCCTCTCTTCCCACTAAACAAGGTGAGATCTTGTCCTCTCTTCCCACTAAACAAGGTGAGATCTTGTCCTCTCTTCCCACTAAACAAGGTGAGATCTTGTCCTCTCTTCCCACTAAACAAGGTGAGATCTTCTCATCTCTTCCCACTAAACAAGGTGAGACCTTGTCCTCTCTTCCCACTAAACAAGGTGAGATCTTGTCCTCTCTTCCCACTAAACAAGGTGAGATCTTGTCCTCTCTTCCCACTAAACAAGGTGAGATCTTGTCCTCTCTTCCCACTAAACAAGGTGAGATCTTGTCCTCTCTTCCCACTAAACAAGGTGAGATCTTGTCCTCTCTTCCCACTAAACAAGGTGAGATCATGTCCTCTCTTCCCACTAAACAAGGTGAGATCTTGTCCTCTCTTCCCACTAAACAAGGTGAGATCTTGTCCTCTCTTCCCACTAAACAAGGTGGGACCTTGTACTCTCTTCCCACTAAACAAGGTGAGATCTTGTCCTCTCTTCCCACTAAACAAGGTGAGATCTTGTTCTCTCTTCCCACTAAACAAGATGAGATCTTGTCCTCTCTTCCCACTAAACAAGGTGAGATCTTGTCCTCTCTTCCCACTAAACAAGGTGAGACCTTGTCCTCTCTTCCCACTAAACAAGGTGAGGTCTTGTCCTCTCTTCTCACTAAACAAGGTGAGGTCTTGTCCTCTCTTCCCACTAAACAAGGTGAGATCTTGTCCTCTCTTCCCACTAAACAAGGAGAGACCTTGTCCTCTCTTCCCACTAAACAAGGTGAGATCTTGTCATCTCTTCCCACTAAACAAGGTGAGATCTTGTCCTCTCTTCCCACTAAACAAGGTGAGACCTTGTCCTCTCTTCCCACTAAACAAGGTGAGGTCCTGTCCTCTCTTCTCACTAAACAAGGTGAGGTCTTGTCCTCTCTTCTCACTAAACAAGGTGAGGTCTTGTCCTCTCTTCCCACTAAACAAGGTGATATATTGTCCTCTCTTCCCACTAAACAAGGTGAGATCTTGTCATCTCTTCCCACTAAACAAGGTGAGGTATTGTCCTCTCTTCCCACTAAACAAGGTGAGATCTTGTCCTCTCTTCCCACTAAACAAGGTGAGACCTTGTCCTCTCTTCCCACTAAACAAGGTGAGATCTTGTCCTCTCTTCCCACTAAACAAGGTGAGATCTTGTCCTCTCTTCCCACTAAACAAGGTGAGATCTTGTCCTCTCTTCCCAATAAACAAGGTGAGATCTTGTCCTCTCTTCCCACTAAACAAGGTGAGATCTTGTCCTCTCTTCCCACTAAACAAGGTGAGATCTTGTCCTCTCTTCCCAATAAACAAGGTGAGATCTTGTCCTCTCTTCCCACTAAACAAGGTGAGATCTTGTCCTCTCTTCCCACTAAACAAGGTGAGATCTTGTCCTCTCTTCCCACTAAACAAGGTGGGACCTTGTACTCTCTTCCCAATAAACAAGGTGAGATCTTGTCCTCTCTTCCCACTAAACAAGGTGAGATCTTGTCCTCTCTTCCCACTAAACAAGGTGAGGTCTTGTCCTCTCTTCCCACTAAACAAGGTGAGATCTTGTCCTCTCTTCCCACTAAACAAGGTGAGATCTTGTCCTCTCTTCCCACTAAACAAGATGAGATCTTGTCCTCTCTTCCCACTAAACAAGGTGAGATCTTGTCCTCTCTTCCCACTAAACAAGGTGAGACCTTGTCCTCTCTTCCCACTAAACAAGGTGAGGTCTTGTCCTCTCTTCCCACTAAACAAGGTGAGATCTTGTCCTCTCTTCCCACTAAACAAGGTGAGATCTTGTCCTCTCTTCCCACTAAACAAGGTGAGATCTTGTCCTCTCTTCCCACTAAACAAGGTGAGACCTTGTCCTCTCTTCCCACTAAACAAGGTGGGATCTTGTTCTCTCTTCCCACTAAACAAGGTGAGATCTTGTCCTCTCTTCCCACTAAACAAGGTGAGATCTTGTCCTCTCTTCGCACTAAACAAGGTGAGACCTTGTCCTCTCTTCCCACTAAACAAGGTGGGATCTTGTCCTCTCTTCCCACTAAACAAGGTGAGATCTTGTCCTCTGTTCCCACTAAACAAGGTGAGGTATTGTCCTCTCTTCCCACTAAACGAGGTGAGATCTTGTCCTCTCTTCCCACTAAACAAGGTGAGGTCTTGTCCTCTCTTCCCACTAAAAAAGGTGAGGTGAGATCTTGTCCTCTCTTCCCACTAAACAAGGTGAGATCTTGTCCTCTCTTCCCACTAAACAAGGTGAGATATTGTCCTCTCTTCCCACTAAACAAGGTGAGGTCTTGTCCTCTCTTCCCACTAAACAAGGTGAGATCTTGTCCTCTCTTCGCACTAAACAAGGTGAGATCTTGTACTCTCTTCCCACTAAACAAGGTGAGATCTTGTCCTCTCTTCCCACTAAACAAGGTGAGATCTTGTCCTCTCTTCCCACTAAACAAGGTGAGGTCTTGTCCTCTCTTCCCACTAAACAAGGTGAGATCTTGTCCTTTCTTCCCACTAAACAAGGTGAGATCTTGTCCTCTCTTCCCACTAAACAAGGTGAGATCTTGTCCTTTCTTCCCACTAAACAAGGTGAGGTCTTGTACTCTCTTCCCACTAAACAAGGTGAGATCTTGTCCTCTCTTCCCACTAAACAAGGTGAGATCTTGTCCTCTCTTCCCACTAAACAAGGTGAGATCTTGTCCTCTCTTCCCACTAAACAAGGTGAGATCTTGTCCTCTCTTCCCACTAAACAAGGTGAGATCTTGTCCTCTCTTCCCACTAAACAAGGTGAGACCTTGTCCTCTCTTCCCACTAAACAAGGTGAGGTCTTGTCCTCTCTTCCCACTAAACAAGGTGGGATCTTGTCCTCTCTTCCCACTAAACAAGGTGAGATCTTGTCCTCTCTTCCCACTAAACAAGGTGAGACCTTGTCCTCTCTTCCCACTAAACAAGGTGAGATCTTGTCCTCTCTTCCCACTAAACAAGGTGAGATCTTGTCCTCTCTTCCCACTAAACAAGGTGAGACCTTGTCCTCTCTTCCCACTAAACAAGGTGAGACCTTGTCCTCTCTTCCCACTAAACAATGTCAGATCTTGTCCTCTCTTCCCACTAAACAAGGTGAGATCTTGTCCTCTCTTCCCACTAAACAAGGTGAGATCTTGTACTCTCTTCCCACTAAACAAGGTGAGACCTTGTCCTCTCTTCCCACTAAACAAGGTGAGATCTTGTCCTCTCTTCCCACTAAACAAGGTGAGGTGAGATCTTGTCCTCTCTTCCCACTAAACAAGGTGAGATCTTGTCCTCTCTTCCCACTAAACAAGGTGAGATTTTGTCCTCTCTTCCCACTAAACAAGATGAGACCTTGTCCTCTCTTCCCACTAAATGAGGTGAGATCTTGTCCTCTCTTCCCACTAAACAAGGTGAGGTCTTGTCCTCTCTTCCCACTAAACAAGATGAGATCTTGTACTCTCTTCCCACTAAACAAGGTGAGATCTTGTCCTCTCTTCCCACTAAACAAGGTGAGATATTGTCCTCTCTTCCCACTAAACAAGGTGAGATCTTGTCCTCTCTTCCCACTAAACAAGGTGAGATCTTGTCCTCTCTTCCCACTAAACAAGGTGAGATCTTGTCCTCTCTTCCCACTAAACAAGGTGAGATCTTGTCCTCTCTTCCCACTAAACAAGGTGAGATCTTGTCCTCTCTTCCCACTAAACAATGTGAGGTCTTGTCCTCTCTTCCCACTAAACAAGGTGAGATCTTGTCCTCTCTTCCCACTAAACAAGGTGAGATCTTGTCCTCTCTTCCCACTAAACAAGGTGAGATCTTGTCCTCTATTCCCACTAAACAAGGTGAGATCTTGTCCTCTCTTCCCACTAAACAAGGTGAGGTCTTGTCCTCTCTTCCCACTAAACAAGGTGAGATCTTGTCCTCTCTTCCCACTAAACAAGGTGAGGTCTTGTCCTCTCTTCCCACTAAACAAGGTGAGATCTTGTCCTCTCTTCCCACTAAACAAGGTGAGATCTTGTCCTCTCTTCCCACTAAACAAGGTGAGATCTTGTCCTCTCTTCCCACTAAACAAGGTGAGATCTTGTCCTCTCTTCCCACTAAACAAGGTGAGGTCTTGTCCTCTCTTCCCACTAAACAAGGTGAGGTCTTGTCCTCTCTTCCCACTAAACAAGGTGAGATCTTGTCCTCTCTTCCCACTAAACAAGGTGAGGTCTTGTCCTCTCTTCCCACTAAACAAGGTGAGATCTTGTCCTCTCTTCCCACTAAACAAGGTGAGGTGAGACCTTGTCCTCTCTTCCCACTAAACAAGGTGAGATATTGTCCTCTCTTCCCACTAAACAAGGTGAGGTCCTGTCCTCTCTTCCCACTAAACAAGGTGAGATCTTGTCCTCTCTTCCCACTAAACAAGGTGAGATCTTGTCCTCTCTTCCCACTAAACAAGGTGAGGTGAGATCTTGTCCTCTCTTCCCACTAAACAAGGTGAGATCTTGTCCTCTCTTCCCACTAAACAAGGTGAGATCTTGTCCTCTCTTCCCACTAAACAAGGTGAGATCTTGTCATCTCTTCCCACTAAACAAGGTGAGATCTTGTCCTCTCTTCCCACTAAACAAGGTGAGATCTTGTCATCTCTTCCCACTAAACAAGGTGAGACCTTGTCCTCTCTTCCCACTAAACAAGGTGAGATCTTGTCCTCTCTTCCCACTAAACAAGGTGAGATCTTGTCCTCTCTTCCCACTAAACAAGGTGAGATCTTGTCCTCTCTTCCCACTAAACAAGGTGAGATCTTGTCCTCTCTTCCCACTAAACAAGGTGAGATCTTGTCCTCTCTTCCCACTAAACAAGGTGAGATCTTGTCCTCTCTTCCCACTAAACAAGGTGAGATCTTGTCCTCTCTTCCCACTAAACAAGGTGAGATCTTGTCCTCTCTTCCCACTAAACAAGGTGGGACCTTGTACTCTCTTCCCACTAAACAAGGTGAGATCTTGTCCTCTCTTCCCACTAAACAAGGCGAGATCTTGTTCTCTCTTCCCACTAAACAAGATGAGATCTTGTCCTCTCTTCCCACTAAACAAGGTGAGATCTTGTCCTCTCTTCCCACTAAACAAGGTGAGACCTTGTCCTCTCTTCCCACTAAACAAGGTGAGGTCTTGTCCTCTCTTCTCACTAAACAAGGTGAGGTCTTGTCCTCTCTTCCCACTAAACAAGATGAGATCTTGTCCTCTCTTCCCACTAAACAAGGAGAGACCTTGTCCTCTCTTCCCACTAAACAAGGTGAGATCTTGTCATCTCTTCCCACTAAACAAGGTGAGATCTTGTCCTCTCTTCCCACTAAACAAGGTGAGACCTTGTCCTCTCTTCCCACTAAACAAGGTGAGGTCCTGTCCTCTCTTCTCACTAAACAAGGTGAGGTCTTGTCCTCTCTTCTCACTAAACAAGGTGAGGTCTTGTCCTCTCTTCCCACTAAACAAGGTGATATCTTGTCCTCTCTTCCCACTAAACAAGGTGAGATCTTGTCATCTCTTCCCACTAAACAAGGTGAGGTCTTGTCCTCTCTTCCCACTAAACAAGGTGAGATCTTGCCCTCTCTTCCCACTAAACAAGGTGAGACCTTGTCCTCTCTTCCCACTAAACAAGGTGAGATCTTGTCCTCTCTTCCCACTAAACAAGGTGAGATCTTGTCCTCTCTTCCCACTAAACAAGGTGAGATCTTGTCCTCTCTTCCCACTAAACAAGGTGAGATCTTGTCCTCTCTTCTCACTAAACAAGGTGAGATCTTGTCCTCTCTTCCCACTAAACAAGGTGAGATCTTGTCCTCTCTTCCCACTAAACAAGGTGAGATCTTGTCCTCTCTTCCCACTAAACAAGGTGAGATCTTGTCCTCTCTTCCCACTAAACAAGGTGAGATCTTGTCCTCTCTTCCCACTAAACAAGGTGGGACCTTGTACTCTCTTCCCACTAAACAAGGTGAGATCTTGTCCTCTCTTCCCACTAAACAAGGTGAGATCTTGTCCTCTTTTCCCACTAAACAAGATGAGATCTTGTCCTCTCTTCCCACTAAACAAGGTGTGATCTTGTCCTCTCTTCCCACTAAACAAGGTGAGACCTTGTCCTCTCTTCCCACTAAACAAGGTGAGGTCTTGTCCTCTCTTCCCACTAAACAAGGTGAGATCTTGTCCTCTCTTCCCACTAAACAAGGTGAGATCTTGTCCTCTCTTCCCACTAAACAAGGTGAGATCTTGTCCTCTCTTCCCACTAAACAAGGTGAGACCTTGTCCTCTCTTCCCACTAAACAAGGTGAGATCTTGTCCTCTCTTCCCACTAAACAAGGTGAGATCTTGTCCTCTATTCCCACTAAACAAGATGAGATCGTGTCCTCTCTTCCCACTAAACAAGGTGAGATCTTGTCCTCTCTTCCCACTAAACAAGGTGAGATCTTGTCCTCTCTTCCCACTAAACAAGGTGGGACCTTGTACTCTCTTCCCACTAAACAAGGTGAGATCTTGTCCTCTCTTCCCACTAAACAAGGTGAGATCTTGTTCTCTCTTCCCACTAAACAAGATGAGATCTTGTCCTCTCTTCCCACTAAACAAGGTGAGATCTTGTCCTCTCTTCCCACTAAACAAGGTGAGACCTTGTCCTCTCTTCCCACTAAACAAGGTGAGGTCTTGTCCTCTCTTCTCACTAAACAAGGTGAGGTCTTGTCCTCTCTTCCCACTAAACAAGATGAGATCTTGTCCTCTCTTCCCACTAAACAAGGAGAGACCTTGTCCTCTCTTCCCACTAAACAAGGTGAGATCTTGTCATCTCTTCCCACTAAACAAGGTGAGATCTTGTCCTCTCTTCCCACTAAACAAGGTGAGACCTTGTCCTCTCTTCCCACTAAACAAGGTGAGGTCCTGTCCTCTCTTCTCACTAAACAAGGTGAGGTCTTGTCCTCTCTTCTCACTAAACAAGGTGAGGTCTTGTCCTCTCTTCCCACTAAACAAGGTGATATCTTGTCCTCTCTTCCCACTAAACAAGGTGAGATCTTGTCATCTCTTCCCACTAAACAAGGTGAGGTCTTGTCCTCTCTTCCCACTAAACAAGGTGAGATCTTGCCCTCTCTTCCCACTAAACAAGGTGAGACCTTGTCCTCTCTTCCCACTAAACAAGGTGAGATCTTGTCCTCTCTTCCCACTAAACAAGGTGAGATCTTGTCCTCTCTTCCCACTAAACAAGGTGAGATCTTGTCCTCTCTTCCCACTAAACAAGGTGAGATCTTGTCCTCTCTTCCCACTAAATGAGGTGAGATCTTGTCCTCTCTTCCCACTAAACAAGGTGAGATCTTGTCCTCTCTTCCCACTAAACAAGGTGAGATCTTGTCCTCTCTTCCCACTAAACAAGGTGAGATCTTGTCCTCTCTTCCCACTAAACAAGGTGAGATCATGTCCTCTCTTCCCACTAAACAAGGTGAGATCTTGTCCTCTCTTCCCACTAAACAAGGTGAGATCTTGTCCTCTCTTCCCACTAAACAAGGTGGGACCTTGTACTCTCTTCCCACTAAACAAGGTGAGATCTTGTCCTCTCTTCCCACTAAACAAGGTGAGATCTTGTTCTCTCTTCCCACTAAACAAGATGAGATCTTGTCCTCTCTTCCCACTAAACAAGGTGAGATCTTGTCCTCTCTTCCCACTAAACTAGGTGAGACCTTGTCCTCTCTTCCCACTAAACAAGGTGAGGTCTTGTCCTCTCTTCTCACTAAACAAGGTGAGGTCTTGTCCTCTCTTCCCACTAAACAAGGTGAGATCTTGTCCTCTCTTCCCACTAAACAAGGAGAGACCTTGTCCTCTCTTCCCACTAAACAAGGTGAGATCTTGTCATCTCTTCCCACTAAACAAGGTGAGATCTTGTCCTCTCTTCCCACTAAACAAGGTGAGACCTTGTCCTCTCTTCCCACTAAACAAGGTGAGGTCCTGTCCTCTCTTCACACTAAACAAGGTGAGGTCTTGTCCTCTCTTCTCACTAAACAAGGTGAGGTCTTGTCCTCTCTTCCCACTAAACAAGGTGATATATTGTCCTCTCTTCCCACTAAACAAGGTGAGATCTTGTCATCTCTTCCCACTAAACAAGGTGAGGTATTGTCCTCTCTTCCCACTAAACAAGGTGAGATCTTGTCCTCTCTTCCCACTAAACAAGGTGAGACCTTGTCCTCTCTTCCCACTAAACAAGGTGAGATCTTGTCCTCTCTTCCCACTAAACAAGGTGAGATCTTGTCCTCTCTTCCCACTAAACAAGGTGAGATCTTGTCCTCTCTTCCCAATAAACAAGGTGAGATCTTGTCCTCTCTTCCCACTAAACAAGGTGAGATCTTGTCCTCTCTTCCCACTAAACAAGGTGAGATCTTGTCCTCTCTTCCCAATAAACAAGGTGAGATCTTGTCCTCTCTTCCCACTAAACAAGGTGAGATCTTGTCCTCTCTTCCCACTAAACAAGGTGAGATCTTGTCCTCTCTTCCCACTAAACAAGGTGGGACCTTGTACTCTCTTCCCACTAAACAAGGTGAGATCTTGTCCTCTCTTCCCACTAAACAAGGTGAGATCTTGTCCTCTCTTCCCACTAAACAAGGTGAGGTCTTGTCCTCTCTTCCCACTAAACAAGGTGAGATCTTGTCCTCTCTTCCCACTAAACAAGGTGAGATCTTGTCCTCTCTTCCCACTAAACAAGATGAGATCTTGTCCTCTCTTCCCACTAAACAAGGTGAGATCTTGTCCTCTCTTCCCACTAAACAAGGTGAGACCTTGTCCTCTCTTCCCACTAAACAAGGTGAGGTCTTGTCCTCTCTTCCCACTAAACAAGGTGAGATCTTGTCCTCTCTTCCCACTAAACAAGGTGAGATCTTGTCCTCTCTTCCCACTAAACAAGGTGAGATCTTGTCCTCTCTTCCCACTAAACAAGGTGAGACCTTGTCCTCTCTTCCCACTAAACAAGGTGGGATCTTGTTCTCTCTTCCCACTAAACAAGGTGAGATCTTGTCCTCTCTTCCCACTAAACAAGGTGAGATCTTGTCCTCTCTTCGCACTAAACAAGGTGAGACCTTGTCCTCTCTTCCCACTAAACAAGGTGGGATCTTGTCCTCTCTTCCCACTAAACAAGGTGAGATCTTGTCCTCTGTTCCCACTAAACAAGGTGAGGTATTGTCCTCTCTTCCCACTAAACGAGGTGAGATCTTGTCCTCTCTTCCCACTAAACAAGGTGAGGTCTTGTCCTCTCTTCCCACTAAAAAAGGTGAGGTGAGATCTTGTCCTCTCTTCCCACTAAACAAGGTGAGATCTTGTCCTCTCTTCCCACTAAACAAGGTGAGATATTGTCCTCTCTTCCCACTAAACAAGGTGAGGTCTTGTCCTCTCTTCCCACTAAACAAGGTGAGATCTTGTCCTCTCTTCGCACTAAACAAGGTGAGATCTTGTACTCTCTTCCCACTAAACAAGGTGAGATCTTGTCCTCTCTTCCCACTAAACAAGGTGAGATCTTGTCCTCTCTTCCCACTAAACAAGGTGAGGTCTTGTCCTCTCTTCCCACTAAACAAGGTGAGATCTTGTCCTTTCTTCCCACTAAACAAGGTGAGATCTTGTCCTCTCTTCCCACTAAACAAGGTGAGATCTTGTCCTTTCTTCCCACTAAACAAGGTGAGGTCTTGTACTCTCTTCCCACTAAACAAGGTGAGATCTTGTCCTCTCTTCCCACTAAACAAGGTGAGATCTTGTCCTCTCTTCCCACTAAACAAGGTGAGATCTTGTCCTCTCTTCCCACTAAACAAGGTGAGATCTTGTCCTCTCTTCCCACTAAACAAGGTGAGATCTTGTCCTCTCTTCCCACTAAACAAGGTGAGACCTTGTCCTCTCTTCCCACTAAACAAGGTGAGGTCTTGTCCTCTCTTCCCACTAAACAAGGTGGGATCTTGTCCTCTCTTCCCACTAAACAAGGTGAGATCTTGTCCTCTCTTCCCACTAAACAAGGTGAGACCTTGTCCTCTCTTCCCACTAAACAAGGTGAGATCTTGTCCTCTCTTCCCACTAAACAAGGTGAGATCTTGTCCTCTCTTCCCACTAAACAAGGTGAGACCTTGTCCTCTCTTCCCACTAAACAAGGTGAGACCTTGTCCTCTCTTCCCACTAAACAATGTCAGATCTTGTCCTCTCTTCCCACTAAACAAGGTGAGATCTTGTCCTCTCTTCCCACTAAACAAGGTGAGATCTTGTACTCTCTTCCCACTAAACAAGGTGAGACCTTGTCCTCTCTTCCCACTAAACAAGGTGAGATCTTGTCCTCTCTTCCCACTAAACAAGGTGAGGTGAGATCTTGTCCTCTCTTCCCACTAAACAAGGTGAGATCTTGTCCTCTCTTCCCACTAAACAAGGTGAGATTTTGTCCTCTCTTCCCACTAAACAAGATGAGACCTTGTCCTCTCTTCCCACTAAATGAGGTGAGATCTTGTCCTCTCTTCCCACTAAACAAGGTGAGGTCTTGTCCTCTCTTCCCACTAAACAAGATGAGATCTTGTACTCTCTTCCCACTAAACAAGGTGAGATCTTGTCCTCTCTTCCCACTAAACAAGGTGAGATATTGTCCTCTCTTCCCACTAAACAAGGTGAGATCTTGTCCTCTCTTCCCACTAAACAAGGTGAGATCTTGTCCTCTCTTCCCACTAAACAAGGTGAGATCTTGTCCTCTCTTCCCACTAAACAAGGTGAGATCTTGTCCTCTCTTCCCACTAAACAAGGTGAGATCTTGTCCTCTCTTCCCACTAAACAATGTGAGGTCTTGTCCTCTCTTCCCACTAAACAAGGTGAGATCTTGTCCTCTCTTCCCACTAAACAAGGTGAGATCTTGTCCTCTATTCCCACTAAACAAGGTGAGATCTTGTCCTCTCTTCCCACTAAACAAGGTGAGGTCTTGTCCTCTCTTCCCACTAAACAAGGTGAGATCTTGTCCTCTCTTCCCACTAAACAAGGTGAGGTCTTGTCCTCTCTTCCCACTAAACAAGGTGAGATCTTGTCCTCTCTTCCCACTAAACAAGGTGAGATCTTGTCCTCTCTTCCCACTAAACAAGGTGAGATCTTGTCCTCTCTTCCCACTAAACAAGGTGAGGTCTTGTCCTCTCTTCCCACTAAACAAGGTGAGGTCTTGTCCTCTCTTCCCACTAAACAAGGTGAGATCTTGTCCTCTCTTCCCACTAAACAAGGTGAGGTCTTGTCCTCTCTTCCCACTAAACAAGGTGAGATCTTGTCCTCTCTTCCCACTAAACAAGGTGAGGTGAGACCTTGTCCTCTCTTCCCACTAAACAAGGTGAGATATTGTCCTCTCTTCCCACTAAACAAGGTGAGGTCCTGTCCTCTCTTCCCACTAAACAAGGTGAGATCTTGTCCTCTCTTCCCACTAAACAAGGTGAGATCTTGTCCTCTCTTCCCACTAAACAAGGTGAGGTGAGATCTTGTCCTCTCTTCCCACTAAACAAGGTGAGATCTTGTCCTCTCTTCCCACTAAACAAGGTGAGATCTTGTCCTCTCTTCCCACTAAACAAGGTGAGATCTTGTCATCTCTTCCCACTAAACAAGGTGAGATCTTGTCCTCTCTTCCCACTAAACAAGGTGAGATCTTGTCATCTCTTCCCACTAAACAAGGTGAGACCTTGTCCTCTCTTCCCACTAAACAAGGTGAGATCTTGTCCTCTCTTCCCACTAAACAAGGTGAGATCTTGTCCTCTCTTCCCACTAAACAAGGTGAGATCTTGTCCTCTCTTCCCACTAAACAAGGTGAGATCTTGTCCTCTCTTCCCACTAAACAAGGTGAGATCTTGTCCTCTCTTCCCACTAAACAAGGTGAGATCTTGTCCTCTCTTCCCACTAAACAAGGTGAGATCTTGTCCTCTCTTCCCACTAAACAAGGTGAGATCTTGTCCTCTCTTCCCACTAAACAAGGTGGGACCTTGTACTCTCTTCCCACTAAACAAGGTGAGATCTTGTCCTCTCTTCCCACTAAACAAGGTGAGATCTTGTTCTCTCTTCCCACTAAACAAGATGAGATCTTGTCCTCTCTTCCCACTAAACAAGGTGAGATCTTGTCCTCTCTTCCCACTAAACAAGGTGAGACCTTGTCCTCTCTTCCCACTAAACAAGGTGAGGTCTTGTCCTCTCTTCTCACTAAACAAGGTGAGGTCTTGTCCTCTCTTCCCACTAAACAAGATGAGATCTTGTCCTCTCTTCCCACTAAACAAGGAGAGACCTTGTCCTCTCTTCCCACTAAACAAGGTGAGATCTTGTCATCTCTTCCCACTAAACAAGGTGAGATCTTGTCCTCTCTTCCCACTAAACAAGGTGAGACCTTGTCCTCTCTTCCCACTAAACAAGGTGAGGTCCTGTCCTCTCTTCTCACTAAACAAGGTGAGGTCTTGTCCTCTCTTCTCACTAAACAAGGTGAGGTCTTGTCCTCTCTTCCCACTAAACAAGGTGATATCTTGTCCTCTCTTCCCACTAAACAAGGTGAGATCTTGTCATCTCTTCCCACTAAACAAGGTGAGGTCTTGTCCTCTCTTCCCACTAAACAAGGTGAGATCTTGCCCTCTCTTCCCACTAAACAAGGTGAGACCTTGTCCTCTCTTCCCACTAAACAAGGTGAGATCTTGTCCTCTCTTCCCACTAAACAAGGTGAGATCTTGTCCTCTCTTCCCACTAAACAAGGTGAGATCTTGTCCTCTCTTCCCACTAAACAAGGTGAGATCTTGTCCTCTCTTCCCACTAAACAAGGTGAGATCTTGTCCTCTCTTCCCACTAAACAAGGTGAGATCTTGTCCTCTCTTCCCACTAAACAAGGTGAGATCTTGTCCTCTCTTCCCACTAAACAAGGTGAGATCTTGTCCTCTCTTCCCACTAAACAAGGTGAGATCTTGTCCTCTCTTCCCACTAAACAAGGTGGGACCTTGTACTCTCTTCCCACTAAACAAGGTGAGATCTTGTCCTCTCTTCCCACTAAACAAGGTGAGATCTTGTCCTCTTTTCCCACTAAACAAGATGAGATCTTGTCCTCTCTTCCCACTAAACAAGGTGTGATCTTGTCCTCTCTTCCCACTAAACAAGGTGAGACCTTGTCCTCTCTTCCCACTAAACAAGGTGAGGTCTTGTCCTCTCTTCCCACTAAACAAGGTGAGATCTTGTCCTCTCTTCCCACTAAACAAGGTGAGATCTTGTCCTCTCTTCCCACTAAACAAGGTGAGATCTTGTCCTCTCTTCCCACTAAACAAGGTGAGACCTTGTCCTCTCTTCCCACTAAACAAGGTGAGATCTTGTCCTCTCTTCCCACTAAACAAGGTGAGATCTTGTCCTCTATTCCCACTAAACAAGATGAGATCGTGTCCTCTCTTCCCACTAAACAAGGTGAGATCTTGTCCTCTCTTCCCACTAAACAAGGTGAGATCTTGTCCTCTCTTCCCACTAAACAAGGTGGGACCTTGTATTCTCTTCCCACTAAACAAGGTGAGATCTTGTCCTCTCTTCCCACTAAACAAGGTGAGATCTTGTTCTCTCTTCCCACTAAACAAGATGAGATCTTGTCCTCTCTTCCCACTAAACAAGGTGAGATCTTGTCCTCTCTTCCCACTAAACAAGGTGAGACCTTGTCCTCTCTTCCCACTAAACAAGGTGAGGTCTTGTCCTCTCTTCTCACTAAACAAGGTGAGGTCTTGTCCTCTCTTCCCACTAAACAAGATGAGATCTTGTCCTCTCTTCCCACTAAACAAGGAGAGACCTTGTCCTCTCTTCCCACTAAACAAGGTGAGATCTTGTCATCTCTTCCCACTAAACAAGGTGAGATCTTGTCCTCTCTTCCCACTAAACAAGGTGAGACCTTGTCCTCTCTTCCCACTAAACAAGGTGAGGTCCTGTCCTCTCTTCTCACTAAACAAGGTGAGGTCTTGTCCTCTCTTCTCACTAAACAAGGTGAGGTCTTGTCCTCTCTTCCCACTAAACAAGGTGATATCTTGTCCTCTCTTCCCACTAAACAAGGTGAGATCTTGTCATCTCTTCCCACTAAACAAGGTGAGGTCTTGTCCTCTCTTCCCACTAAACAAGGTGAGATCTTGCCCTCTCTTCCCACTAAACAAGGTGAGACCTTGTCCTCTCTTCCCACTAAACAAGGTGAGATCTTGTCCTCTCTTCCCACTAAACAAGGTGAGATCTTGTCCTCTCTTCCCACTAAACAAGGTGAGATCTTGTCCTCTCTTCCCACTAAACAAGGTGAGATCTTGTCCTCTCTTCCCACTAAACAAGGTGAGATCTTGTCCTCTCTTCCCACTAAACAAGGTGAGATCTTGTCCTCTCTTCCCACTAAACAAGGTGAGATCTTGTCCTCTCTTCCCACTAAACAAGGTGAGATCTTGTCCTCTCTTCCCACTAAACAAGGTGAGATCTTGTCCTCTCTTCCCACTAAACAAGGTGGGACCTTGTACTCTCTTCCCACTAAACAAGGTGAGATCTTGTCCTCTCTTCCCACTAAACAAGGTGAGATCTTGTCCTCTTTTCCCACTAAACAAGATGAGATCTTGTCCTCTCTTCCCACTAAACAAGGTGTGATCTTGTCCTCTCTTCCCACTAAACAAGGTGAGACCTTGTCCTCTCTTCCCACTAAACAAGGTGAGGTCTTGTCCTCTCTTCCCACTAAACAAGGTGAGATCTTGTCCTCTCTTCCCACTAAACAAGGTGAGATCTTGTCCTCTCTTCCCACTAAACAAGGTGAGATCTTGTCCTCTCTTCCCACTAAACAAGGTGAGACCTTGTCCTCTCTTCCCACTAAACAAGGTGAGATCTTGTCCTCTCTTCCCACTAAACAAGGTGAGATCTTGTCCTCTATTCCCACTAAACAAGATGAGATCGTGTCCTCTCTTCCCACTAAACAAGGTGAGATCTTGTCCTCTCTTCCCACTAAACAAGGTGTGACCTTGTCCTCTCTTCCCACTAAACAAGGTGAGGTCTTGTCCTCTCTTCCCACTAAACAAGGTGAGATCTTGTCCTCTCTTCCCACTAAACAAGGTGAGATCTTGTCCTCTCTTCCCACTAAACAAGGTGAGATCTTGTCCTCTCTTCCCACTAAACAAGGTGGGATCTTGTCCTCTCTTCCCACTAAACAAGGTGAGATCTTGTCCTCTCTTCCCACTAAACAAGGTGAGATCTTGTCCTCTCTTAGCACTAAACAAGGTGAGACCTTGTCCTCTCTTCCCACTAAACAAGGTGGGATCTTGTCCTCTCTTCCCACTAAACAAGGTGAGGTCTTGTCCTCTCTTCCCACTAAACAAGGTGAGACCTTGTCCTCTCTTCCCACTAAACAAGGTGAGATCTTGTCCTCTGTTCCCACTAAACAAGGTGAGGTCTTGTCCTCTCTTCCCACTAAACAAGGTGAGATTTTGTCCTCTCTTCCCACTAAACAAGGTGAGGTCTTGTCCTCTCTTCCCACTAAACAAGGTGAGATCTTGTCCTCTCTTCCCACTGAACAAGGTGAGGTGAGACCTTGTCCTCTCTTCCCACTAAACAAGGTGAGATCTTGTCCTCTCTTCCCACTAAACAAGGTGAGATCTTGTCCTTTCTTCCCACTAAACAAGGTGAGGTCTTGTCCTCTCTTCCCACTAAACAAGGTGAGATCTTGTCCTCTCTTCCCACTAAACAAGGTGAGATATTGTCCTCTCTTCCCACTAAACAAGGTGAGATCTTGTCCTCTCTTCCCACTAAACAAGGTGAGGTCTTGTCCTCTCTTCCCACTAAACAAGGTGAGGTCTTGTCCTCTCTTCCCACTAAACAAGGTGAGGTCTTGTCCTCTCTTCCCACTAAACAAGGTGAGATCTTGTCCTCTCTTCCCACTAAACAAGGTGAGGTGAGACCTTGTCCTCTCTTCCCACTAAACAAGGTGAGATATTGTCCTCTCTTCCCACTAAACAAGGTGAGGTCCTGTCCTCTCTTCCCACTAAACAAGGTGAGATCTTGTCCTCTCTTCCCACTAAACAAGGTGAGATCTTGTCCTCTCTTCTCACTAAACAAGGTGAGGTGAGATCTTGTCCTCTCTTCCCACTAAACAAGGTGAGATCTTGTCCTCTCTTCCCACTAAACAAGGTGAGATCTTGTCCTCTCTTCCCACTAAACAAGGTGAGATCTTGTCCTCTCTTCCCACTAAACAAGGTGAGATCTTGTCATCTCTTCCCACTAAACAAGGTGAGACCTTGTCCTCTCTTCCCACTAAACAAGGTGAGATCTTGTCCTCTCTTCCCACTAAACAAGGTGAGATCTTGTCCTCTCTTCCCACTAAACAAGGTGAGATCTTGTCCTCTCTTCCCACTAAACAAGGTGAGATCTTGTCCTCTCTTCCCACTAAACAAGGTGAGATCTTGTCCTCTCTTCCCACTAAACAAGGTGAGATATTGTACTCTCTTCCCACTAAACAAGGTGAGGTCTTGTCCTCTCTTCCCACTAAACAAGGTGAGATCTTGTCCTCTCTTCCCACTAAACAAGGTGAGATCTTGTCCTGTCTTCCCACTAAACAAGGTGAGGTCTTGTCCTCTCTTCCCACTAAACAAGGTGAGATCTTGTCATCTCTTCCCACTAAATAAGGTGAGATCTTGTCCTCTCTTCCCACTAAACAAGGTGAGATCTTGTACTCTCTTCCCACTAAACAAGGTGAGATCTTGTCCTCACTTCCCACTAAACAAGGTGAGATATTGTCCTCTCTTCCCACTAAACAAGGTGAGATCTTGTCCTCTCTTCCCACTAAACAAGATGAGATCTTGTCCTCTCTTCCCACTAAACAAGGTGAGATCTTGTCCTTTCTTCCCACTAAACAAGGTGAGGTCTTGTCCTCTCTTCCCACTAAACAAGGTGAGATCTTGTCCTCTCTTCCCACTAAACAAGGTGAGATCTTGTCCTCTCTTCCCACTAAACAAGGTGAGATCTTGTCCTCTCTTCCCACTAAACAAGGTGAGATCTTGTCCTCTCTTCCCACTAAACAATGTGAGGTCTTGTCCTCTCTTCCCACTAAACAAGGTGAGATCTTGTCCTCTCTTCCCACTAA
Source organism: Notolepis coatsorum (assembly GCF_963971535.1). Taxonomy (NCBI): domain Eukaryota; kingdom Metazoa; phylum Chordata; class Actinopteri; order Aulopiformes; family Paralepididae; genus Notolepis; species Notolepis coatsorum. The sequence continues at coordinate 107,194,939 of NC_140168.1, read as the reverse complement.
ACAAGGTGAGATCTTGTCCTCTATTCCCACTAAACAAGGTGAGATCTTGTCCTCTCTTCCCACTAAACAAGGTGAGGTCTTGTCCTCTCTTCCCACTAAACAAGGTGAGATCTTGTCCTCTCTTCCCACTAAACAAGGTGAGGTCTTGTCCTCTCTTCCCACTAAACAAGGTGAGATCTTGTCCTCTCTTCCCACTAAACAAGGTGAGATCGTGTCCTCTCTTCCCACTAAACAAGGTGAGATCTTGTCCTCTCTTCCCACTAAACAAGGTGAGGTCTTGTCCTCTCTTCCCACTAAACAAGGTGAGGTCTTGTCCTCTCTTCCCACTAAACAAGGTGAGATCTTGTCCTCTCTTCCCACTAAACAAGGCGAGGTCTTGTCCTCTCTTCCCACTAAACAAGGTGAGATCTTGTCCTCTCTTCCCACTAAACAAGGTGAGGTGAGACCTTGTCCTCTCTTCCCACTAAACAAGGTGAGATATTGTCCTCTCTTCCCACTAAACAAGGTGAGGTCCTGTCCTCTCTTCCCACTAAACAAGGTGAGATCTTGTCCTCTCTTCCCACTAAACAAGGTGAGATCTTGTCCTCTCTTCCCACTAAACAAGGTGAGGTGAGATCTTGTCCTCTCTTCCCACTAAACAAGGTGAGATCTTGTCCTCTCTTCCCACTAAACAAGGTGAGATCTTGTCCTCTCTTCCCACTAAACAAGGTGAGATCTTGTCATCTCTTCCCACTAAACAAGGTGAGATCTTGTCCTCTCTTCCCACTAAACAAGGTGAGATCTTGTCATCTCTTCCCACTAAACAAGGTGAGACCTTGTCCTCTCTTCCCACTAAACAAGGTGAGATCTTGTCCTCTCTTCCCACTAAACAAGGTGAGATCTTGTCCTCTCTTCCCACTAAACAAGGTGAGATCTTGTCCTCTCTTCCCACTAAACAAGGTGAGATCTTGTCCTCTCTTCCCACTAAACAAGGTGAGATCTTGTCCTCTCTTCCCACTAAACAAGGTGAGATCTTGTCCTCTCTTCCCACTAAACAAGGTGAGATCTTGTCCTCTCTTCCCACTAAACAAGGTGAGATCTTGTCCTCTCTTCCCACTAAACAAGGTGGGACCTTGTACTCTCTTCCCACTAAACAAGGTGAGATCTTGTCCTCTCTTCCCACTAAACAAGGTGAGATCTTGTTCTCTCTTCCCACTAAACAAGATGAGATCTTGTCCTCTCTTCCCACTAAACAAGGTGAGATCTTGTCCTCTCTTCCCACTAAACAAGGTGAGACCTTGTCCTCTCTTCCCACTAAACAAGGTGAGGTCTTGTCCTCTCTTCTCACTAAACAAGGTGAGGTCTTGTCCTCTCTTCCCACTAAACAAGATGAGATCTTGTCCTCTCTTCCCACTAAACAAGGAGAGACCTTGTCCTCTCTTCCCACTAAACAAGGTGAGATCTTGTCATCTCTTCCCACTAAACAAGGTGAGATCTTGTCCTCTCTTCCCACTAAACAAGGTGAGACCTTGTCCTCTCTTCCCACTAAACAAGGTGAGATCTTGTCATCTCTTCCCACTAAACAAGGTGAGACCTTGTCCTCTCTTCCCACTAAACAAGGTGAGATCTTGTCATCTCTTCCCACTAAACAAGGTGGGATCTTGTCCTCTCTTCCCACTAAACAAGGTGAGATCTTGTCCTCTCTTCCCACTAAACAAGGTGAGACCTTGTCCTCTCTTCCCACTAAACAAGGTGAGATCTTGTCCTCTCTTCCCACTAAACAAGGTGAGATCTTGTCCTCTCTTCCCACTAAACAAGGTGAGACCTTGTCCTCTCTTCCCACTAAACAAGGTGAGACCTTGTCCTCTCTTCCCACTAAACAATGTCAGATCTTGTCCTCTCTTCCCACTAAACAAGGTGAGATCTTGTCCTCTCTTCCCACTAAACAAGGTGAGATCTTGTACTCTCTTCCCACTAAACAAGGTGAGACCTTGTCCTCTCTTCCCACTAAACAAGGTGAGATCTTGTCCTCTCTTCCCACTAAACAAGGTGAGGTGAGATCTTGTCCTCTCTTCCCACTAAACAAGGTGAGATCTTGTCCTCTCTTCCCACTAAACAAGGTGAGATTTTGTCCTCTCTTCCCACTAAACAAGATGAGACCTTGTCCTCTCTTCCCACTAAATGAGGTGAGATCTTGTCCTCTCTTCCCACTAAACAAGGTGAGGTCTTGTCCTCTCTTCCCACTAAACAAGATGAGATCTTGTACTCTCTTCCCACTAAACAAGGTGAGATCTTGTCCTCTCTTCCCACTAAACAAGGTGAGATATTGTCCTCTCTTCCCACTAAACAAGGTGAGATCTTGTCCTCTCTTCCCACTAAACAAGGTGAGATCTTGTCCTCTCTTCCCACTAAACAAGGTGAGATCTTGTCCTCTCTTCCCACTAAACAAGGTGAGATCTTGTCCTCTCTTCCCACTAAACAAGGTGAGATCTTGTCCTCTCTTCCCACTAAACAATGTGAGGTCTTGTCCTCTCTTCCCACTAAACAAGGTGAGATCTTGTCCTCTCTTCCCACTAAACAAGGTGAGATCTTGTCCTCTATTCCCACTAAACAAGGTGAGATCTTGTCCTCTCTTCCCACTAAACAAGGTGAGGTCTTGTCCTCTCTTCCCACTAAACAAGGTGAGATCTTGTCCTCTCTTCCCACTAAACAAGGTGAGGTCTTGTCCTCTCTTCCCACTAAACAAGGTGAGATCTTGTCCTCTCTTCCCACTAAACAAGGTGAGATCTTGTCCTCTCTTCCCACTAAACAAGGTGAGATCTTGTCCTCTCTTCCCACTAAACAAGGTGAGGTCTTGTCCTCTCTTCCCACTAAACAAGGTGAGGTCTTGTCCTCTCTTCCCACTAAACAAGGTGAGATCTTGTCCTCTCTTCCCACTAAACAAGGTGAGGTCTTGTCCTCTCTTCCCACTAAACAAGGTGAGATCTTGTCCTCTCTTCCCACTAAACAAGGTGAGGTGAGACCTTGTCCTCTCTTCCCACTAAACAAGGTGAGATATTGTCCTCTCTTCCCACTAAACAAGGTGAGGTCCTGTCCTCTCTTCCCACTAAACAAGGTGAGATCTTGTCCTCTCTTCCCACTAAACAAGGTGAGATCTTGTCCTCTCTTCCCACTAAACAAGGTGAGGTGAGATCTTGTCCTCTCTTCCCACTAAACAAGGTGAGATCTTGTCCTCTCTTCCCACTAAACAAGGTGAGATCTTGTCCTCTCTTCCCACTAAACAAGGTGAGATCTTGTCATCTCTTCCCACTAAACAAGGTGAGATCTTGTCCTCTCTTCCCACTAAACAAGGTGAGATCTTGTCATCTCTTCCCACTAAACAAGGTGAGACCTTGTCCTCTCTTCCCACTAAACAAGGTGAGATCTTGTCCTCTCTTCCCACTAAACAAGGTGAGATCTTGTCCTCTCTTCCCACTAAACAAGGTGAGATCTTGTCCTCTCTTCCCACTAAACAAGGTGAGATCTTGTCCTCTCTTCCCACTAAACAAGGTGAGATCTTGTCCTCTCTTCCCACTAAACAAGGTGAGATCTTGTCCTCTCTTCCCACTAAACAAGGTGAGATCTTGTCCTCTCTTCCCACTAAACAAGGTGAGATCTTGTCCTCTCTTCCCACTAAACAAGGTGAGATCTTGTCCTCTCTTCCCACTAAACAAGGTGAGATCTTGTCCTCTCTTCCCACTAAACAAGGTGGGACCTTGTACTCTCTTCCCACTAAACAAGGTGAGATCTTGTCCTCTCTTCCCACTAAACAAGGTGAGATCTTGTTCTCTCTTCCCACTAAACAAGATGAGATCTTGTCCTCTCTTCCCACTAAACAAGGTGAGATCTTGTCCTCTCTTCCCACTAAACAAGGTGAGACCTTGTCCTCTCTTCCCACTAAACAAGGTGAGGTCTTGTCCTCTCTTCTCACTAAACAAGGTGAGGTCTTGTCCTCTCTTCCCACTAAACAAGATGAGATCTTGTCCTCTCTTCCCACTAAACAAGATGAGATCTTGTCCTCTCTTCCCACTAAACAAGGAGAGACCTTGTCCTCTCTTCCCACTAAACAAGGTGAGATCTTGTCCTCTCTTCCCACTAAACAAGGTGAGATCTTGTCCTCTCTTCCCACTAAACAAGGTGAGATCTTGTCCTCTCTTCCCACTAAACAAGGTGAGATCTTGTCCTCTCTTCCCACTAAACAAGGTGAGATCTTGTCCTCTCTTCCCACTAAACAAGGTGGGACCTTGTACTCTCTTCCCACTAAACAAGGTGAGATCTTGTCCTCTCTTCCCACTAAACAAGGTGAGATCTTGTCCTCTTTTCCCACTAAACAAGATGAGATCTTGTCCTCTCTTCCCACTAAACAAGGTGTGATCTTGTCCTCTCTTCCCACTAAACAAGGTGAGACCTTGTCCTCTCTTCCCACTAAACAAGGTGAGGTCTTGTCCTCTCTTCCCACTAAACAAGGTGAGATCTTGTCCTCTCTTCCCACTAAACAAGGTGAGATCTTGTCCTCTCTTCCCACTAAACAAGGTGAGATCTTGTCCTCTCTTCCCACTAAACAAGGTGAGACCTTGTCCTCTCTTCCCACTAAACAAGGTGAGATCTTGTCCTCTCTTCCCACTAAACAAGGTGAGATCTTGTCCTCTCTTCCCACTAAACAAGATGAGATCGTGTCCTCTCTTCCCACTAAACAAGGTGAGATCTTGTCCTCTCTTCCCACTAAACAAGGTGTGACCTTGTCCTCTCTTCCCACTAAACAAGGTGAGGTCTTGTCCTCTCTTCCCACTAAACAAGGTGAGATCTTGTCCTCTCTTCCCACTAAACAAGGTGAGATCTTGTCCTCTCTTCCCACTAAACAAGGTGAGATCTTGTCCTCTCTTCCCACTAAACAAGGTGGGATCTTGTCCTCTCTTCCCACTAAACAAGGTGAGATCTTGTCCTCTCTTCCCACTAAACAAGGTGAGATCTTGTCCTCTCTTAGCACTAAACAAGGTGAGACCTTGTCCTCTCTTCCCACTAAACAAGGTGGGATCTTGTCCTCTCTTCCCACTAAACAAGGTGAGGTCTTGTCCTCTCTTCCCACTAAACAAGGTGAGACCTTGTCCTCTCTTCCCACTAAACAAGGTGAGATCTTGTCCTCTGTTCCCACTAAACAAGGTGAGGTCTTGTCCTCTCTTCCCACTAAACAAGGTGAGATTTTGTCCTCTCTTCCCACTAAACAAGGTGAGGTCTTGTCCTCTCTTCCCACTAAACAAGGTGAGATCTTGTCCTCTCTTCCCACTGAACAAGGTGAGGTGAGACCTTGTCCTCTCTTCCCACTAAACAAGGTGAGATCTTGTCCTCTCTTCCCACTAAACAAGGTGAGATCTTGTCCTTTCTTCCCACTAAACAAGGTGAGGTCTTGTCCTCTCTTCCCACTAAACAAGGTGAGATCTTGTCCTCTCTTCCCACTAAACAAGGTGAGATATTGTCCTCTCTTCCCACTAAACAAGGTGAGATCTTGTCCTCTCTTCCCACTAAACAAGGTGAGGTCTTGTCCTCTCTTCCCACTAAACAAGGTGAGGTCTTGTCCTCTCTTCCCACTAAACAAGGTGAGATCTTGTCCTCTCTTCCCACTAAACAAGGTGAGGTCTTGTCCTCTCTTCCCACTAAACAAGGTGAGATCTTGTCCTCTCTTCCCACTAAACAAGGTGAGGTGAGACCTTGTCCTCTCTTCCCACTAAACAAGGTGAGATATTGTCCTCTCTTCCCACTAAACAAGGTGAGGTCCTGTCCTCTCTTCCCACTAAACAAGGTGAGATCTTGTCCTCTCTTCCCACTAAACAAGGTGAGATCATGTCCTCTCTTCTCACTAAACAAGGTGAGGTGAGATCTTGTCCTCTCTTCCCACTAAACAAGGTGAGATCTTGTCCTCTCTTCCCACTAAACAAGGTGAGATCTTGTCCTCTCTTCCCACTAAACAAGGTGAGATCTTGTCCTCTCTTCCCACTAAACAAGGTGAGATCTTGTCATCTCTTCCCACTAAACAAGGTGAGACCTTGTCCTCTCTTCCCACTAAACAAGGTGAGATCTTGTCCTCTCTTCCCACTAAACAAGGTGAGATCTTGTCCTCTCTTCCCACTAAACAAGGTGAGATCTTGTCCTCTCTTCCCACTAAACAAGGTGAGATCTTGTCCTCTCTTCCCACTAAACAAGGTGAGATCTTGTCCTCTCTTCCCACTAAACAAGGTGAGATATTGTACTCTCTTCCCACTAAACAAGGTGAGGTCTTGTCCTCTCTTCCCACTAAACAAGGTGAGATCTTGTCCTCTCTTCCCACTAAACAAGGTGAGATCTTGTCCTGTCTTCCCACTAAACAAGGTGAGGTCTTGTCCTCTCTTCCCACTAAACAAGGTGAGATCTTGTCATCTCTTCCCACTAAACAAGGTGAGATCTTGTCCTCTCTTCCCACTAAACAAGGTGAGATCTTGTACTCTCTTCCCACTAAACAAGGTGAGATCTTGTCCTCACTTCCCACTAAACAAGGTGAGATATTGTCCTCTCTTCCCACTAAACAAGGTGAGATCTTGTCCTCTCTTCCCACTAAACAAGATGAGATCTTGTCCTCTCTTCCCACTAAACAAGGTGAGATCTTGTCCTTTCTTCCCACTAAACAAGGTGAGGTCTTGTCCTCTCTTCCCACTAAACAAGGTGAGATCTTGTCCTCTCTTCCCACTAAACAAGGTGAGATCTTGTCCTCTCTTCCCACTAAACAAGGTGAGATCTTGTCCTCTCTTCCCACTAAACAAGGTGAGATCTTGTCCTCTCTTCCCACTAAACAATGTGAGGTCTTGTCCTCTCTTCCCACTAAACAAGGTGAGATCTTGTCCTCTCTTCCCACTAAACAAGGTGAGATCTTGTCCTCTATTCCCACTAAACAAGGTGAGATCTTGTCCTCTCTTCCCACTAAACAAGGTGAGGTCTTGTCCTCTCTTCCCACTAAACAAGGTGAGATCTTGTCCTCTCTTCCCACTAAACAAGGTGAGGTCTTGTCCTCTCTTCCCACTAAACAAGGTGAGATCTTGTCCTCTCTTCCCACTAAACAAGGTGAGATCTTGTCCTCTCTTCCCACTAAACAAGGTGAGATCTTGTCCTCTCTTCCCACTAAACAAGGTGAGGTCTTGTCCTCTCTTCCCACTAAACAAGGTGAGGTCTTGTCCTCTCTTCCCACTAAACAAGGTGAGATCTTGTCCTCTCTTCCCACTAAACAAGGTGAGGTCTTGTCCTCTCTTCCCACTAAACAAGGTGAGATCTTGTCCTCTCTTCCCACTAAACAAGGTGAGGTGAGACCTTGTCCTCTCTTCCCACTAAACAAGGTGAGATATTGTCCTCTCTTCCCACTAAACAAGGTGAGGTCCTGTCCTCTCTTCCCACTAAACAAGGTGAGATCTTGTCCTCTCTTCCCACTAAACAAGGTGAGATCTTGTCCTCTCTTCCCACTAAACAAGGTGAGGTGAGATCTTGTCCTCTCTTCCCACTAAACAAGGTGAGATCTTGTCCTCTCTTCCCACTAAACAAGGTGAGATCTTGTCCTCTCTTCCCACTAAACAAGGTGAGATCTTGTCATCTCTTCCCACTAAACAAGGTGAGATCTTGTCCTCTCTTCCCACTAAACAAGGTGAGATCTTGTCATCTCTTCCCACTAAACAAGGTGAGACCTTGTCCTCTCTTCCCACTAAACAAGGTGAGATCTTGTCCTCTCTTCCCACTAAACAAGGTGAGATCTTGTCCTCTCTTCCCACTAAACAAGGTGAGATCTTGTCCTCTCTTCCCACTAAACAAGGTGAGATCTTGTCCTCTCTTCCCACTAAACAAGGTGAGATCTTGTCCTCTCTTCCCACTAAACAAGGTGAGATCTTGTCCTCTCTTCCCACTAAACAAGGTGAGATCTTGTCCTCTCTTCCCACTAAACAAGGTGAGATCTTGTCCTCTCTTCCCACTAAACAAGGTGGGACCTTGTACTCTCTTCCCACTAAACAAGGTGAGATCTTGTCCTCTCTTCCCACTAAACAAGGTGAGATCTTGTTCTCTCTTCCCACTAAACAAGATGAGATCTTGTCCTCTCTTCCCACTAAACAAGGTGAGATCTTGTCCTCTCTTCCCACTAAACAAGGTGAGACCTTGTCCTCTCTTCCCACTAAACAAGGTGAGGTCTTGTCCTCTCTTCTCACTAAACAAGGTGAGGTCTTGTCCTCTCTTCCCACTAAACAAGATGAGATCTTGTCCTCTCTTCCCACTAAACAAGGAGAGACCTTGTCCTCTCTTCCCACTAAACAAGGTGAGATCTTGTCATCTCTTCCCACTAAACAAGGTGAGATCTTGTCCTCTCTTCCCACTAAACAAGGTGAGACCTTGTCCTCTCTTCCCACTAAACAAGGTGAGGTCCTGTCCTCTCTTCTCACTAAACAAGGTGAGGTCTTGTCCTCTCTTCTCACTAAACAAGGTGAGGTCTTGTCCTCTCTTCCCACTAAACAAGGTGATATCTTGTCCTCTCTTCCCACTAAACAAGGTGAGATCTTGTCATCTCTTCCCACTAAACAAGGTGAGGTCTTGTCCTCTCTTCCCACTAAACAAGGTGAGATCTTGCCCTCTCTTCCCACTAAACAAGGTGAGACCTTGTCCTCTCTTCCCACTAAACAAGGTGAGATCTTGTCCTCTCTTCCCACTAAACAAGGTGAGATCTTGTCCTCTCTTCCCACTAAACAAGGTGAGATCTTGTCCTCTCTTCCCACTAAACAAGGTGAGATCTTGTCCTCTCTTCCCACTAAACAAGGTGAGATCTTGTCCTCTCTTCCCACTAAACAAGGTGAGATCTTGTCCTCTCTTCCCACTAAACAAGGTGAGATCTTGTCCTCTCTTCCCACTAAACAAGGTGGGACCTTGTACTCTCTTCCCACTAAACAAGGTGAGATCTTGTCCTCTCTTCCCACTAAACAAGGTGAGATCTTGTCCTCTTTTCCCACTAAACAAGATGAGATCTTGTCCTCTCTTCCCACTAAACAAGGTGTGATCTTGTCCTCTCTTCCCACTAAACAAGGTGAGACCTTGTCCTCTCTTCCCACTAAACAAGGTGAGGTCTTGTCCTCTCTTCCCACTAAACAAGGTGAGATCTTGTCCTCTCTTCCCACTAAACAAGGTGAGATCTTGTCCTCTCTTCCCACTAAACAAGGTGAGATCTTGTCCTCTCTTCCCACTAAACAAGGTGAGACCTTGTCCTCTCTTCCCACTAAACAAGGTGAGATCTTGTCCTCTCTTCCCACTAAACAAGGTTAGATCTTGTCCTCTCTTCCCACTAAACAAGATGAGATCGTGTCCTCTCTTCCCACTAAACAAGGTGAGATCTTGTGCTCTCTTCCCACTAAACAAGGTGTGACCTTGTCCTCTCTTCCCACTAAACAAGGTGAGGTCTTGTCCTCTCTTCCCACTAAACAAGGTGAGATCTTGTCCTCTCTTCCCACTAAACAAGGTGAGATCTTGTCCTCTCTTCCCACTAAACAAGGTGAGATCTTGTCCTCTCTTCCCACTAAACAAGGTGGGATCTTGTCCTCTCTTCCCACTAAACAAGGTGAGATCTTGTCCTCTCTTCCCACTAAACAAGGTGAGATCTTGTCCTCTCTTAGCACTAAACAAGGTGAGACCTTGTCCTCTCTTCCCACTAAACAAGGTGGGATCTTGTCCTCTCTTCCCACTAAACAAGGTGAGGTCTTGTCCTCTCTTCCCACTAAACAAGGTGAGACCTTGTCCTCTCTTCCCACTAAACAAGGTGAGATCTTGTCCTCTGTTCCCACTAAACAAGGTGAGGTCTTGTCCTCTCTTCCCACTAAACAAGGTGAGATTTTGTCCTCTCTTCCCACTAAACAAGGTGAGGTCTTGTCCTCTCTTCCCACTAAACAAGGTGAGATCTTGTCCTCTCTTCCCACTGAACAAGGTGAGGTGAGACCTTGTCCTCTCTTCCCACTAAACAAGGTGAGATCTTGTCCTCTCTTCCCACTAAACAAGGTGAGATCTTGTCCTTTCTTCCCACTAAACAAGGTGAGGTCTTGTCCTCTCTTCCCACTAAACAAGGTGAGATCTTGTCCTCTCTTCCCACTAAACAAGGTGAGATATTGTCCTCTCTTCCCACTAAACAAGGTGAGATCTTGTCCTCTCTTCCCACTAAACAAGGTGAGGTCTTGTCCTCTCTTCCCACTAAACAAGGTGAGGTCTTGTCCTCTCTTCCCACTAAACAAGGTGAGATCTTGTCCTCTCTTCCCACTAAACAAGGTGAGGTCTTGTCCTCTCTTCCCACTAAACAAGGTGAGATCTTGTCCTCTCTTCCCACTAAACAAGGTGAGGTGAGACCTTGTCCTCTCTTCCCACTAAACAAGGTGAGATATTGTCCTCTCTTCCCACTAAACAAGGTGAGGTCCTGTCCTCTCTTCCCACTAAACAAGGTGAGATCTTGTCCTCTCTTCCCACTAAACAAGGTGAGATCTTGTCCTCTCTTCCCACTAAACAAGGTGAGGTGAGATCTTGTCCTCTCTTCCCACTAAACAAGGTGAGATCTTGTCCTCTCTTCCCACTAAACAAGGTGAGATCTTGTCCTCTCTTCCCACTAAACAAGGTGAGATCTTGTCCTCTCTTCCCACTAAACAAGGTGAGATCTTGTCATCTCTTCCCACTAAACAAGGTGAGACCTTGTCCTCTCTTCCCACTAAACAAGGTGAGATCTTGTCCTCTCTTCCCACTAAACAAGGTGAGATCTTGTCCTCTCTTCCCACTAAACAAGGTGAGATCTTGTCCTCTCTTCCCACTAAACAAGGTGAGATCTTGTCCTCTCTTCCCACTAAACAAGGTGAGATCTTGTCCTCTCTTCCCACTAAACAAGGTGAGATCATGTCCTCAATTCCCACTAAACAAGGTGAGATCTTGTCCTCTCTTCCCACTAAACAAGGTGAGATCTTGTCCTCTCTTCCCACTAAACAAGGTGGGACCTTGTACTCTCTTCCCACTAAACAAGGTGAGATCTTGTCCTCTCTTCCCACTAAACAAGGTGAGATCTTGTTCTCTCTTCCCACTAAACAAGATGAGATCTTGTCCTCTCTTCCCACTAAACAAGGTGAGATCTTGTCCTCTCTTCCCACTAAACTAGATGAGACCTTGTCCTCTCTTCCCACTAAACAAGGTGAGGTCTTGTCCTCTCTTCTCACTAAACAAGGTGAGGTCTTGTCCTCTCTTCCCACTAAACAAGGTGAGATCTTGTCCTCTCTTCCCACTAAACAAGGAGAGACCTTGTCCTCTCTTCCCACTAAACAAGGTGAGATCTTGTCATCTCTTCCCACTAAACAAGGTGAGATCTTGTCCTCTCTTCCCACTAAACAAGGTGAGACCTTGTCCTCTCTTCCCACTAAACAAGGTGAGGTCCTGTCCTCTCTTCTCACTAAACAAGGTGAGGTCTTGTCCTCTCTTCTCACTAAACAAGGTGAGGTCTTGTCCTCTCTTCCCACTAAACAAGGTGATATATTGTCCTCTCTTCCCACTAAACAAGGTGAGATCTTGTCATCTCTTCCCACTAAACAAGGTGAGGTATTGTCCTCTCTTCCCACTAAACAAGGTGAGATCTTGTCCTCTCTTCCCACTAAACAAGGTGAGACCTTGTCCTCTCTTCCCACTAAACAAGGTGAGATCTTGTCCTCTCTTCCCACTAAACAAGGTGAGATCTTGTCCTCTCTTCCCACTAAACAAGGTGAGATCTTGTCCTCTCTTCCCAATAAACAAGGTGAGATCTTGTCCTCTCTTCCCACTAAACAAGGTGAGATCTTGTCCTCTCTTCCCACTAAACAAGGTGAGATCTTGTCCTCTCTTCCCAATAAACAAGGTGAGATCTTGTCCTCTCTTCCCACTAAACAAGGTGAGATCTTGTCCTCTCTTCCCACTAAACAAGGTGAGATCTTGTCCTCTCTTCCCACTAAACAAGGTGGGACCTTGTACTCTCTTCCCACTAAACAAGGTGAGATCTTGTCCTCTCTTCCCACTAAACAAGGTGAGATCTTGTCCTCTCTTCCCACTAAACAAGGTGAGACCTTGTCCTCTCTTCCCACTAAACAAGGTGAGGTCTTGTCCTCTCTTCCCACTAAACAAGGTGAGATCTTGTCCTCTCTTCCCACTAAACAAGGTGAGATCTTGTCCTCTCTTCCCACTAAACAAGGTGAGATCTTGTCCTCTCTTCCCACTAAACAAGGTGAGACCTTGTCCTCTCTTCCCACTAAACAAGGTGGGATCTTGTTCTCTCTTCCCACTAAACAAGGTGAGATCTTGTCCTCTCTTCCCACTAAACAAGGTGAGATCTTGTCCTCTCTTCGCACTAAACAAGGTGAGACCTTGTCCTCTCTTCCCACTAAACAAGGTGGGATCTTGTCCTCTCTTCCCACTAAACAAGGTGAGATCTTGTCCTCTGTTCCCACTAAACAAGGTGAGGTATTGTCCTCTCTTCCCACTAAACGAGGTGAGATCTTGTCCTCTCTTCCCACTAAACAAGGTGAGGTCTTGTCCTCTCTTCCCACTAAAAAAGGTGAGGTGAGATCTTGTCCTCTCTTCCCACTAAACAAGGTGAGATCTTGTCCTCTCTTCCCACTAAACAAGGTGAGATATTGTCCTCTCTTCCCACTAAACAAGGTGAGGTCTTGTCCTCTCTTCCCACTAAACAAGGTGAGATCTTGTCCTCTCTTCGCACTAAACAAGGTGAGATCTTGTACTCTCTTCCCACTAAACAAGGTGAGATCTTGTCCTCTCTTCCCACTAAACAAGGTGAGATCTTGTCCTCTCTTCCCACTAAACAAGGTGAGGTCTTGTCCTCTCTTCCCACTAAACAAGGTGAGATCTTGTCCTTTCTTCCCACTAAACAAGGTGAGATCTTGTCCTCTCTTCCCACTAAACAAGGTGAGATCTTGTCCTTTCTTCTCACTAAACAAGGTGAGGTCTTGTCCTCTCTTCCCACTAAACAAGGTGATATATTGTCCTCTCTTCCCACTAAACAAGGTGAGATCTTGTCATCTCTTCCCACTAAACAAGGTGAGGTATTGTCCTCTCTTCCCACTAAACAAGGTGAGATCTTGTCCTCTCTTCCCACTAAACAAGGTGAGACCTTGTCCTCTCTTCCCACTAAACAAGGTGAGATCTTGTCCTCTCTTCCCACTAAACAAGGTGAGATCTTGTCCTCTCTTCCCACTAAACAAGGTGAGATCTTGTCCTCTCTTCCCAATAAACAAGGTGAGATCTTGTCCTCTCTTCCCACTAAACAAGGTGAGATCTTGTCCTCTCTTCCCACTAAACAAGGTGAGATCTTGTCCTCTCTTCCCAATAAACAAGGTGAGATCTTGTCCTCTCTTCCCACTAAACAAGGTGAGATCTTGTCCTCTCTTCCCACTAAACAAGGTGAGATCTTGTCCTCTCTTCCCACTAAACAAGGTGGGACCTTGTACTCTCTTCCCACTAAACAAGGTGAGATCTTGTCCTCTCTTCCCACTAAACAAGGTGAGATCTTGTCCTCTCTTCCCACTAAACAAGGTGAGGTCTTGTCCTCTCTTCCCACTAAACAAGGTGAGATCTTGTCCTCTCTTCCCACTAAACAAGGTGAGATCTTGTCCTCTCTTCCCACTAAACAAGATGAGATCTTGTCCTCTCTTCCCACTAAACAAGGTGAGATCTTGTCCTCTCTTCCCACTAAACAAGGTGAGACCTTGTCCTCTCTTCCCACTAAACAAGGTGAGGTCTTGTCCTCTCTTCCCACTAAACAAGGTGAGATCTTGTCCTCTCTTCCCACTAAACAAGGTGAGATCTTGTCCTCTCTTCCCACTAAACAAGGTGAGATCTTGTCCTCTCTTCCCACTAAACAAGGTGAGACCTTGTCCTCTCTTCCCACTAAACAAGGTGGGATCTTGTTCTCTCTTCCCACTAAACAAGGTGAGATCTTGTCCTCTCTTCCCACTAAACAAGGTGAGATCTTGTCCTCTCTTCGCACTAAACAAGGTGAGACCTTGTCCTCTCTTCCCACTAAACAAGGTGGGATCTTGTCCTCTCTTCCCACTAAACAAGGTGAGATCTTGTCCTCTGTTCCCACTAAACAAGGTGAGGTATTGTCCTCTCTTCCCACTAAACGAGGTGAGATCTTGTCCTCTCTTCCCACTAAACAAGGTGAGGTCTTGTCCTCTCTTCCCACTAAAAAAGGTGAGGTGAGATCTTGTCCTCTCTTCCCACTAAACAAGGTGAGATCTTGTCCTCTCTTCCCACTAAACAAGGTGAGATATTGTCCTCTCTTCCCACTAAACAAGGTGAGGTCTTGTCCTCTCTTCCCACTAAACAAGGTGAGATCTTGTCCTCTCTTCGCACTAAACAAGGTGAGATCTTGTACTCTCTTCCCACTAAACAAGGTGAGATCTTGTCCTCTCTTCCCACTAAACAAGGTGAGATCTTGTCCTCTCTTCCCACTAAACAAGGTGAGGTCTTGTCCTCTCTTCCCACTAAACAAGGTGAGATCTTGTCCTTTCTTCCCACTAAACAAGGTGAGATCTTGTCCTCTCTTCCCACTAAACAAGGTGAGATCTTGTCCTTTCTTCCCACTAAACAAGGTGAGGTCTTGTACTCTCTTCCCACTAAACAAGGTGAGATCTTGTCCTCTCTTCCCACTAAACAAGGTGAGATCTTGTCCTCTCTTCCCACTAAACAAGGTGAGATCTTGTCCTCTCTTCCCACTAAACAAGGTGAGATCTTGTCCTCTCTTCCCACTAAACAAGGTGAGATCTTGTCCTCTCTTCCCACTAAACAAGGTGAGACCTTGTCCTCTCTTCCCACTAAACAAGGTGAGGTCTTGTCCTCTCTTCCCACTAAACAAGGTGGGATCTTGTCCTCTCTTCCCACTAAACAAGGTGAGATCTTGTCCTCTCTTCCCACTAAACAAGGTGAGACCTTGTCCTCTCTTCCCACTAAACAAGGTGAGATCTTGTCCTCTCTTCCCACTAAACAAGGTGAGATCTTGTCCTCTCTTCCCACTAAACAAGGTGAGACCTTGTCCTCTCTTCCCACTAAACAAGGTGAGACCTTGTCCTCTCTTCCCACTAAACAATGTCAGATCTTGTCCTCTCTTCCCACTAAACAAGGTGAGATCTTGTCCTCTCTTCCCACTAAACAAGGTGAGATCTTGTACTCTCTTCCCACTAAACAAGGTGAGACCTTGTCCTCTCTTCCCACTAAACAAGGTGAGATCTTGTCCTCTCTTCCCACTAAACAAGGTGAGGTGAGATCTTGTCCTCTCTTCCCACTAAACAAGGTGAGATCTTGTCCTCTCTTCCCACTAAACAAGGTGAGATTTTGTCCTCTCTTCCCACTAAACAAGATGAGACCTTGTCCTCTCTTCCCACTAAATGAGGTGAGATCTTGTCCTCTCTTCCCACTAAACAAGGTGAGGTCTTGTCCTCTCTTCCCACTAAACAAGATGAGATCTTGTACTCTCTTCCCACTAAACAAGGTGAGATCTTGTCCTCTCTTCCCACTAAACAAGGTGAGATATTGTCCTCTCTTCCCACTAAACAAGGTGAGATCTTGTCCTCTCTTCCCACTAAACAAGGTGAGATCTTGTCCTCTCTTCCCACTAAACAAGGTGAGATCTTGTCCTCTCTTCCCACTAAACAAGGTGAGATCTTGTCCTCTCTTCCCACTAAACAAGGTGAGATCTTGTCCTCTCTTCCCACTAAACAATGTGAGGTCTTGTCCTCTCTTCCCACTAAACAAGGTGAGATCTTGTCCTCTCTTCCCACTAAACAAGGTGAGATCTTGTCCTCTATTCCCACTAAACAAGGTGAGATCTTGTCCTCTCTTCCCACTAAACAAGGTGAGGTCTTGTCCTCTCTTCCCACTAAACAAGGTGAGATCTTGTCCTCTCTTCCCACTAAACAAGGTGAGGTCTTGTCCTCTCTTCCCACTAAACAAGGTGAGATCTTGTCCTCTCTTCCCACTAAACAAGGTGAGATCTTGTCCTCTCTTCCCACTAAACAAGGTGAGATCTTGTCCTCTCTTCCCACTAAACAAGGTGAGGTCTTGTCCTCTCTTCCCACTAAACAAGGTGAGGTCTTGTCCTCTCTTCCCACTAAACAAGGTGAGATCTTGTCCTCTCTTCCCACTAAACAAGGTGAGGTCTTGTCCTCTCTTCCCACTAAACAAGGTGAGATCTTGTCCTCTCTTCCCACTAAACAAGGTGAGGTGAGACCTTGTCCTCTCTTCCCACTAAACAAGGTGAGATATTGTCCTCTCTTCCCACTAAACAAGGTGAGGTCCTGTCCTCTCTTCCCACTAAACAAGGTGAGATCTTGTCCTCTCTTCCCACTAAACAAGGTGATATCTTGTCCTCTCTTCCCACTAAACAAGGTGAGGTGAGATCTTGTCCTCTCTTCCCACTAAACAAGGTGAGATCTTGTCCTCTCTTCCCACTAAACAAGGTGAGATCTTGTCCTCTCTTCCCACTAAACAAGGTGAGATCTTGTCATCTCTTCCCACTAAACAAGGTGAGATCTTGTCCTCTCTTCCCACTAAACAAGGTGAGATCTTGTCATCTCTTCCCACTAAACAAGGTGAGACCTTGTCCTCTCTTCCCACTAAACAAGGTGAGATCTTGTCCTCTCTTCCCACTAAACAAGGTGAGATCTTGTCCTCTCTTCCCACTAAACAAGGTGAGATCTTGTCCTCTCTTCCCACTAAACAAGGTGAGATCTTGTCCTCTCTTCCCACTAAACAAGGTGAGATCTTGTCCTCTCTTCCCACTAAACAAGGTGAGATCTTGTCCTCTCTTCCCACTAAACAAGGTGAGATCTTGTCCTCTCTTCCCACTAAACAAGGTGAGATCTTGTCCTCTCTTCCCACTAAACAAGGTGGGACCTTGTACTCTCTTCCCACTAAACAAGGTGAGATCTTGTTCTCTCTTCCCACTAAACAAGATGAGATCTTGTCCTCTCTTCCCACTAAACAAGGTGAGATCTTGTCCTCTCTTCCCACTAAACAAGGTGAGACCTTGTCCTCTCTTCCCACTAAACAAGGTGAGGTCTTGTCCTCTCTTCTCACTAAACAAGGTGAGGTCTTGTCCTCTCTTCCCACTAAACAAGATGAGATCTTGTCCTCTCTTCCCACTAAACAAGGAGAGACCTTGTCCTCTCTTCCCACTAAACAAGGTGAGATCTTGTCATCTCTTCCCACTAAACAAGGTGAGATCTTGTCCTCTCTTCCCACTAAACAAGGTGAGACCTTGTCCTCTCTTCCCACTAAACAAGGTGAGGTCCTGTCCTCTCTTCTCACTAAACAAGGTGAGGTCTTGTCCTCTCTTCTCACTAAACAAGGTGAGGTCTTGTCCTCTCTTCCCACTAAACAAGGAGAGACCTTGTCCTCTCTTCCCACTAAACAAGGTGAGATCTTGTCATCTCTTCCCACTAAACAAGGTGAGATCTTGTCCTCTCTTCCCACTAAACAAGGTGAGACCTTGTCCTCTCTTCCCACTAAACAAGGTGAGGTCCTGTCCTCTCTTCTCACTAAACAAGGTGAGGTCTTGTCCTCTCTTCTCACTAAACAAGGTGAGGTCTTGTCCTCTCTTCCCACTAAACAAGGTGATATCTTGTCCTCTCTTCCCACTAAACAAGGTGAGATCTTGTCATCTCTTCCCACTAAACAAGGTGAGGTCTTGTCCTCTCTTCCCACTAAACAAGGTGAGATCTTGCCCTCTCTTCCCACTAAACAAGGTGAGACCTTGTCCTCTCTTCCCACTAAACAAGGTGAGATCTTGTCCTCTCTTCCCACTAAACAAGGTGAGATCTTGTCCTCTCTTCCCACTAAACAAGGTGAGATCTTGTCCTCTCTTCCCACTAAACAAGGTGAGATCTTGTCCTCTCTTCCCACTAAACAAGGTGAGATCTTGTCCTCTCTTCCCACTAAACAAGGTGAGATCTTGTCCTCTCTTCCCACTAAACAAGGTGAGATCTTGTCCTCTCTTCCCACTAAACAAGGTGAGATCTTGTCCTCTCTTCCCACTAAACAAGGTGAGATCTTGTCCTCTCTTCCCACTAAACAAGGTGGGACCTTGTACTCTCTTCCCACTAAACAAGGTGAGATCTTGTCCTCTCTTCCCACTAAACAAGGTGAGATCTTGTCCTCTTTTCCCACTAAACAAGATGAGATCTTGTCCTCTCTTCCCACTAAACAAGGTGTGATCTTGTCCTCTCTTCCCACTAAACAAGGTGAGACCTTGTCCTCTCTTCCCACTAAACAAGGTGAGGTCTTGTCCTCTCTTCCCACTAAACAAGGTGAGATCTTGTCCTCTCTTCCCACTAAACAAGGTGAGATCTTGTCCTCTCTTCCCACTAAACAAGGTGAGATCTTGTCCTCTCTTCCCACTAAACAAGGTGAGACCTTGTCCTCTCTTCCCACTAAACAAGGTGAGATCTTGTCCTCTCTTCCCACTAAACAAGGTGAGATCTTGTCCTCTCTTCCCACTAAACAAGATGAGATCGTGTCCTCTCTTCCCACTAAACAAGGTGAGATCTTGTCCTCTCTTCCCACTAAACAAGGTGTGACCTTGTCCTCTCTTCCCACTAAACAAGGTGAGGTCTTGTCCTCTCTTCCCACTAAACAAGGTGAGATCTTGTCCTCTCTTCCCACTAAACAAGGTGAGATCTTGTCCTCTCTTCCCACTAAACAAGGTGAGATCTTGTCCTCTCTTCCCACTAAACAAGGTGGGATCTTGTCCTCTCTTCCCACTAAACAAGGTGAGATCTTGTCCTCTCTTCCCACTAAACAAGGTGAGATCTTGTCCTCTCTTAGCACTAAACAAGGTGAGACCTTGTCCTCTCTTCCCACTAAACAAGGTGGGATCTTGTCCTCTCTTCCCACTAAACAAGGTGAGGTCTTGTCCTCTCTTCCCACTAAACAAGGTGAGACCTTGTCCTCTCTTCCCACTAAACAAGGTGAGATCTTGTCCTCTGTTCCCACTAAACAAGGTGAGGTCTTGTCCTCTCTTCCCACTAAACAAGGTGAGATTTTGTCCTCTCTTCCCACTAAACAAGGTGAGGTCTTGTCCTCTCTTCCCACTAAACAAGGTGAGATCTTGTCCTCTCTTCCCACTGAACAAGGTGAGGTGAGACCTTGTCCTCTCTTCCCACTAAACAAGGTGAGATCTTGTCCTCTCTTCCCACTAAACAAGGTGAGATCTTGTCCTTTCTTCCCACTAAACAAGGTGAGGTCTTGTCCTCTCTTCCCACTAAACAAGGTGAGATCTTGTCCTCTCTTCCCACTAAACAAGGTGAGATATTGTCCTCTCTTCCCACTAAACAAGGTGAGATCTTGTCCTCTCTTCCCACTAAACAAGGTGAGGTCTTGTCCTCTCTTCCCACTAAACAAGGTGAGGTCTTGTCCTCTCTTCCCACTAAACAAGGTGAGATCTTGTCCTCTCTTCCCACTAAACAAGGTGAGGTCTTGTCCTCTCTTCCCACTAAACAAGGTGAGATCTTGTCCTCTCTTCCCACTAAACAAGGTGAGGTGAGACCTTGTCCTCTCTTCCCACTAAACAAGGTGAGATATTGTCCTCTCTTCCCACTAAACAAGGTGAGGTCCTGTCCTCTCTTCCCACTAAACAAGGTGAGATCTTGTCCTCTCTTCCCACTAAACAAGGTGAGATCTTGTCCTCTCTTCCCACTAAACAAGGTGAGGTGAGATCTTGTCCTCTCTTCCCACTAAACAAGGTGAGATCTTGTCCTCTCTTCCCACTAAACAAGGTGAGATCTTGTCCTCTCTTCCCACTAAACAAGGTGAGATCTTGTCCTCTCTTCCCACTAAACAAGGTGAGATCTTGTCATCTCTTCCCACTAAACAAGGTGAGACCTTGTCCTCTCTTCCCACTAAACAAGGTGAGATCTTGTCCTCTCTTCCCACTAAACAAGGTGAGATCTTGTCCTCTCTTCCCACTAAACAAGGTGAGATCTTGTCCTCTCTTCCCACTAAACAAGGTGAGATCTTGTCCTCTCTTCCCACTAAACAAGGTGAGATCTTGTCCTCTCTTCCCACTAAACAAGGTGAGATCATGTCCTCTCTTCCCACTAAACAAGGTGAGATCTTGTCCTCTCTTCCCACTAAACAAGGTGAGATCTTGTCCTCTCTTCCCACTAAACAAGGTGGGACCTTGTACTCTCTTCCCACTAAACAAGGTGAGATCTTGTCCTCTCTTCCCACTAAACAAGGTGAGATCTTGTTCTCTCTTCCCACTAAACAAGATGAGATCTTGTCCTCTCTTCCCACTAAACAAGGTGAGATCTTGTCCTCTCTTCCCACTAAACTAGGTGAGACCTTGTCCTCTCTTCCCACTAAACAAGGTGAGGTCTTGTCCTCTCTTCTCACTAAACAAGGTGAGGTCTTGTCCTCTCTTCCCACTAAACAAGGTGAGATCTTGTCCTCTCTTCCCACTAAACAAGGAGAGACCTTGTCCTCTCTTCCCACTAAACAAGGTGAGATCTTGTCATCTCTTCCCACTAAACAAGGTGAGATCTTGTCCTCTCTTCCCACTAAACAAGGTGAGACCTTGTCCTCTCTTCCCACTAAACAAGGTGAGGTCCTGTCCTCTCTTCTCACTAAACAAGGTGAGGTCTTGTCCTCTCTTCTCACTAAACAAGGTGAGGTCTTGTCCTCTCTTCCCACTAAACAAGGTGATATATTGTCCTCTCTTCCCACTAAACAAGGTGAGATCTTGTCATCTCTTCCCACTAAACAAGGTGAGGTATTGTCCTCTCTTCCCACTAAACAAGGTGAGATCTTGTCCTCTCTTCCCACTAAACAAGGTGAGACCTTGTCCTCTCTTCCCACTAAACAAGGTGAGATCTTGTCCTCTCTTCCCACTAAACAAGGTGAGATCTTGTCCTCTCTTCCCACTAAACAAGGTGAGATCTTGTCCTCTCTTCCCAATAAACAAGGTGAGATCTTGTCCTCTCTTCCCACTAAACAAGGTGAGATCTTGTCCTCTCTTCCCACTAAACAAGGTGAGATCTTGTCCTCTCTTCCCAATAAACAAGGTGAGATCTTGTCCTCTCTTCCCACTAAACAAGGTGAGATCTTGTCCTCTCTTCCCACTAAACAAGGTGAGATCTTGTCCTCTCTTCCCACTAAACAAGGTGGGACCTTGTACTCTCTTCCCACTAAACAAGGTGAGATCTTGTCCTCTCTTCCCACTAAACAAGGTGAGATCTTGTCCTCTCTTCCCACTAAACAAGGTGAGGTCTTGTCCTCTCTTCCCACTAAACAAGGTGAGATCTTGTCCTCTCTTCCCACTAAACAAGGTGAGATCTTGTCCTCTCTTCCCACTAAACAAGATGAGATCTTGTCCTCTCTTCCCACTAAACAAGGTGAGATCTTGTCCTCTCTTCCCACTAAACAAGGTGAGACCTTGTCCTCTCTTCCCACTAAACAAGGTGAGGTCTTGTCCTCTCTTCCCACTAAACAAGGTGAGATCTTGTCCTCTCTTCCCACTAAACAAGGTGAGATCTTGTCCTCTCTTCCCACTAAACAAGGTGAGATCTTGTCCTCTCTTCCCACTAAACAAGGTGAGACCTTGTCCTCTCTTCCCACTAAACAAGGTGGGATCTTGTTCTCTCTTCCCACTAAACAAGGTGAGATCTTGTCCTCTCTTCCCACTAAACAAGGTGAGATCTTGTCCTCTCTTCGCACTAAACAAGGTGAGACCTTGTCCTCTCTTCCCACTAAACAAGGTGGGATCTTGTCCTCTCTTCCCACTAAACAAGGTGAGATCTTGTCCTCTGTTCCTACTAAACAAGGTGAGGTATTGTCCTCTCTTCCCACTAAACGAGGTGAGATCTTGTCCTCTCTTCCCACTAAACAAGGTGAGGTCTTGTCCTCTCTTCCCACTAAAAAAGGTGAGGTGAGATCTTGTCCTCTCTTCCCACTAAACAAGGTGAGATCTTGTCCTCTCTTCCCACTAAACAAGGTGAGATATTGTCCTCTCTTCCCAATAAACAAGGTGAGGTCTTGTCCTCTCTTCCCACTAAACAAGGTGAGATCTTGTCCTCTCTTCGCACTAAACAAGGTGAGATCTTGTACTCTCTTCCCACTAAACAAGGTGAGATATTGTCCTCTCTTCCCACTAAACAAGGTGAGATCTTGTCCTCTCTTCCCACTAAACAAGGTGAGGTCTTGTCCTCTCTTCCCACTAAACAAGGTGAGATCTTGTCCTTTCTTCCCACTAAACAAGGTGAGATCTTGTCCTCTCTTCCCACTAAACAAGGTGAGATCTTGTCCTTTCTTCCCACTAAACAAGGTGAGGTCTTGTACTCTCTTCCCACTAAACAAGGTGAGATCTTGTCCTCTCTTCCCACTAAACAAGGTGAGATCTTGTCCTCTCTTCCCACTAAACAAGGTGAGATCTTGTCCTCTCTTCCCACTAAACAAGGTGAGATCTTGTCCTCTCTTCCCACTAAACAAGGTGAGATCTTGTCCTCTCTTCCCACTAAACAAGGTGAGACCTTGTCCTCTCTTCCCACTAAACAAGGTGAGGTCTTGTCCTCTCTTCCCACTAAACAAGGTGGGATCTTGTCCTCTCTTCCCACTAAACAAGGTGAGATCTTGTCCTCTCTTCCCACTAAACAAGGTGAGACCTTGTCCTCTCTTCCCACTAAACAAGGTGAGATCTTGTCCTCTCTTCCCACTAAACAAGGTGAGATCTTGTCCTCTCTTCCCACTAAACAAGGTGAGACCTTGTCCTCTCTTCCCACTAAACAAGGTGAGACCTTGTCCTCTCTTCCCACTAAACAATGTCAGATCTTGTCCTCTCTTCCCACTAAACAAGGTGAGATCTTGTCCTCTCTTCCCACTAAACAAGGTGAGATCTTGTACTCTCTTCCCACTAAACAAGGTGAGATCTTGTCCTCTGTTCCTACTAAACAAGGTGAGGTATTGTCCTCTCTTCCCACTAAACGAGGTGAGATCTTGTCCTCTCTTCCCACTAAACAAGGTGAGGTCTTGTCCTCTCTTCCCACTAAAAAAGGTGAGGTGAGATCTTGTCATCTCTTCCCACTAAACAAGGTGAGATCTTGTCCTCTCTTCCCACTAAACAAGGTGAGATATTGTCCTCTCTTCCCAATAAACAAGGTGAGGTCTTGTCCTCTCTTCCCACTAAACAAGGTGAGATCTTGTCCTCTCTTCGCACTAAACAAGGTGAGATCTTGTACTCTCTTCCCACTAAACAAGGTGAGATCTTGTCCTCTCTTCCCACTAAACAAGGTGAGATCTTGTCCTCTCTTCCCACTAAACAAGGTGAGGTCTTGTCCTCTCTTCCCACTAAACAAGGTGAGATCTTGTCCTTTCTTCCCACTAAACAAGGTGAGATCTTGTCCTCTCTTCCCACTAAACAAGGTGAGATCTTGTCCTTTCTTCCCACTAAACAAGGTGAGGTCTTGTACTCTCTTCCCACTAAACAAGGTGAGATCTTGTCCTCTCTTCCCACTAAACAAGGTGAGATCTTGTCCTCTCTTCCCACTAAACAAGGTGAGATCTTGTCCTCTCTTCCCACTAAACAAGGTGAGATCTTGTCCTCTCTTCCCACTAAACAAGGTGAGATCTTGTCCTCTCTTCCCACTAAACAAGGTGAGACCTTGTCCTCTCTTCCCACTAAACAAGGTGAGGTCTTGTCCTCTCTTCCCACTAAACAAGGTGGGATCTTGTCCTCTCTTCCCACTAAACAAGGTGAGATCTTGTCCTCTCTTCCCACTAAACAAGGTGAGACCTTGTCCTCTCTTCCCACTAAACAAGGTGAGATCTTGTCCTCTCTTCCCACTAAACAAGGTGAGATCTTGTCCTCTCTTCCCACTAAACAAGGTGAGACCTTGTCCTCTCTTCCCACTAAACAAGGTGAGACCTTGTCCTCTCTTCCCACTAAACAATGTCAGATCTTGTCCTCTCTTCCCACTAAACAAGGTGAGATCTTGTCCTCTCTTCCCACTAAACAAGGTGAGATATTGTACTCTCTTCCCACTAAACAAGGTGAGACCTTGTCCTCTCTTCCCACTAAACAAGGTGAGATCTTGTCCTCTCTTCCCACTAAACAAGGTGAGGTGAGATCTTGTCCTCTCTTCCCACTAAACAAGGTGAGATCTTGTCCTCTCTTCCCACTAAACAAGGTGAGATTTTGTCCTCTCTTCCCACTAAACAAGATGAGACCTTGTCCTCTCTTCCCACTAAATGAGGTGAGATCTTGTCCTCTCTTCCCACTAAACAAGGTGAGGTCTTGTCCTTTCTTCCCACTAAACAAGATGAGATCTTGTACTCTCTTCCCACTAAACAAGGTGAGATCTTGTCCTCTCTTCCCACTAAACAAGGTGAGATATTGTCCTCTCTTCCCACTAAACAAGGTGAGATCTTGTCCTCTCTTCCCACTAAACAAGGTGAGATCTTGTCCTCTCTTCCCACTAAACAAGGTGAGATCTTGTCCTCTCTTCCCACTAAACAAGGTGAGATATTGTCCTCTCTTCCCACTAAACAAGGTGAGGTCTTGTCCTCTCTTCCCACTAAACAAGGTGAGATCTTGTCCTCTCTTCCCACTAAACAAGGTGAGGTCTTGTCCTCTCTTCCCACTAAACAAGGTGAGATCTTGTCCTCTCTTCCCACTAAACAAGGTGAGGTCTTGTCCTCTCTTCCCACTAAACAAGGTGAGGTCTTGTCCTCTCTTCCCACTAAACAAGGTGAGATATTGTCCTCTCTTCCCACTAAACAAGGTGAGATCTTGTCCTCTCTTCCCACTAAACAAGGTGAGGTGAGATCTTGTCCTCTCTTCCCACTAAACAAGGTGAGATCTTGTCCTCTCTTCCCACTAAACAAGGTGAGATCTTGTCCTCTCTTCCCACTAAACAAGGTGAGGTCTTGTCCTATCTTCCCACTAAACAAGGTGAGATCTTGTCCTTTCTTCCCACTAAACAAGGTGAGATCTTGTCCTCTCTTCCCACTAAACAAGGTGAGATCTTGTCCTTTCCTCCCACTAAACAAGGTGAGGTCTTGTACTCTCTTCCCCCTAAACAAGGTGAGATCTTGTCCTCTCTTCCCACTAAACAAGGTGAGATCTTGTCCTCTCTTCCCACTAAACAAGGTGAGATCTTGTCCTCTCTTCCCACTAAACAAGGTGAGATCTTGTCCTCTCTTCCCACTAAACAAGGTGAGATCTTGTCCTCTCTTCCCACTAAACAAGGCGAGACCTTGTCCTCTCTTCCCACTAAACAAGGTGAGGTCTTGTCCTCTCTTCCCACTAAACAAGGTGGGATCTTGTCCTCTCTTCCCACTAAACAAGGTGAGATCTTGTCCTCTCTTCCCACTAAACAAGGTGAGATCTTGTCCTCTCTTCCCACTAAACAAGGTGAGACCTTGTCCTCTCTTCCCACTAAACAAGGTGAGACCTTGTCCTCTCTTCCCACTAAACAATGTCAGATCTTGTCCTCTCTTCCCACTAAACAAGGTGAGATCTTGTCCTCTCTTACCACTAAACAAGGTGAGATCTTGTACTCTCTTCCCACTAAACAAGGTGAGACCTTGTCCTCTCTTCCCACTAAACAAGGTGAGATCTTGTCCTCTCTTCCCACTAAACAAGGTGAGGTGAGATCTTGTCCTCTCTTCCCACTAAACAAGGTGAGATCTTGTCCTCTCTTCCCACTAAACAAGGTGAGATTTTGTCCTCTCTTCCCACTAAACAAGATGAGACCTTGTCCTCTCTTCCCACTAAATGAGGTGAGATCTTGTCCTCTCTTCCCACTAAACAAGGTGAGGTCTTGTCCTCTCTTCCCACTAAACAAGATGAGATCTTGTACTCTCTTCCCACTAAACAAGGTGAGATCTTGTCCTCTCTTCCCACTAAACAAGGTGAGATATTGTCCTCTCTTCCCACTAAACAAGGTGAGATCTTGTCCTCTCTTCCCACTAAACAAGGTGAGATCTTGTCCTCTCTTCCCACTAAACAAGGTGAGATCGTGTCCTCTCTTCCCACTAAACAAGGTGAGATATTGTCCTCTCTTCCCACTAAACAAGGTGAGGTCTTGTCCTCTCTTCCCACTAAACAAGGTGAGATCTTGTCCCCTCTTCCCACTAAACAAGGTGAGGTCTTGTCCTCTCTTCCCACTAAACAAGGTGAGATCTTGTCCTCTCTTCCCACTAAACAAGGTGAGGTCTTGTCCTCTCTTCCCACTAAACAAGGTGAGATCTTGTCCTTTCTTCCCACTAAACAAGGTGAGGTGAGATCTTGTCCTCTCTTCCCACTAAACAAGGTGAGACCTTGTCCTCTCTTCCCACTAAACAAGGTGGGATCTTGTCCTCTCTTCCCACTAAACAAGGTGAGACCTTGTCCTCTCTTCCCACTAAACAAGGTGAGATCTTGTCCTCTCTTCCCACTAAACAAGGTGAGATCTTGTCCTCTCTTCCCACTAAACGAGGTGAGATCTTGTCCTCTCTTCCCACTAAACAAGGTGAGATCTTGTCCTCTCTTCCCACTAAACAAGGTGAGGTCTTGTCCTCTCTTCCCACTAAACAAGGTGAGATCTTGTCCTCTCTTCCCACTAAACAAGGTGAGATCTTGTACTCTCTTCCCACTAAACAAGGTGAGACCTTGTCCTCTCTTCCCACTAAACAAGGTGAGATCTTGTCCTCTCTTCCCACTAAACAAGGTGAGGTGAGATCTTGTCCTCTCTTCCCACTAAACAAGGTGAGATCTTGTCCTCTCTTCCCACTAAACAAGGTGAGATTTTGTCCTCTCTTCCCACTAAACAAGATGAGACCTTGTCATCTCTTCCCACTAAATGAGGTGAGATCTTGTCCTCTCTTCCCACTAAACAAGGTGAGGTCTTGTCCTCTCTTCCCACTAAACAAGATGAGATCTTGTACTCTCTTCCCACTAAACAAGGTGAGATCTTGTCCTCTCTTCCCACTAAACAAGGTGAGATATTGTCCTCTCTTCCCACTAAACAAGGTGAGATCTTGTCCTCTCTTCCCACTAAACAAGGTGAGATCTTGTCCTCTCTTCCCACTAAACAAGGTGAGATCTTGTCCTCTCTTCCCACTAAACAAGGTGAGATATTGTCCTCTCTTCCCACTAAACAAGGTGAGGTCTTGTCCTCTCTTCCCACTAAACAAGGTGAGATCTTGTCCTCTCTTCCCACTAAACAAGGTGAGACCTTGTCCTCTCTTCCCACTAAACAAGGTGGGATCTTGTCCTCTCTTCCCACTAAACAAGGTGAGACCTTGTCCTCTCTTCCCACTAAACAAGGTGAGATCTTGTCCTCTCTTCCCACTAAACAAGGTGAGATCTTGTCCTCTCTTCCCACTAAACGAGGTGAGATCTTGTCCTCTCTTCCCACTAAACAAGGTGAGATCTTGTCCTCTCTTCCCACTAAACAAGGTGAGGTCTTGTCCTCTCTTCCCACTAAACAAGATGAGATCTTGTACTCTCTTCCCACTAAACAAGGTGAGATCTTGTCCTCTCTTCCCACTAAACAAGGTGAGATATTGTCCTCTCTTCCCACTAAACAAGGTGAGATCTTGTCCTCTCTTCCCACTAAACAAGGTGAGATCTTGTCCTCTCTTCCCACTAAACAAGGTGAGATATTGTCCTCTCTTCCCACTAAACAAGGTGAGGTCTTGTCCTCTCTTCCCACTAAACAAGGTGAGATCTTGTCCTCTCTTCCCACTAAACAAGGTGAGGTCTTGTCCTCTCTTCCCACTAAACAAGGTGAGATCTTGTCCTCTCTTCCCACTAAACAAGGTGAGGTCTTGTCCTCTCTTCCCACTAAACAAGGTGAGATCTTGTCCTCTCTTCCCACTAAACAAGGTGAGATCTTGTCCTTTCTTCCCACTAAACAAGGTGAGGTAAGATCTTGTCCTCTCTTCCCACTAAACAAGGTGAGACCTTGTCCTCTCTTCCCACTAAACAAGGTGGGATCTTGTCCTCTCTTCCCACTAAACAAGGTGAGATCTTGTCCTCTCTTCCCACTAAACAAGGTGAGATCTTGTCCTCTCTTCCCACTAAACAAGGTGAGGTCTTGTCCTCTCTTCCCACTAAACAAAGTGAGATCTTGTACTCTCTTCCCACTAAACAAGGTGAGATCTTGTCCTCTCTTCCCACTAAACAAGGTGAGATCTTGTCCTCTCTTCCCACTAAACAAGGTGAGATCTTGTCCTCTCTTCCCACTAAACAAGGTGAGATCTTGTCCTCTCTTCCCACTAAACAAGGTGGGATCTTGTCCTCTCTTCCCACTAAACAAGGTGAGATCTTGTCCTCTCTTCCCACTAAACAAGGTGAGATCTTGTCCTCTCTTCCCACTAAACAAGGTGAGATCTTGTCCTCTCTTCCCACTAAACAAGGTGAGGTCTTGTCCTCTCTTCCCACTAAACAAGGTGAGATCTTGTCCTCTCTTCCCACTAAACAAGGTGAGATCTTGTCCTCTCTTCCCACTAAACAAGGTGAGATCTTGTCCTCTCTTCCCACTAAACAAGGTGAGATCTTGTCCTCTCTTCCCACTGAACAAGGTGAGGTGAGACCTTGTCCTCTCTTCCCACTAAACAAGGTGAGATTGTGTCCTCTCTTCCCACTAAACAAGGTGAGATCTTGTCCTCTCTTCCCACTAAACAAGGTGAGATCTTGTCCTCTCTTCCCACTAAACAAGGTGAGACCTTGTCCTCTCTTCCCACTAAACAAGGTGAGACCTTGTCCTCTCTTCCCACTAAACAAGGTGAGATCATGTCCTCTCTTCCCACTAAACAAGGTGGGATCTTGTCCTCTCTTCCCACTAAACAAGGTGAGATCTTGTCCTCTCTTCCCACTAAACAAGGTGAGATCTTGTCCTTTCTTCCCACTAAACAAGGTGAGATCTTGTCCTCTCTTCCCACTAAACAAGGTGAGATCTTGTCCTCTCTTCCCACTAAACAAGGTGAGGTCTTGTCCTCTTTTCCCACTAAACAAGGTGAGATCTTGTCCTCTCTTCCCACTAAACAAGGTGAGATCTTGTCCTCTCTTCCCACTAAACAAGGTGAGGTGAGATCTTGTCCTCTCTTCCCACTAAACAAGGTGAGATCTTGTCCTCTCTTCCCACTAAACAAGGTGAGATCTTGTCCTCTCTGCCCACTAAACAAGGTGAGACCTTGTCCTCTCTTCCCACTAAACAAGGTGAGATCGTGTCCTCTCTTCCCACTAAACAAGGTGAGACCTTGTCCTCTCTTCCCACTAAACAAGGTGAGATCTTGTCCTCTCTTCCCACTAAACAAGGTGAGATCTTGTCCTCTCTTCCCACTAAACAAGGTGAGACCTTGTCCTCTCTTCCCACTAAACAAGGTGAGGTCTTGTCCTCTCTTCCCACTAAACAAGGTGAGATCTTGTCCTCTCTTCCCACTAAACAAGGTGAGATCTTGTCCTCTCTTCCCACTAAACAAGGTGAGATCTTGTCCTCTCTTCCCACTAAACAAGGTGAGGTCTTGTCCTCTCTTCCCACTAAACAAGGTGAGATCTTGTCCTCTCTTCCCACTAAACAAGCTGAGGCTGCTTGGAAATATCTTTATTTGCTAGAATGCAGCAAATCGGTTATCGTTTCACACTGACTAATGAGAACTAGCAAACAAATGTACTTTATGTTTTGTGTTTTGAGTCAATTGTGGCACAGTATTTCATCAACTTTCAACACTTTACACATATACAGTGGTGCAGTCGTAATATGACAGTAGGCCAAACGCCCCATGCACGCCCACAGATTTGTATTTTATTTTTTTATTTTTTTTATTGCCTTGAAATAGAGAAGCTGAAAAAGGTAGCAGGATGTAGCCTTCAATATATAAAGAAATTATATTGTCAACAGATCTGGACAAATACATTAGGCCCTATATTAAAGAAAAAAAGAAAATCTGTTTTAAATGCGGTTACTTGCCTTGTTGTACTGGAGTGGCAAGAGGACTGCTGGAGGCGCCGGCGTCGGAGGAGGTCGAGGTAAAGTGAAACTAAGTTTGCTTTGCACAAGCTGCTGAAGCTGCATCTTTCTTCTCTTGGGCGGCGGGGGCATGATCCTTGCGTTGCAGGTAGGAACATGATACTGTGTTGTTGTCAAAATGATCCGTTTATACCGTGTACTCGCGGACGTAGTTGGAGACACCTAGTCCACCTGCGCTTTTTGTTATGTAAAACGGTGGCCGCCGGCCGGGTACTTAGTCGCAACGAATGGGTATAGCGCATTTTTGTGTGCGCGACTGCGCGTACACGCGCGTACACATCCGTGCGCGATTGCACGTACTTCTGCCTCAGTGACGTAGCCTAAACGGCGTTTAACCGTGTTTGACCACCACTGCATGCCTGCACATATATATATTTGTAATATATTGATAAATGTGGCCTTTTGTCTTTTCATCCTGCATTCTTTATGTTAGAACTATTCTTTTGCTGAATAGAATTCTATGAAGTACCGTGGTAGTTTTATGGTACCAGCCGTTGTATAAAGTTCTGTATCTCCATGGTACCACTTTTGTAGTTAAATAATACCATGGTTTAATCCAATTTAAACCATGATACTAATTGTAATATTTCCATTTTTTCTTGGTCACTATACCGCCACTGTAGTAACCAAACTAATTATGGAAAAACCATGACAGCTTTTCTGAAATACCACAATACTTTTTTGTAAGGGTTATACCTAGAATTCCTGTCTGTTTTAAGTTTTTCCTAGTGTTCAAAAGCAGTTGATGGTTTTAGTCTGGGCCCTATTCCCCGTACCTGGTTCAACTAAGTCGATCAAAAGTCCCATTATCCAGATTCAATTATGCTTGAATGAAACACAATCCGGGCACTCCGTTAAGCAAATACATCCAGAGCAGAGAATATGAAACTAATCAGAGCCAAACGCCCGATAGGTTTCATTCATTAAAAATATCCCCGCGGGATTCACATTTGCAATGCGGCGTTATTAAAATAACTCAGAGCGCCGTATCCGTATAAATATGACGTGCATTATTTAGGACAAAGTAAATCTATAGTTGTTGTTGTTCCCAGCATGTGGGCGGGACAGCTCCACCTATGACACCGTGTTGTTGTTGTTGTTGTTGTTGTTGTTGTTGTTGTTGTTGTTGTTGTTGTTGTTGTTGTTGTTGTTGTTCCCAGCATGCAGGCTATGACAAGGGCCCTGTTCCTCGTACCTGGCTAACTGAGTTAGCCGGATAATTTTCAGCATAGCTTGACTTAAGCCAGACCTTTCCGTTCCCCGACGTCGGATTTTCTAAATTGCTATGGCAACAGATCAAAAAGTTTGAAACTGGTCGAGGGCAGGGTTTAGTTCAGTTAGCTCGATAACCTGCATGGCCACACCCTCGCAAAGAGCTTCCTGAAATAATTCTCACAGTCTAGATCCCATTATACCATTCTGAATTATGTTTTTGTGATTCGTTTTTCTAGACGGGCTTTTGAAATGTAAAATAATAGACCTAAAAAGCTGATAATAAATCATATTCAGCCTATGGATTTACTTTGACCTAAATAATGCACGTCATATATACGGCGCTCGGAGTCGTGATACACACACTAGTGGTTATTTTAATAAGGGAGCATTGCAAATGTGAATCCCGCTGGGATATTTTTAATGAATGAAACCTATCGGGTGTTTGGCTCTGATTAGTTTCATATTCTCCGCTGTTGATGTATTTGCTTAACGGAGCGCCCGGATTGTGTTTCATTCAAGCATAAATTGAAGCGTCTTTATGCGTGGACTGTGGATTATGAATTACGAGGAATCTGAATCTGTGGATTGTTGAATTGTATCACTGTCACTCACACGTTATTGTAATATTGTAACTGGGATTAAAATGTCTGATGAGATGCGCTGTTTGACGGATTTGAGAAATGTAATGAGCCGTTGACATTGGATGAATGCATTTGAGAAAATGCATTTATCTGTTCAAGCACTGTTATCTGATGATGAACAAGGTGTCACTGGTATAAACCAAAGGTTAATCAAATCAATGCATGTATGGATGTCCGAAACAGATTAAAACCTGATTAATAGTGAAACTGCAAGTCTCCCTCCAAGCCTCTCTGACACTGTTATTTTGGGGATCGCACCTTGAAAACTTTGGGAACCATGTATTTATATATAAATTGTGGGGCGGCGTGGCTCAGGGGTAGAGCGGGTCGTCCAATGATCGAAGGGTTGATGGTTCGAATCCCGCTCAAGCCCATGTCCATCCCACTGCCGTTGTGTCCTTGGGCAAGACACTTAACCTACTTGCCTCGTATGAATGTGTATGCATGTGAATGAATGTTGGTGGTGGTCGGAGGGGCCGTAGGCGATGATTATTCGCCACGCTTCCGTGAGTCTGCCTCAGGGCAGCTCTGGCTGCAATTGTAGCTTACCACCACCGGTATGACTGTGTATGAACGAATAATGGACTCTGTAAGCGCTCTGGGGTCACTGGGGTGTCATGAAGAGCGCTATATAAATCCAATCCATTATTATCATTATTATTATAAAGTACATGATACCTAAGCCGATACCTAAGAACTAATTATTTTCGCTAGCAGGATCTCATTCGATTATTAATTCAATTAAGCCTACTGCCAGCAGGCACATTTAAAGAAATATAATCTTATTGATTGGGGTAATGAGGGACTTAACATTAGCCTATAGATTATGCATTTAACTTGTCGGCGAGGCTATTGAGCGGTAACTGCATCGTACCCATTCTGCAATCTGTTAATAAAGTTTTAAATCAATCAATCAATCAATGCCGTTAGAAAATCAGGATTTCTGCTATCGACACCTGGGCCCTATTCCCCGTACCTGGCTAATTGAGTTAGCCGGATAATTTTCAGCATAGCTTGACTTAAGCTAGACATTTCCGTTCCCTGACGTCGGATTTTCTAAATCGCCATGGTAACAGATCAGAAAGTTTGAACCTGCTCCGGAGCAGGGTTTAGTTCAGTTAGCTGGATAACCTGCATGGCCACACCCTCGCAAAGAAATCCCAGCTCGCTTCCTGAAATAATTTTCACAGTCTAGATCCCATTATACCATTCTGAATTATGTTTTTGTGCTTCGTTTGAAATGTAAAATAATAGGTCTACCTAAAATGCTGATAATAAATCATATTCAGCCTATGAATTTACTTTGTCCTATATAATGCACGTCATATTTATACGGATACGGCGCTCGTGACACACAGTTATTTTAATAACGAACTAAACGGATCATTGCAAATGTGAATCCCGCAGGGATATTTTTTATGAATGAAACCTATCAGGCGTTTGGCTCTGATTAGTTTAATATTCTTCGCTGTGTATTTGCATAATGGAGCGCCCGGATTGTGTTTCATTCAAGCATTTGAAGCGTCTATGCGCGGATTGTGGATATTAATTATGAGGAATCGGAATCTGTGGAGTGTTTAATTGTATCACTGTCACTGTGACAGTGTCACACGTTATTGTGATATTGTAACTGGGATTAAAATGTATGAGGATTTGCGCTGTTTGATGGATTTGATGACGTGACGTGACTTGATAAATTTAATGAGCCTTTGACGTTTTTGATGAATGAATTTGAGAAAATGCATTTATCTTTTCAAGCACTGTTATCTGATGATGAACATGAGGTGTCACTGGTATAAACCAAAGGGTAATCAATTCAATACATGTATGGATTAGGTCCGAAACAGATTAAAACCTGATTAATAGTGAAACTGTAGCCTCCCTCCAAGCCTCTCTTTGGGAACCATGTATTTATATAGTACATAATACGGTACCTAAGCACATACAGTACAGATATCATCATAATATAATTCGTATCAATTAGATATACTATTTGGGCTTGTTTTTATCCTTATTCTGAAAGAGTTGAACTAATTATTTTCGCTAGCAAGATCTCATTTGATTATTCATTCCATTAAGCCTACTGCCAGCAGGCACGTTTAAAGAAATATAATCTGATTGATTGGGGTAATGAGGGACTTAAAATTAGCCTATAGATTATGGATTTAACTTGTCTGCGAGGCTATTGAGCCGTACTGTATTGTACCCATTCTGCAATCTGTTAATAAAGTTTTAAATCAATCAATCAATCAATGGTGTTAGAAAATCAGGATTTCTGCAATCGACACCTGGGCCCTGTTTCATGTACGTGGTTCAACTAAGTCGATCAAGATGTCCATTATCCAGCTTCAGTTAACGCGATGTTCGAAGCCGGGATTTTCCTGTTTCACAAAGGTGGATTCAGTCTCGTTAACTCAAGCCAGACTTGCGAGTC
This sequence comes from Notolepis coatsorum, assembly GCF_963971535.1. Classification (NCBI taxonomy): domain Eukaryota; kingdom Metazoa; phylum Chordata; class Actinopteri; order Aulopiformes; family Paralepididae; genus Notolepis; species Notolepis coatsorum. The sequence goes on along the minus strand of NC_140168.1, from coordinate 107,160,572 downwards.
AGGCTAAATGCGCGCGGCCGTTTTAGGTGAAAAGCCAGCACGTATCGATGGCAGAGATCCTGATTCTCAACGGCATTGATTGATTAATTGATTTAAGACTTTATTGACAGATTGCAATACGGCTCAATCGCCTCGCCGACAAGTTAAATGCGTTATCTATAGGCTAATTCTAAGTCCCTCATTACCTCAATCAATCAGATTATATTTCTTTAAACTTGCCTGCTGGATTGAATAATCAAATGAGATCTTGCTAGCTAAAATTATTAGTTAACTGTTATACAGAATTACGATACGGCTCTCTTACCCATTGATTGATGTATAGTCAATCTTTTACTTATCTTCTCTGTGGTGTAGCGGATTCTTCTTTTGACTTTCACACGGACGACCCGGGTTCAAGACCCTAGTCTTTTCCTTCTTTTTGCAATATAGGAATAATTCAATTTGGTGCACGTTGAGAGCTATATAAAGAATGACATCCTCAATGCATGTAGATTTATAATATTTTAACTTAAAACCAGGCTACTTTGGCGTATAATCATTAATATTATATTCAAAAAAATCATATTGGAAACACCGGGATTTTAACCCCGGTCGCTGGATTGGCAGGTTTGAGCACTACCGCTGGGCCACTGGGCCAGATGGGATAATTTCATTGTTTATACATTAATGAACGAGAGACCCGTGTTTAGAATATCCTTTGTTTTGAATGAAGTTTATCTCTTTATCCTCATTCATTAATGTGACGTCAACGGCTCATTCAATTTCTCAAATCCGTCAAACAGCGCATCTCATCAGACATCTTAATCCCAGTTACAATTAAAATAACCACATCATGTGTACATCGCACGAGCGAGCGCCACCGTCGCCACGGTATATATAACGTGCATTATTTAGGACAAAGAGAATTTAATATCAGCATTTTGGGTCTATTTTACATTTCAAAAGCCCCCTCTGGAAGAATGGAGCACAAAAACGTAATTCAGAATGGTATAATGCAGATCGTAGACTGTGGGAATAGTTTCAGGAAACGGGCTGTCACTTCTTTGCGGGGGCGTGGCGATAGTTCAGGCTAACTTGAACTTGAACTCTGCTTTCGACCAGGCTCAAACTTTTGGATATGTTGTCATGGTGATTTGGAAAATCCACGTACATGAAATCGGAAAGTCTGGCTAACCCAGTTAACCAGCTAAAGTTATCCGGCTAACTCAGTTATCCAGGTACAAGAAACAGGGCCCTGCTGTCTTTCCAGCTGAGGCAGCCGCGCGCAATTATCCTGAGTATCAAGTCTGGTTCGAATTAACGAGACTGAATCAGCGTTCGAGAAACAGGGAAAGCCTGGATTCAAACATCGGGTTAATTTTATCTGGATAATGGGACTTTTGATCGACTTAGTTGAACCAGGTACGGGAAATAGGGCCCTTGTTGTTGTTGTTGTTGTTGTTGTTGTTGTTGTTTTTGTTCCCAGCATGCGGGCTATGACACGTTGTTGTTGTTGTTGTCCCCAGCGTGCGGGCGGGACAGCTCCACCTACGACACCTTCACGCCCCCCAGCCAGCGGCCCGGGCTGGAGCCCCTCATCTTCACGGCCCCCAGCCAGCGGCCCGGGCTGGAGCACCTCATCGAGCTGCAGGAGCGCGTGAAGAGAGGCTCGCTCAGCGTGGACGAGGCCCTGGAGTGCTTCAGCGACTGGCAGCGCGTTCAGACGGGGACGGACGCCATGCAGGAGGTAACACAGTGTTCATAGATTCATGTAGATATATATAGAGCAGTGTTCATGATATATAGAGCAGTGTTCATGATATATAGAGCAGTGTTCATGATATATAGAGCAGTGTTCATGATATATAGAGCAGTGTTCATGATATATAGAGCAGTGTTCATGATATATAGAGCAGTGTTCATGATATATAGAAAAGTGTTCATGATATATAGTGTTCATGATATATAGTGTTCATGATATATAGTGTTCATGATATATAGTGTTCATGATATATAGAACAGTGTTCATGATATATAGTGTTCATGATATATAGTGTTCATGATATATAGTGTTCATGATATATAGTGTTCATGATATATAGAACAGTGTTCATGATATATAGTGTTCATGATATATAGTGTTCATGATATATAGAGCAGTGTTCATGATATATATAGTGTTCATGATATATAGTGTTCATGATATAGTGTTCATGATATATAGTGTTCATGATATATACAACAGTGTTCATGATATATAGTGTTCATGATATATAGAACAGTGTTCATGATATATAGAGCAGTGTTCATGATATATAGAGCAGTGTTCATGATATATAGTGTTCATGATATATAGAGCAGTGTTCATGATATATAGAGCTTAAAACTTAAAAACTCAGTACAGGCACGGATATCAATTGTTAAGATGGATGTACTACTAGAATCAACTTCTTCAGTTCAATGCTACCGTTACCCCCTCCAGAGGGTTACTGGAAAAGATTACACTCCTCCACATACAAATTTATTTGGAATAACAAACCACCACGTATAAAAAGATCCACCGCACAGAGAAATAAAGCAGACGGTGGCATGGCATTTCCAGATTTTTTCCACTATTTTAAGGCGTACACATTAAGACCATTGACAACATGGTTTGATCCCCAAGCATTAGTATCCTGGAGAAAATTAGAAGAAAACATAGTAGCCCCACATAGACTGAAGGACATAGCATACACTAAACTACCAATCAAGCACTGTGAACGAAAATTTGGCCCCATAATTACTCATGCGATCCGGATATGGCGTGAAACACAAAAAAAATATCCTAACCCACATAAATGGCACAATCATACTCCCTTATTCAATAACAATGCACTCTTAATTGAAAAACGACCTATAAGATTCCCTATATGGGAAGAGCAAGGCATACACTCATTAGGGGATGTTTTTAACAAACAGGGTTTTTGTAGTTATGGAGAAATATGCAAAAAATTTAATCTCACCAAGTCCACATGGCTTTTTTACATACAGTTACGGCTATGTTTGAAGTCTCACGGTGTTCCATTAGACATACCAATTGAACACCACAGATACCACAAATTCTTCTATGAAAGAGAGACATCGAGAGGTTTTGTTTCAGATTTTTATCATCAATTACTAACGTCCTTGTATGAAACCCTCCAACTAGACTCTGTCTGGAGGAGGGATATACCAGACCTGGAAAGTGACTTTGATTGGCAAGGAGCCTGGGCAAATGTCCGACTTACATCAAGGAACCCAGACCATCAACAAATCAATCTTAACTATATTCACAGGACATACTTGACTCCTATAAGACTGAACAGAATGGGTCTTAAACAAGACTCCAAATGCAGCAGAGGGAGAAGCAGAGGGAGAATGATGATGATATGATGTGTAAAACATATCCACCAATGTATATGAGTACTGTATTGTACATGTATATATATATATATCTGTATATATCTGTATATATATATATATATATATATATATATATATATATATATATATATATATATATATATATATATATATATAAGCATATTAGGCTATTCATGCTAGAAGGACCATGTACTGTATATTACAGCAGGGCAATTGTTTCATTCAATAATGCTGGACGCTCTAGGAATGTGTCTATGACCTTGTGGGCCCCTGCTAGCTTACTAGATAACAGATGAAGACATAGGGTTTTTCACAGCACGAAGAAATCTATTACTCTCTCAGTTACAGTAACGGCTGGAAAGGGGAGGAGTGTGTTATGTGTTGATTGGCTGGTAGAATGACATCACTATGACATCACTGTATTTAGACCAATAGTAAGAGGTCTTGATATGATGCCGGACCTGTATATAAGTGACTGCTCCAGTCTTGACGAGTCAGATTTTTAGATCTCTCCACGATTTTCAGTTTTTCTAGAGCCAGGAAATGTCGAGCGTTGTATTGGGGCATGGCCTGGCAATTTTTCAGAGTGGCGTCCCTATGACAAGACTCTGTTTTTTTAGATGCTCTAAATATTTTAAATGACAAAGAGAGTTTTTGCTATGCTAAGAGAGAGATGCTTTTTTTATACTTACTTTTACTGAATTGGACATTTCCAATGCAGTCTCTTTGTAACTTGCTTTTTCTAATTAAAACAACTTTGTTATAATACCTATTGAATTCGTGGACTGCTTTCTATCGCAATGTGTCACGACGCTGGCCTCGCCCTGCTCTCATCTGAGGTAAAACGGTATAGCTATATTCTGGAAGCCATGCAGATTGAATCAATTGCTGGTTACTGCTTTTCAGCTAAAGTTATATAAAGGATATAATATATATGTATACTATTGACAGTAGTAATGCTTAGTTTCACTGTTTGTTGTTTGCAAGCGCCGGTAGCCACTGTGTTCGACGGGCTCCATTGGGTTTGTGGGAAACAGAGTCTCGCCACTGCAGGGCTGGACGATCGGTGGCCACGGATTGATGGACCTGTCGAACTGATGGGGCTATGGGGGCTATGGGGCTTGCAAATGATTGTTAGTGTTAGTACGCTAATATTACACTATTAGCAGTAATAATACTTATTAAAAGAGTAGTAATATCATCAGGCTTACAAATGATTAGCATTACCGGCCTTTCGTAAAATGATGATAATAATGATGATAATGATAATGATAATAATATTATTATTATTATAGGCAAAAGAGTTCTCCCAGACATACATTCGGTTTAGTACAAACAAAGAAGAGGTTAACAACTCTTCTATGCTTATATTTCATATCAACTGAATATAACTAACTAGTGACTATGAAGTAAGCGTGATAGAAATAGTAATTGACCCGAGAACTTAGCGAGTTTAGCACCTCACTGGGGGATATCGGGCGGCCACAGGGTTATATCTCGAGTAATAAAAAAAAGAAAAAAAATGATATAGAGAGCAGTGTTCATGATATATAGAGCAGTGTTCATGATATATAGAACAGTGTTCATGATATATAGTGTTTATGATATATAGAACAGTGTTCATGATATATAACAGTGTTCATGATATATATAACAGTGTTCATGATATATAGTCTTCATGATATATAGAACAGTGTTCATGATATATAGTCTTCATGATATATAGAGCAGTGTTCATGATATATAGTGTTCATGATATATAGAACAGTGTTCATGATATATAGTTTTCATGATATATAGAGCAGTGTTCATGATATATAGAACAGTGTGCATGATATATAGTGTTCATGATATATAGATTAGTGTTCATGATATATAGTGTTCATGATATATAGAGCAATGTTCATGATATATAGTGTTCATGATATATAGAACAGTGTTCATGATATATAGTGTTCATGATATATAGAACAGTGTTCATGATATATAGTGTTCATGATATATAGAACAGTGTTCATGATATATAGAACAGTGTTCATGATATATAGAGCAGTGCTCATGATATAATGAGCAGTGTTCATGATATATAGAGCAGTGTTCATGATATATAATGTTCATGATATATAGAGCAGTGTCCATGATATATAGAACAGTGTTCATGATATATAGAACAGTGTTCATGATATATATAACAGTGTTCATGATATATAGAACAGTGTTCATGATATATAGTGTTCATGATATATAGAACAGTGTCCATGATATATAGAACAGTGTTCATGATATATAGTGTTCATGATATATAGAACAATGTTCATGATATATAGTGTTCATGATATATAGAACAGTGTTCATGATATATAGTGTTCATGATATATAGAGCAGTGTTCATGATATATAGAGCAGTGTTCATGATATATAGTGTTCATGATATATAGTGTTCATGATATATAGAACAGTGTTCATGATATATAGAACAGTGTTCATGATATATAGTGTTCATGATATATAGTGTTCATGATATATAGAACAGTGTTCATGATATATAGAACAGTGTTCATGATATATAGTGTTCATGATATATTGTGTGCATGATATATAGTGTTCATGATATATAGAACAGTGTTCATGATATATAGTGTTCATGATATATAGTGTTCATGATATATAGTGTTCATGATATATAGAACAGTGTTCATGATATATAGTGTGCATGATATATAGTGGTCATGATATATAGTGTTCATGATATATAGTGTTCATGATATATAGTGTTCATGATATATAGTGTTCATGATATATAGAACAGTGTTCATGATATTTAGAACAGTGTTCATGATATATAGAGCAGTGTTCATGATATATAGAACAGTTTTCATGATATATAGAACAGTGTTCATGATATATAGAACAGTGTTCATGATATATAGAGCAGTGTTCATGATATATAGAGCAGTGTTCATGATATATAGAACAGTGTTCATGATATATAGTGTTCATGCTATATAGTGTTCATGATATATAGATCAGTGTTCATGATATATAGTGGTCATGATATATAGTGTTCATGATATATAGAACAGTGTTCATGATATATAGTGTTCATGATATATAGAACAGTGTTCATGATATATAGAGCAGTGTTCATGATATATAGAGCAGTGTTCATGATATATAGAGCAGTGTTCATGATATATAGTGTTCATGATATATAGAACAGTGTTCATGATATATAGAACAGTGTTCATGATATATAGTGTTCATGATATATAGAACAGTGTTCATGATATATAGAACTGTGTTCATGATATATAGAGCAGTGTTCATGATATATAGTGTTCATGATATATAGAACAGTGTTCATGATATATAGTGTTCATGATATAGTGTTCATGATATATAGTGTTCATGATATATAGAACAGTGTTCATGATATATATTGTTCATGATATATAGTGTTCATGATATATAGAACAGTGTTCATGATATATAGTGTTCATGATATATAGAACAGTGTTCATGATATATAGTGTTCATGATATATAGTGTTCATGATATATAGTGTTCATGATATATATTGTTCATGATATATAGAACAGTGTTCATGATATATAGAACAGTGTTCATGATATATAGAGCAGTGTTCATGATATATAGTGGTCATGATATATAGTGTTCATGTCAAAATACTTCCCAAAGGTCAGTGAATACCACGATCACAACACCAGAGGGAGTTCCACAAATCATGTTAAACCCAGATTCGGCTCAAACAAGGGACTAAATACGTTTCGCAATTATGCCACATCAATGTGGAACGCCCTACCCAAAGCTGTAAAGGAATGTGAATCACTACCCACTTTCAAAAACACTCTCAAAGAACACCTACGGGAGACTGCAATTCGAAACTGGCCCCTACAAATGTCCTAACCCAGTTGTACAGTAAATGACCAAGTATGGCTTTGTCAGTATTCCAATGTACAGTACAGTTCATGATATATAGAGCAGTGTTCATGATATATAGAGCAGTGTTCATGATATATAGAACAGTGTTCATGATATATAGAGCAGTGTGCATGATATATAGAGCAGTGTTCATGATATATAGAGCAGTGTTCATGATATATAGAGCAGTGTTCATGATATATAGAGCAGTGTTCATGATATATAGTGTTCATGATATATAGAGCAGTGTTCATGATATATAGAGCAGTGTTCATGGTATATAGAACAGTGTTCATGGTATATATAGTGTTGATGATATATAGAACAGTGTTCATGATATATAGTGTTCATGATATAAAGAACAGTGTTCATGATATATAGTGTTCATGATATATAGAACAGTGTTCATGATATATAGAGCAGTGTTCATGATATATAGAACAGTGTTCATGATATATAGTGTTCATGATATATAGTGTTCATGATATATAGTGTTCATGATATATAGTGTTCATGATATATAGAACAGTGTTCATGATATATAGTGTTCATGATATATAGAGCAGTGTTCATGATATATAGTGTTCATGATATATAGTGTTCATGATATATAGAACAGTGTTCATGATATATAGAACAGCGTTCATGATATATAGAGTTCATGATATATAGTGTTCATGATATATAGAGCAGTGTTCATGATATATAGTGTTCATGATATATAGTGTTCATGATATATAGAGCAGTGGTCATGATATATAGAACAGTGATCATGATATTTAGAACAGCGTTCATGATATATATAGTGTTCATGATATATAGTGTTCATGATATATAGAGCAGTGTTCATGATATATAGAACAGTGTTCATGATATATAGTGTTCATGATATATAGAACAGTGTTCATGATATATAGAACAGTGTTCATGATATATAGAACAGTGTTCATGATATATAGAACAGCGTTCATGATATATAGTGTTCATGATATATAGTGTTCATGATATATAGATCAGTGTTCATGATATATAGTGGTCATGATATATAGTGTTCATGATATATAGAACAGTGTTCATGATATATAGTGTTCATGATATATAGAACAGTGTTCATGATATATAGAGAAGTGTTCATGATATATAGTGTTCATGATATATAGTGTTCATGATATATAGAATAGTGTTCATGATATATATAGTGTTCATGATATATAGAGATGTGTTCATGATATATAGTGTTCATGATATATAGTGTTCATGATATATAGAACAGTGTTCATGATATATAGTGTTCATGATATATAGTGTTCATGATATATAGAGCAGTGTTCATGATATATAGTGTTCATGATATATAGAGCAGTGTTCATGATATATAGAACAGTGTTCATGATATATAGTGTTCATGATGTATAGAGCAGTGTTCATGATATATAGAACAGTGTTCATGCTATATAGTGTTCATGACATATAGAGCAGTGTTCATGATATATAGAACAGTGTTCATGATATATAGTGTTCATGATATATAGAGCAGTGTTCATGATATATAGAACAGTGTTCATGATATATAGTGTTCATGATATATAGATCAGTGTTCATGATATAGTGTTCATGATATATAGTGTTCATGATATATAGTGTTCATGATATATAGAACAGTGTTCATGATATATAGTGTTCATGATATATAGTGTTCATGATATATAGAACAGTGTTCATGATATATAGTGTTCATGATATATAGAACAGTGTTCATGATATATAGTGTTCATGATATATAGTGTTCATGATATATAGAACAGTGTTCATTATATATAGTGTGCATGATATATAGTGTTCATGATATATAGAACAGTGTTCATGATATATAGTGTTCATGATATATAGAACAGTGTTCATGATATATAGTGTTCATGATATATAGTGTTCATGATATATAGAACAGTGTTCATGATATATAGTGTTCATGATATATAGTGTTCATGATATATAGAACAGTGTTCACGATATATAGTGTTCATGATATATAGAGCAGTGTTCATGATATATAGTGTTCATGATATATAGTGTTCATGATATATAGAACAGTGTTCATGATATATGGAACAGTGTTCATGATATATAGTGTTCATGATATATAGATCAGTGTTCATGATATATAGTGTTCATGATATATAGAACAGTGTTCATGATATATAGAACAGTGTTCATGATATATAGTGTTCATGATATATAGAGCAGTGTTCATGATATATAGAACAGTGTTCATGATATATAGTGTTCATGATATATAGAGCAGTGTTCATGATATATAGAACAGTGTTCATGATATATAGTGTTCATGATATATAGAACAGTGTTCATGATATATAGTGTTCATGATATATAGAGCAGTGTTCATGATATATAGTGTTCATGATATATAGTGTTCATGATATATAGTGTTCATGATATATAGAACAGTGTTCATGATATATAGAACAGCGTTCATGATATATAGAGTTCATGATATATAGTGTTCATGATATATAGAGCAGTGTTCATGATATATAGTGTTCATGATATATAGTGTTCATGATATATAGAGCAGTGGTCATGATATATAGAACAGTGTTCATGATATTTAGAACAGCGTTCATGATATATAGTGTTCATGATATATAGTGTTCATGATATATAGTGTTCATGATATATAGAGCAGTGTTCATGATATATAGAACAGTGTTCATGATATATAGAACAGTGTTCATGATATATAGAACAGTGTTCATGATATATAGAACAGCATTCATGATATATAGAGTTCATGATATATAGTGTTCATGATATATAGAGCAGTGTTCATGATATATAGAACAGTGTTCATGATATATAGAACAGTGTTCATGATATATAGTGTTCATGATATATAGAGCAGTGTTCATGATATATAGAACAGTGTTCATGATATAGAACAGTGTTCATGATATATAGTGTTCATGATATATAGAGCAGTGTTCATGATATATAGAACAGTGTTCATGATATATAGAACAGTGTTCATGATATATAGAACAGCGTTCATGATATATAGTGTTCATGATATATAGTGTTCATGATATATAGAGCAGTGTTCATGATATATATAACAGTGTTCATGATATTTAGAACAGCGTTCATGATATATAGTGTTCATGATATATAGTGTTCATGATATATAGTGTTCATGATATATAGAGCAGTGTTCATGATATATATAACAGTGTTCATGATATTTAGAACAGCGTTCATGATATATAGTGTTCATGATATATAGTGTTCATGATATATAGAGCAGTGTTCATGATATATATAACAGTGTTCATGATATATAGAACAGTGTTCATGATATATAGAACAGTGTTCATGATATATAGAACAGTGTTCATGATATATAGAACAGCGTTCATGATATATAGAGTTCATGATATATAGAGCAGTGTTCTTAATATATAGAACAGTGTTCATGATATTTAGAACAGCGTTCATGATATATAGTGTTCATGATATATAGTGTTCATGATATATAGAGCAGTGTTCATGATATATAGAACAGTGTTCATGATATATAGAACAGTGTTCATGATATATAGAACAGTGTTCATGATATATAGAACAGTGTTCATGATATATAGAACAGCGTTCATGATATATATAGTTCATGATATATAGTGTTCATGATATATAGAGCAGTGTTCATGATATATAGAACAGTGTTCATGATATATAGAACAGTGTTCATGATATATAGTGTTCATGATATATAGAGCAGTGTTCATGATATATAGAACAGTGTTCATGATATATAGAACAGTGTTCATGATATATAGAACAGTGTTCATGATATATAGAACAGCGTTCATGATATATAGTGTTCATGATATATAGTGTTCATGATATATAGAATAGTGTTCATGATATATATAGTGTTCATGATATATAGAGATGTGTTCATGATATATAGTGTTCATGATATATAGTGTTCATGATATATAGAACAGTGTTCATGATATATAGTGTTCATGATATATAGTGTTCATGATATATAGAGCAGTGTTCATGATATATAGTGTTCATGATATATAGAGCAGTGTTCATGATATATAGAACAGTGTTCATGATATATGGTGTTCATGATATATAGAGCAGTGTTCTTGATATATAGTGTTCATGATATATAGAGCAGTGTTCATGATATATAGAACAGTGTTCATGATATATAGTGTTCATGATATATAGAGCAGTGTTCATGATATATAGAACAGTGTTCATGATATATAGTGTTTATGATATATAGATCAGTGTTCATGATATATAGAACAGTGTTCATGATATATAGTGTTCATGATATATAGAGCAGTGTTCATGATATATAGAACAGTGTTCATGATATAGAACAGTGTTCATGATATATAGTGTTCATGATATATAGAGCAGTGTTCATGATATATAGAACAGTGTTCATGATATATAGAACAGTGTTCATGATATATAGAACAGCGTTCATGATATATAGTGTTCATGATATATAGTGTTCATGATATATAGAGCAGTGTTCATGATATATATAACAGTGTTCATGATATTTAGAACAGTGTTCATGATATATAGTGTTCATGATATATAGTGTTCATGATATATAGAGCAGTGTTCATGATATATATAACAGTGTTCATGATATATAGAACAGTGTTCATGATATATAGAACAGTGTTCATGATATATAGAACAGTGTTCATGATATATAGAACAGCGTTCATGATATATAGAGTTCATGATATATAGAGCAGTGTTCTTAATATATAGAACAGTGTTCATGATATTTAGAACAGCGTTCATGATATATAGTGTTCATGATATATAGTGTTCATGATATATAGAGCAGTGTTCATGATATATAGAACAGTGTTCATGATATATAGAACAGTGTTCATGATATATAGAACAGTGTTCATGATATATAGAACAGTGTTCATGATATATAGAACAGCGTTCATGATATATATAGTTCATGATATATAGTGTTCATGATATATAGAGCAGTGTTCATGATATATAGAACAGTGTTCATGATATATAGAACAGTGTTCATGATATATAGTGTTCATGATATATAGAGCAGTGTTCATGATATATAGAACAGTGTTCATGATATATAGAACAGTGTTCATGATATATAGAACAGTGTTCATGATATATAGAACAGCGTTCATGATATATAGTGTTCATGATATATAGTGTTCATGATATATAGAATAGTGTTCATGATATATATAGTGTTCATGATATATAGAGATGTGTTCATGATATATAGTGTTCATGATATATAGTGTTCATGATATATAGAACAGTGTTCATGATATATAGTGTTCATGATATATAGTGTTCATGATATATAGAGCAGTGTTCATGATATATAGTGTTCATGATATATAGAGCAGTGTTCATGATATATAGAACAGTGTTCATGATATATGGTGTTCATGATATATAGAGCAGTGTTCTTGATATATAGTGTTCATGATATATAGAGCAGTGTTCATGATATATAGAACAGTGTTCATGATATATAGTGTTCATGATATATAGAGCAGTGTTCATGATATATAGAACAGTGTTCATGATATATAGTGTTTATGATATATAGATCAGTGTTCATGATATATAGAACAGTGTTCATGATATATAGTGTTCATGATATATAGAACAGTGTTCATGATATATAGAACAGTGTTCATGATATATAGTGTTCATGATATATAGAGCAGTGTTCATGATATATAGAACAGTGTTCATGATATATAGTGTTCATGATATATAGATCAGTGTTCATGATATATAGTGTTCATGATATATAGAACAGTGTTCATGATATATAGTGTTCATGATATATAGTGTTCATGATATATAGAGCAGTGTTCATGTAGTGTTCATGATATATGGTGTTCATGATATATAGTGTTCATGATATATAGAACAGTGTTCATGATATATAGTGTTCATGATATATAGAACAGTGTTCATGATATATAGTGTTCATGATATATAGTGTTCATGATATATAGAACAGTGTTCATGATATATAGTGTTCATGATATATAGAACAGTGTTCATGATATATAGTGTTCATGATATATAGTGTTCATGATATATAGAACAGTGTTCATTATATATAGTGTGCATGATATATAGTGTTCATGATATATAGAACAGTGTTCATGATATATAGTGTTCATGATATATAGAACAGTGTTCATGATATATAGTGTTCATGATATATAGTGTTCATGATATATAGAACAGTGTTCATGATATATAGTGTTCATGATATATAGTGTTCATGATATATAGTGTTCATGATATATAGTGTTCATGATATATAGAACAGTGTTCATGATATATAGTGTTCATGATATATAGTGTTCATGATATATAGTGTTCATGATATATAGAACAGTGTTCATGATATTTAGAACAGTGTTCATGATATATAGAGCAGTGTTCATGATATATAGAACAGTTTTCATGATATATAGAACAGTGTTCATGATATATAGAACAGTGTTCATGATATATAGAGCAGTGTTCATGATATATAGAGCAGTGTTCATGATATATAGAACAGTGTTCATGATATATAGTGTTCATGCTATATAGTGTTCATGATATATAGATCAGTGTTCATGATATATAGTGGTCATGATATATAGTGTTCATGATATATAGAACAGTGTTCATGATATATAGTGTTCATGATATATAGAACAGTGTTCATGATATATAGAGCAGTGTTCATGATATATAGAGCAGTGTTCATGATATATAGAGCAGTGTTCATGATATATAGTGTTCATGATATATAGAACAGTGTTCATGATATATAGAACAGTGTTCATGATATATAGTGTTCATGATATATAGAACAGTGTTCATGATATATAGAACTGTGTTCATGATATATAGAGCAGTGTTCATGATATATAGTGTTCATGATATATAGAACAGTGTTCATGATATATAGTGTTCATGATATAGTGTTCATGATATATAGTGTTCATGATATATAGAACAGTGTTCATGATATATATTGTTCATGATATATAGTGTTCATGATATATAGAACAGTGTTCATGATATATAGTGTTCATGATATATAGAACAGTGTTCATGATATATAGTGTTCATGATATATAGTGTTCATGATATATAGTGTTCATGATATATATTGTTCATGATATATAGAACAGTGTTCATGATATATAGAACAGTGTTCATGATATATAGAGCAGTGTTCATGATATATAGTGGTCATGATATATAGTGTTCATGTCAAAATACTTCCCAAAGGTCAGTGAATACCACGATCACAACACCAGAGGGAGTTCCACAAATCATGTTAAACCCAGATTCGGCTCAAACAAGGGACTAAATACGTTTCGCAATTATGCCACATCAATGTGGAACGCCCTACCCAAAGCTGTAAAGGAATGTGAATCACTACCCACTTTCAAAAACACTCTCAAAGAACACCTACGGGAGACTGCAATTCGAAACTGGCCCCTACAAATGTCCTAACCCAGTTGTACAGTAAATGACCAAGTATGGCTTTGTCAGTATTCCAATGTACAGTACAGTTCATGATATATAGAGCAGTGTTCATGATATATAGAGCAGTGTTCATGATATATAGAACAGTGTTCATGATATATAGAGCAGTGTGCATGATATATAGAGCAGTGTTCATGATATATAGAGCAGTGTTCATGATATATAGAGCAGTGTTCATGATATATAGAGCAGTGTTCATGATATATAGTGTTCATGATATATAGAGCAGTGTTCATGATATATAGAGCAGTGTTCATGGTATATAGAACAGTGTTCATGGTATATATAGTGTTGATGATATATAGAACAGTGTTCATGATATATAGTGTTCATGATATAAAGAACAGTGTTCATGATATATAGTGTTCATGATATATAGAACAGTGTTCATGATATATAGAGCAGTGTTCATGATATATAGAACAGTGTTCATGATATATAGTGTTCATGATATATAGTGTTCATGATATATAGTGTTCATGATATATAGTGTTCATGATATATAGAACAGTGTTCATGATATATAGTGTTCATGATATATAGAGCAGTGTTCATGATATATAGTGTTCATGATATATAGTGTTCATGATATATAGAACAGTGTTCATGATATATAGAACAGCGTTCATGATATATAGAGTTCATGATATATAGTGTTCATGATATATAGAGCAGTGTTCATGATATATAGTGTTCATGATATATAGTGTTCATGATATATAGAGCAGTGGTCATGATATATAGAACAGTGATCATGATATTTAGAACAGCGTTCATGATATATATAGTGTTCATGATATATAGTGTTCATGATATATAGAGCAGTGTTCATGATATATAGAACAGTGTTCATGATATATAGTGTTCATGATATATAGAGCAGTGTTCATGATATATAGAACAGTGTTCATGATATATAGAACAGTGTTCATGATATATAGAACAGCGTTCATGATATATAGTGTTCATGATATATAGTGTTCATGATATATAGATCAGTGTTCATGATATATAGTGGTCATGATATATAGTGTTCATGATATATAGAACAGTGTTCATGATATATAGTGTTCATGATATATAGAACAGTGTTCATGATATATAGAGAAGTGTTCATGATATATAGTGTTCATGATATATAGTGTTCATGATATATAGAATAGTGTTCATGATATATATAGTGTTCATGATATATAGAGATGTGTTCATGATATATAGTGTTCATGATATATAGTGTTCATGATATATAGAACAGTGTTCATGATATATAGTGTTCATGATATATAGTGTTCATGATATATAGAGCAGTGTTCATGATATATAGTGTTCATGATATATAGAGCAGTGTTCATGATATATAGAACAGTGTTCATGATATATAGTGTTCATGATGTATAGAGCAGTGTTCATGATATATAGAACAGTGTTCATGCTATATAGTGTTCATGACATATAGAGCAGTGTTCATGATATATAGAACAGTGTTCATGATATATAGTGTTCATGATATATAGAGCAGTGTTCATGATATATAGAACAGTGTTCATGATATATAGTGTTCATGATATATAGATCAGTGTTCATGATATAGTGTTCATGATATATAGTGTTCATGATATATAGTGTTCATGATATATAGAACAGTGTTCATGATATATAGTGTTCATGATATATAGTGTTCATGATATATAGAACAGTGTTCATGATATATAGTGTTCATGATATATAGAACAGTGTTCATGATATATAGTGTTCATGATATATAGTGTTCATGATATATAGAACAGTGTTCATTATATATAGTGTGCATGATATATAGTGTTCATGATATATAGAACAGTGTTCATGATATATAGTGTTCATGATATATAGAACAGTGTTCATGATATATAGTGTTCATGATATATAGTGTTCATGATATATAGAACAGTGTTCATGATATATAGTGTTCATGATATATAGTGTTCATGATATATAGAACAGTGTTCACGATATATAGTGTTCATGATATATAGAGCAGTGTTCATGATATATAGTGTTCATGATATATAGTGTTCATGATATATAGAACAGTGTTCATGATATATGGAACAGTGTTCATGATATATAGTGTTCATGATATATAGATCAGTGTTCATGATATATAGTGTTCATGATATATAGAACAGTGTTCATGATATATAGAACAGTGTTCATGATATATAGTGTTCATGATATATAGAGCAGTGTTCATGATATATAGAACAGTGTTCATGATATATAGTGTTCATGATATATAGAGCAGTGTTCATGATATATAGAACAGTGTTCATGATATATAGTGTTCATGATATATAGAACAGTGTTCATGATATATAGTGTTCATGATATATAGAGCAGTGTTCATGATATATAGTGTTCATGATATATAGTGTTCATGATATATAGTGTTCATGATATATAGAACAGTGTTCATGATATATAGAACAGCGTTCATGATATATAGAGTTCATGATATATAGTGTTCATGATATATAGAGCAGTGTTCATGATATATAGTGTTCATGATATATAGTGTTCATGATATATAGAGCAGTGGTCATGATATATAGAACAGTGTTCATGATATTTAGAACAGCGTTCATGATATATAGTGTTCATGATATATAGTGTTCATGATATATAGTGTTCATGATATATAGAGCAGTGTTCATGATATATAGAACAGTGTTCATGATATATAGAACAGTGTTCATGATATATAGAACAGTGTTCATGATATATAGAACAGCATTCATGATATATAGAGTTCATGATATATAGTGTTCATGATATATAGAGCAGTGTTCATGATATATAGAACAGTGTTCATGATATATAGAACAGTGTTCATGATATATAGTGTTCATGATATATAGAGCAGTGTTCATGATATATAGAACAGTGTTCATGATATAGAACAGTGTTCATGATATATAGTGTTCATGATATATAGAGCAGTGTTCATGATATATAGAACAGTGTTCATGATATATAGAACAGTGTTCATGATATATAGAACAGCGTTCATGATATATAGTGTTCATGATATATAGTGTTCATGATATATAGAGCAGTGTTCATGATATATATAACAGTGTTCATGATATTTAGAACAGCGTTCATGATATATAGTGTTCATGATATATAGTGTTCATGATATATAGAGCAGTGTTCATGATATATATAACAGTGTTCATGATATATAGAACAGTGTTCATGATATATAGAACAGTGTTCATGATATATAGAACAGTGTTCATGATATATAGAACAGCGTTCATGATATATAGAGTTCATGATATATAGAGCAGTGTTCTTAATATATAGAACAGTGTTCATGATATTTAGAACAGCGTTCATGATATATAGTGTTCATGATATATAGTGTTCATGATATATAGAGCAGTGTTCATGATATATAGAACAGTGTTCATGATATATAGAACAGTGTTCATGATATATAGAACAGTGTTCATGATATATAGAACAGTGTTCATGATATATAGAACAGCGTTCATGATATATATAGTTCATGATATATAGTGTTCATGATATATAGAGCAGTGTTCATGATATATAGAACAGTGTTCATGATATATAGAACAGTGTTCATGATATATAGTGTTCATGATATATAGAGCAGTGTTCATGATATATAGAACAGTGTTCATGATATATAGAACAGTGTTCATGATATATAGAACAGTGTTCATGATATATAGAACAGCGTTCATGATATATAGTGTTCATGATATATAGTGTTCATGATATATAGAATAGTGTTCATGATATATATAGTGTTCATGATATATAGAGATGTGTTCATGATATATAGTGTTCATGATATATAGTGTTCATGATATATAGAACAGTGTTCATGATATATAGTGTTCATGATATATAGTGTTCATGATATATAGAGCAGTGTTCATGATATATAGTGTTCATGATATATAGAGCAGTGTTCATGATATATAGAACAGTGTTCATGATATATGGTGTTCATGATATATAGAGCAGTGTTCTTGATATATAGTGTTCATGATATATAGAGCAGTGTTCATGATATATAGAACAGTGTTCATGATATATAGTGTTCATGATATATAGAGCAGTGTTCATGATATATAGAACAGTGTTCATGATATATAGTGTTTATGATATATAGATCAGTGTTCATGATATATAGAACAGTGTTCATGATATATAGTGTTCATGATATATAGAGCAGTGTTCATGATATATAGAACAGTGTTCATGATATAGAACAGTGTTCATGATATATAGTGTTCATGATATATAGAGCAGTGTTCATGATATATAGAACAGTGTTCATGATATATAGAACAGTGTTCATGATATATAGAACAGCGTTCATGATATATAGTGTTCATGATATATAGTGTTCATGATATATAGAGCAGTGTTCATGATATATATAACAGTGTTCATGATATTTAGAACAGCGTTCATGATATATAGTGTTCATGATATATAGTGTTCATGATATATAGAGCAGTGTTCATGATATATATAACAGTGTTCATGATATATAGAACAGTGTTCATGATATATAGAACAGTGTTCATGATATATAGAACAGTGTTCATGATATATAGAACAGCGTTCATGATATATAGAGTTCATGATATATAGAGCAGTGTTCTTAATATATAGAACAGTGTTCATGATATTTAGAACAGCGTTCATGATATATAGTGTTCATGATATATAGTGTTCATGATATATAGAGCAGTGTTCATGATATATAGAACAGTGTTCATGATATATAGAACAGTGTTCATGATATATAGAACAGTGTTCATGATATATAGAACAGTGTTCATGATATATAGAACAGCGTTCATGATATATATAGTTCATGATATATAGTGTTCATGATATATAGAGCAGTGTTCATGATATATAGAACAGTGTTCATGATATATAGAACAGTGTTCATGATATATAGTGTTCATGATATATAGAGCAGTGTTCATGATATATAGAACAGTGTTCATGATATATAGAACAGTGTTCATGATATATAGAACAGTGTTCATGATATATAGAACAGCGTTCATGATATATAGTGTTCATGATATATAGTGTTCATGATATATAGAATAGTGTTCATGATATATATAGTGTTCATGATATATAGAGATGTGTTCATGATATATAGTGTTCATGATATATAGTGTTCATGATATATAGAACAGTGTTCATGATATATAGTGTTCATGATATATAGTGTTCATGATATATAGAGCAGTGTTCATGATATATAGTGTTCATGATATATAGAGCAGTGTTCATGATATATAGAACAGTGTTCATGATATATGGTGTTCATGATATATAGAGCAGTGTTCTTGATATATAGTGTTCATGATATATAGAGCAGTGTTCATGATATATAGAACAGTGTTCATGATATATAGTGTTCATGATATATAGAGCAGTGTTCATGATATATAGAACAGTGTTCATGATATATAGTGTTTATGATATATAGATCAGTGTTCATGATATATAGAACAGTGTTCATGATATATAGTGTTCATGATATATAGAACAGTGTTCATGATATATAGAACAGTGTTCATGATATATAGTGTTCATGATATATAGAGCAGTGTTCATGATATATAGAACAGTGTTCATGATATATAGTGTTCATGATATATAGATCAGTGTTCATGATATATAGTGTTCATGATATATAGAACAGTGTTCATGATATATAGTGTTCATGATATATAGTGTTCATGATATATAGAGCAGTGTTCATGTAGTGTTCATGATATATGGTGTTCATGATATATAGTGTTCATGATATATAGAACAGTGTTCATGATATATAGTGTTCATGATATATAGAACAGTGTTCATGATATATAGTGTTCATGATATATAGTGTTCATGATATATAGAACAGTGTTCATGATATATAGTGTTCATGATATATAGAACAGTGTTCATGATATATAGTGTTCATGATATATAGTGTTCATGATATATAGAACAGTGTTCATTATATATAGTGTGCATGATATATAGTGTTCATGATATATAGAACAGTGTTCATGATATATAGTGTTCATGATATATAGAACAGTGTTCATGATATATAGTGTTCATGATATATAGTGTTCATGATATATAGAACAGTGTTCATGATATATAGTGTTCATGATATATAGTGTTCATGATATATAGTGTTCATGATATATAGTGTTCATGATATATAGAACAGTGTTCATGATATATAGTGTTCATGATATATAGAGCAGTGTTCATGATATATAGTGTTCATGATATATAGTGTTCATGATATATAGAACAGTGTTCATGATATATAGAACAGCGTTCATGATATATAGAGTTCATGATATATAGTGTTCATGATATATAGAGCAGTGTTCATGATATATAGTGTTCATGATATATAGTGTTCATGATATATAGAGCAGTGTTCATGATATATAGTGTTCATGATATATAGTGTTCATGATATATAGAGCAGTGTTCATGATATATAGAACAGTGTTCATAATATATAGAACAGTGTTCATGATATATAGAACAGCGTTCATGATATATAGTGTTCATGATATATAGTGTTCATGATATATAGAGCAGTGTTCATGATATATAGAACAGTGTTCATGATATATAGAACAGTGTTCATGATATATAGAACAGTGTTCATGATATATAGAACAGCGTTCATGATATATAGAGTTCATGATATATAGTGTTCATGATATATAGAGCAGTGTTCATGATATATAGAACAGTGTTCATGATATATAGAACAGTGTTCATGATATATAGTGTTCATGATATATAGAACAGTGTTCATGATATATAGAACAGTGTTCATGATATATAGAACAGTGTTCATGATATATAGAACAGTGTTCATGATATATAGAACAGTGTTCATGATATATAGAACAGTGTTCATGATATATAGAACAGCGTTCATGATATATAGTGTTCATGATATATAGAACAGTGTTCATGATATATAGAACAGTGTTTATGATATATAGAACAGTGTTCATGATATATAGAACAGTGTTCATGATATATAGAACAGTGTTCATGATATATAGAACAGCGTTCATGATATATAGTGTTCATGATATATAGTGTTCATGATATATAGATCAGTGTTCATGATATATAGTGGTCATGATATATAGTGTTCATGATATATAGAACAGTGTTCATGATATATAGTGTTCATGATATATAGTGTTCATGATATATAGAACAGTGTTCATGATATATAGAGCAGTGTTCATGATATATAGTGTTCATGATATATAGTGTTCATGATATATAGAATAGTGTTCATGATATATATATAGCGTTCATGATATATAGAGATGTGTTCATGATATATAGTGTTCATGATATATAGAACAGTGTTCATGATATATAGTGTTCATGATATATAGAGCAGTGTTCATGATATATAGTGTTCATGATATATAGAGCAGTGTTCATGATATATAGAACAGTGTTCATGATATATAGTGTTCATGATATATAGAGCAGGGTTCATGATATATAGAACAGTGTTCATGATATATAGTGTTCATGATATATAGAGCAGTGTTCATGATATATAGAACAGTGTTCATGATATATAGTGTTCATGATATATAGAGCAGTGTTCATGATATATAGAACAGTGTTCATGATATATATTGTTCATGATATATAGATCAGTGTTCATGATATATAGTGTTCATGATATATAGAACAGTGTTCATGATATATAGTGTTCATGATATATAGTGTTCATGATATATAGAGCAGTGTTCATGATATATAGTGTTCATGATATATAGTATAGGCACAGTATAGTGACTTGTGTAAACGAAGTAACGTGGACAGACTTATAGTTAAACCCAGCGACATTCTGGACATAACTACTCATTGGAGACCGCCTGCGGGTTAGCTTCAAGTACAGACGGAGCTAACTAGCTATCATCTATGCCAAAGGGCTTTTGGATTAATAGCTATTAACCCTGCCATCGGGCGCTAGGAATACAAGGACCGGTCCGTACGAGACCCCTTCTCCCAGCGATGACAGGATTATCCCACCAGTCTACAGTTTCTCTGGAGCCGGAGCTCTAGAGAGAACCACCGTCTCCAGCCACCATCTTGCTTTTCCCTGTGCCGCCTCGCTTCGTCTCACTCCATTCAGAGCTCCACCGGTCGAGTATCTGTAGTATAGGAACTATCGTTACCTCTGACTTTGTTGCACTGACATTCTATTATTAAAAGAGAACCGCGATATATAATATGTATGTTGCTATGACTATTAAAATGCTTGTTCCACTTGTATCCCTGTCCCCGCGTCGTTAATAGAGTGTCCGCCATTTTGTGTACTTATACTGTCTGGCCATTAACATATTCTTTAGCAGTGGTTTAATCTAACATATCTCAATACAGTCAGGGTTGTGTAGCCCCTTAGCTACAATTGGTCCTTCGAGCCGGAGGGTATCAGTAATAATAATAATATTAGTAATAACATGGCCAGCGGCGGACACTCTCCAATCGGCTCTCCCCCATTAGAGCGCCCTAGGCGCCAGCGTCAGCCCCCTCACCACTTGGAGGGCTACGCTGTAGATTTACCCCCTAGCTTATCTACGAGGACGTTAAGCAAGGATAACATTGGTAGCTCAAGTATGCCCAACCTTATCGACCTGTCAACCCCAGATGTAGAGACCCAAGCTAGTTTAAGTGAAACTGACTTAGCTCACAGGGGGGGACAAGCGGGGCATGACTTGACTATACCCATAGAACACCGCGCCCCCGAGATGGACTCCGGAGCGCATGAAAGTAAAGAGTACCGCGCCCCCGAGATGGACCTCGGAGCGCGGGAGAAGACAAAGTACAGCGCCTCCTGAAAGCTGTCACATTCTGAGAGGAGCAACAGCTCTCAACCCCATGCACAAAACCTTCATGGACAAAGATAGCCTTTTGCCAATGGCTAAACACTATGGGGTAATGGAGGAAAACATCTCTGCAGAACTTCACCAGGCAAAGCGACTTATTGAAAGAAAAAAACAAAGTGGAACTGTCGTCAACACCACCCATGACGTGCTGGTGCTATTAAGGCCATACAATGATGCGTTCGTTGATCTGTACAAACTTGTGTGCATCTCAATGACATTGCCTGTCACATCAGCTGCGTGTGAGAGGAGCTTTTCTTGCTTACGCCGGATAAAGACATATCTGAGGAATAGAAGCGGAGACGCTCGAACCAGCAACTTGGGTCTGCTTGCAATCAGTTCCAGAAGGACCAAAGAACTGGACGTCAATGCAGTGATCGATCGCTTCGCTGCAAATCACAACAACAGGCGGATCGTTCTCCTGTGACTGGTGGTGAGTACCATGCAGTCTTTGTTGACACACACACACACGCGCACACACACACACACACACACACACACACACACACACACACACACACACACACACACTGGAATGTACGGGCCGCCGTGCCCATTGGCCGCCGTGCCCATTTTAATGTCGGGCCGCTGTGCCCCCACACACACACACACACACACACACACACACACACACACAGACACACTGGAATGTAGGGTCTTCTTCTTTCTAGTTTAATGTATAGGGTCGCCGTGCCCAGTTGACTACTGCTCTCATGGTGGCTGTTATCGTGATGAATGAATGGTGCATGTCAGAAATGTAGTCATATTATTATAGGCTATGTTTTTGTTGTCCTTGTGATTTGTCATTATCTGATATATATATATTTCGTTGCTATACCCTTTGTAGAAACGAAATCTTAAATATTACACCTTTCCTTTGGTTACTTTTCTTTCAAGCGTTGTTTTAAATTCTAATCATACTGACTGAGAGACCTTTTACGCACAAGCATCAGATTACCACTCCCGATATAGTCATATTATTATAGGCTATGTTTTCGTTGTCCTTGTGATTTGTCATTATCTGATATATATATATTTCGTTGCTATGCCCTTTGTAGAAACGAAATCTTAAATATTACACCTTTTCTTTGGTTACTTTTCTTTCAAGCGTTGTTTTAAATTCTAATCATACTGACTGAGAGACCTTTTACGCACAAGCGTCAGATTACCACTCCCGATATAATGTCGAGCTTTATTGGGTTATTGGGTGCTTGCATTGGTGTATAACGCTAAACATTTAGTAACATGCATTTTCAATGATGTAGCCTATATTAGCCATTATTTTGTTTGTTGCATTAAAATTCATTAGCACCTGCTATAAACAATTCAGCCCCCCCAAAGCTCCTGCAAGGCCAATTCTCTGGCGCCGCTGCTGTATAGAACAGTGTTCATGATATATAGAACAGTGTTCATGATATATAGAACAGTGTTCATGATATATAGAACAGTGTTCATGATATATAGAATAGCGTTCATGATTATAGTGTTCATGATATATAGTGTTCATGATATATAGAGCAGTGTTCATGATATATAGTGTTCATGATATATAGAACAGTGTTCATGATATATAGAGCAGTGTTCATGATATATAGTGTTCATGATATATAGTGTTCATGATATATAGTGTTCATGATATATAGTGTTCATGATATATAGAACAGTGTTCATGATATATAGTGTTCATGATATATAGTGTTCATGATATATAGAGCAGTGTTCATGATATATAGTGTTCATGATATATAGTGTTCATGATATATAGAGCAGTGTTCATGATATATAGTGTTCATGATATATAGTGTTCATGATATATAGAACAGTGTTTATGATATATAGTGTTTATGATATATAGTGTTCATGATATATAGAACAGTGTTCATGATATATAGAACAGTGTTCAATATATTTATTATTTATTTATATATCTATTTATTTACTGTTGTATTGTTCTTAATTGTGAAAAAAAAGTATGCACTGTAATGCCAAAACACGTTCCTTTTTGTACATGTATGAAATGGCGAATAAAGTCATCTGAATCTGAATCTGAATCTGAATGATATATAGATCAGTGTTCATGATATACAGTGTTCATGATATATAGTGTTCATGTTCAGTTTTTTTACAAGACCTGTATGAATAAGTGGTGATGATGATGATGATGATGACGATGACGATGATGATGATGATGATGATGATGATGATGATGATGATGATGATGATGATGATGATGACGACGATGATGATGAATGAGTGACTTAATGAATGAGTGACTCAATACCAATCTCGGAAACCCATCCTTCATTCTATTCTGTTCATTTTCTACATTTGAGTGCATGGACTACGAATGTATCACAGATCTCAGATCTGTACCAAACCCACTCTTCATCCTTCAGGAGAAGCTGCGTCAGCTGAGGGCCAGTATCGTCAACAACCGGGAGGATGATGACAGTGTCTACGGTAAACAGCCTCATCTCCCTTCATACATATGGATCTAACTAGGGATGTCCGATATTATCGGCCTACCGATATTATCGGCCGATATTGGCATTAAAATGTGATATCTGAAAATATCGGTATCGGTTTTCAAAAAATATATATATATATATTTTTTTACATTTCTATAACCTTCATTTACCCAGGCAAGCAAGTAAGAACAAATTCAGATTTTATTTATTGTCAAAAGTATGCATAATGTTGTGTTAATTCCACAACAAGAGATATGTAATGTTAATTACCTGAAATTATTCAGTTTTTTGGGGGAGGGGAAACCCTGCATATATCGGTATCGGTTGATATCGGTTGATATCGGTATCGGAAATTAATAGTTGGACAATATCTGTATATCGGTATCGGTAAAAAAGCCAATATCGAGCATCCCTAGATCTAACCTTTCCTCTAACCTCACCCAGCGCCCACACAGAATTATTGTTGTCCTTCCAAAGGGTTCCAGAGAGCGATACAATATTATATTGGGTCTGTTTGGATGCAGTTTAATTTCAGGAGTGATATGTCTGCTTGGTAAATTATTTTAATATTCAGGGTCCAACCAAATCTTTTCTATGGCCAAACAATGCCCCCCCCCCCCCCCCCCCCCCCCACCCGTGTTAGGTTTAGGCCCTGTAGTTAGGTTAGGCCATATCGGTTCAAGCTACCCTGTCCAAACCTCGAAGAGAGGCTCAAAGGATCCACTAATGTTAGTGGAAAAGTCTAGTTCTGTCTGTGTTCAATTCTGTGAGAATGAGGGCTTTGAATGAAAGAAAGACCATTTTACTGTGCGGTTGATGTGTTGATGTCCAACTCAACGGGCTCCCTCTCAGCGCGTCGAGCCGCGACAAGCAGAGCGGCGTTTATTTCTCCAGAGACTCCGTCTGAAAATTGACAGATTGTGTGTATTTTCAATAGTCCTCTATTTGAACAAATTACATTTGTCCCAATATATTTGGTCTAAGTTCCCAGCTTAACCCTTTCACTACCACACTACCAAACGGTTAACCCTTTCACTCGCGATAATACAGAAGGTTAACCCTTTCACTGCCACACGGCAAAGTGTTAAACCCTTTGACTACCACACTACAGAAGGTTAACCCCTTCACTACCACACTACAGACGGTTAACCGTCTGTAGTGTGGTAGTGAATGGGTTAATCTTCTGTAGTGTGGTAGTGAAAGGGTTCAATTCCCCCACGGCCCATGACAAGCTCAGCATCCATGCAGTGATACAAGTGAAAGTGTCCTTGGACCAAGCAGCCTGAAACCCACACCATAAACAACTTAACAAGCCCTTTCTTCTCCTCCTCAGATAAAATCAACATCGTTCATCACACACCAAGTGAGTCCTCCGAAAGAGACATTCTATCCCAGTGTTTCACCACGAGAGAGAGAGAACCCACGGTTCGGTGTCGGTTTGGCCTTTTCCATTTCCCATAATCCCCGGTTGCAGCATAGTAGAGAATACTGTACATCTACAGGGAGGTGTAGTCTGACGTCACTTTAGTTCCCCGCGCGGTCCACCCGTAGAGGGATTTATCATTGGGAAAATGTATTATTATAATTATATTATTACTATTGTAATAATTCTGCCTCATGAACATTGGCAAGCTTTCCATTCTTGGTTGAAATAAAATAATATGTAATTATTTTACAATTAATTGCAAATTGTTTCATGTTGAGCTATAGATTGTGGATGAATACACACAGAAGGGTACACCGTGCCAATGTTCATGCTTTATTTGTTTTAAACGAGACAATTTAGAAATGTGTCCATTGGAAATACATTGCAATTTCAAGCGAGGTGGACCGGCCGGAAACAACAATGACGTAACCATGACTACACCTCCCTCCATATAGACCAGGAAGTAACCACTACACCTCCGTATAGACCAGGAAGTAACTACTACACCTCCGTATAGACCAGGAAGTAACCACTACACCTCCCTATAGACCAGGAAGTAACCACTACACCTCCCTATAGACCAGGAAGTAACCACTACACCTCCCTATAGACCAGGAAGTAACCACTACACCTCCCCATAGACCAGGAAGTATCCACTACACCTTCCTATAGACCAGGAAGTAACCACTACACCTCCCTATAGACCAGGAAGTAACCACTACACCTCCCCATAGACCAGGAAGTAACCACTACACCTCCCTATAGACCAGGAAGTATCCACTACACCTCCCTATAGACCAGGAAGTAACCACTACACCTCCCTATAGACCAGGAAGTAACCACTACACCTCCCTATAGACCAGGAAGTAACCACTACACCTCCCTATAGACCAGGAAGTAACCACTACACCTCCCTATAGACCAGGAAGTAACCACTACACCTCTGTATAGACCAGGAAGTAACCACTACACCTCCCTATAGACCAGGAAGTAACCACTACACCTCTCTATAGACCAGGAAGTCACCACTACACCTCCCTATAGACCAGGAAGTAACCACTACACCTCCCTATAGACCAGGAAGTAACCACTACACCTCCCTATAGACCAGGAAGTAACCACTACACCTCCCTATAGACCAGGAAGTAACCACTACACCTCCGTATAGACCAGGATGTAACCACTACACCTCCCTATAGACCAGGAAGTAACCACTACACCTCCCTATAGACCAGGAAGTAACCACTACACCTCCCTATAGACCAGGAAGTAACCACTACACCTCCCTATAGACCAGGAAGTAACCACTACACCTCCCTATAGACCAGGAAGTAACCACTACACCTCCCTGTAGACCAGGATGTAACCACTACACCTCCCTATAGACCAGGAAGTAACCACTACACCTCCCTATAGACCAGGAAGTAACCACTACACCTCCCTGTAGACCAGGATGTAACCACTACACCTCCCTATAGACCAGGAAGTAACCACTACACCTCCCTATAGACCAGGAAGTAACCACTACACCTCCCTATATACCAGGAAGTAACCACTACACCTCCCTATAGGCAGCTGGCACAATCGTTGTACTGTATTGTGCAATGACAATAAAGCTTTCTACTACTTCTAACGGACCATATTCATCTTGCTCTTGTGTGTCGTGCTCAGGTTGGGATTCCTTCCTGCCCTGTTCCCACCCAAGAGTGGAAAGGAATCCCAGCCTGAGCACGAGATAAGAGTGAAATGGTTGCCGTGTGGGAATACGATTAATTGTCCGCTGTTGGGTTTTGTTTTGATCTGGGACGCTTCACAGCAATAGTGTCTTTTCATCCCTTTTCCCCAGATGGTGCCGTGAACGAATACCACAGAGGAGGCCAGCCGGTGGAGGCAGACTTCTACAGCAAGCCGCTTAAAGGTCAAACTGTAAGTGTTTACCTTTCTTTTTAATAGATATGTTTTAGGGTATTTCTGCTTTGGATAGGACAGTCAGAGAGGAAATTGGGTGAAGAGATGGGGGAGGACATGCAACACATGTCCTGGGCCGGATTTGAACCCAGGACGTTGCGATCGCAGAGTATGAGTCTTAGCGTGGTGCGCCACCGAGGCACACACGTTTTTACATTTCTGATTACCGAGGCAGTATAGTAGTGTCTAGATCCCATGGCCCAGAAGGACATTCAGTTCAGGAGAGCGCTTAAAGGAACACGCCGACATTATGGGGAATGTGCTTACCGTCTTCTAGGCAGATAGCTTTTCTACTGAACGAATAGAAAGGAAATTGGTGTCTATCTTCTTGTCTGACTCTTATTATAAACAACCTTTGGGTGGAAATTATTTAGAATTACGTCTTTGCAGCTCAGCCAACAGGTGACCAACTCACCTCCAGATCCAGGAGACAGTACAGCCATATAGACCTGTTCGCTGCATACGTCAGACTCGGTGTGCGGCGCGCATCACCGGGGCAGAAAGGAATGTAATCCTGGTCAGAACAACGGGGCAGACTACAATATATTTGCATTTGTTAGCCATGCTAGCGATCTAAACAATCAATCCATGCCAAAGCTAGATATGTAAAAGGTGAGAGACTCACACTCACAGCCATGCTGCTGATTTGGCTAAATGACATCCAGCCGTTTTCGTTTGACACAACTTTTAGTCAGGGGAGTGTCATGGTTTCTCCATAGAGCTCCATTATACTTTTAGTCAGGGGAGTGTCATGGTTTCTCCATAGAGCTCCATTATACTTTTAGTCAGGGGAGTGTCATGGTTTCTCCATAGAGCTCCATTATACTTTTAGTCAGGGGGGTGTCATGGTTTCTCCATAGAGCTCCATTATACTTTTAGTCAGGGGAGTGTCATGGTTTCTCCATAGAGCTCCATTATACTGTTAGTCAGGGGAGTGTCATGGTTTCTCCATAGAGCTCCATTATACTTTTAGTCAGGGGAGTGTCATGGTTTCTCCATAGAGCCCCATTATACTTTTAGTCAGGGGAGTGTCATGGTTTCTCCATAGAGCTCCATTATACTGTTAGTCAGGGGAGTGTCATGGTTTCTCCATAGAGCTCCATTATACTGTTAGTCAGGGGAGTGTCATGGTTTCTCCATAGAGCCCCATTATACTTTTAGTCAGGGGAGTGTCATGGTTTCTCCATAGAGCTCCATTATACTGTTAGTCAGGGGAGTGTCGTGGTTTCTCCATAGAGCTCCATTATACTGTTAGTCAGGGGAGTGTCATGGTTTCTCCATAGAGCCCCATTATACTTTTAGTCAGGGGAGTGTCATGGTTTCTCCATAGAGCTCCATTATACTGTTAGTCAGGGGGGTGTCATGGTTTCTCCATAGAGCCCCATTATACTTTTAGTCAGGGGAGTGTCATGGTTTCTCCATAGAGCTCCATTATACTGTTAGTCAGGGGAGTGTCATGGTTTCTCCATAGAGCCCCATTATACTTTTAGTCAGGGGAGTGTCATGGTTTCTCCATAGAGCTCCATTATACTGTTAGTCAGGGGGGTGTCATGGTTTCTCCATATAGCCCCATTATACTTTTAGTCAGGGGAGTGTCATGGTTTCTCCATAGAGCCCCATTGTATTCTTTTAGCGCAGCAGCTCGCGCAGGTAGGGGGCAACTTAGTCACGTGACTCGGTCGATATTGCTGATTGGCTCGAACACGGTTTTTATACCACGAACAGGTCTATACATGGCAGTGAATGTGTATCTCAGTATCTAAACAAGTGTTTACTTTGTCAGGCTTGTTTGCCGTCTCTTGTCAGCCGTAAATTAACTGATGTCTGACACATTTAAATATGAAGCGAAGCAAACTGACAAATACCAAATTACTTTTGCAGTCTAATTTCTTTTGGAAAGCTGACAAGCAGTGAAGGTAAGCGGGCAAACAACGCTGCATGAATACATTCTGATTAATTCACCTTCTTTAGTTCAGTTTAATTGGCCCTCATTTCTGAAATAAAATTGTCCAAATTAATTTCATCCTAATTTAATATTTATTCAAGCATCATTTTCTGTATCCACAGGTTCCACCATGTCAACAAGAATGAAGACTATTTGAATGATTTTCAAGATGCTTTGAGACATTAATCTGTTGTTATAATCATAATTGTTTTTTTTTTATTATTGTTTTTACATTAATAATGGTGTTTTTGGTTCTACATTCCATTAAAAAAAAGTATTGATTATTGATCATCCAGTAACTGTCCAGCTCTGGCTGTTTCTTTTATATCCTACAAATGTATGACCATCTTGAATCATAATCCAACAATTAACATTAACTGGATGTTCTCTGTGCATTAACTACTTGTCTACTAATGTATTATGTTTGTGAAATAACATTGTAATAACACATTCATAACAACACATCATTTAATGATGTATGGGTAAACCGCACCACACATTTGTATATATTTTAGCGATAATTAGGATGATTGATGGGTAACGTTATACACTAAAAGCGGTCAGAGAAAGAGAGGTAGGCATACTGTGAATGCCTGCACCAGAGGTCAACCTTTTAGACCCCAAGGCCCCAAGGCCAAGGATATATTCCAGACAAATATATATTAATATTTAAATCCTTAATTTCCATTTTCCCATTCATAGCAAGCATAATTGTGGTAGGTAAAAAAAAAAAAAAAAAAAAACAGGGCTATTATTATATTTATACAATATTAACGGCTGTATTTATAGAAATATCTGTGTTGTTTTAGGAGAGTGGAATAATGTCTTGTGATTGAGGCGTTCTGCACTGAATGCTTCCAAGGGGCCCCTGGCAGGACCCTGAGGGCCCCTTATGTCCCTGAGGCCCCTTCTATCCCTGAGGCCCCTTCTATCCCTGAGGGCCCCTTCTATCCCTGAGGCCCCTTCTATCCCTGAGGCCCCTTATATCCCTGAGGCCCCTTCTATTCCTGAGGCCCCTTATATCCCTGAGGGCCCCTTCTATCCCTGAGGGCCCCTTCTATCCCTGAGGCCCCTTCTATCCCTGAGGCCCCTTCTATCCCTGAGGCGCCTTCTATCCCTGAGGCCCTTTATATCCCTGAGGCCCCTTCTATCGCTGAGGGCCCTTCTATCCCCGAGAGCCCTTTCTGTCCCTGAGGGCCCTTCTATCCCTGAGGGCCCTTCTATCCCTGAGGGCCCCTTCTATCCCTGAGGGCCCTTATGTCCCTGAGAGCCCCTTCTATCCCTGAGAGCCCCTTCTATCACTGAGGGCCCCTTCTATCTCTGAGGGCCCCTTCTATCACTGAGGCCCCTTCTATCCCTGAGGCCCCTTCTATCCCTGAGAGCCCCTTCTATCCCTGAGAGCCCCTTCTATCCCTGAGGGCCCCTTCTATCCCTGAGGCCCCTTCTATCCCTGAGGGCCCCTTCTATCCCTGAGGCCCCTTCTATCCCTGAGGGCCCTTCTATCCCTGAGAGCCCCTTCTATCCCTGAGGCCCCTTCTATCACTGAGGCCCCTTATATCCCTGAGGCCCCTTCTATCCCTGAGGCCCCTTCTATCCCTGAGAGCCCCTTCTATCACTGAGGCCCCTTATATCCCTGAGGGCCCTTCTATCACTGAGAGCCCCTTCTATCACTGAGGCCCCTTCTATCCCTGAGAGCCCCTTCTATCCCTGAGGCCCCTTCTATCCCTGAGGCCCCTTCTATCCCTGAGGCCCCTTCTATCCCTGAGGCCCCTTCTATCTCTGAGGCCCCTTCTATCCCTGAGAGCCCTTCTATCCCTGAGGCCCCTTCTATCCCTGAGAGCCCCTTCTATCCCTGAGGCCCCTTCTATCTCTGAGGCCCCTTCTATCCCTGAGGCCCCTTCTATCTCTGAGGCCCCTTCTATCCCTGAGGCCCCTTCTATCCCTGAGAGCCCCTTCTATCACTGAGGCCCCTTCTATCCCTGAGAGCCCCTTCTATCCCTGAGGCCCCTTCTATCCCTGAGGCCCCTTCTATCCCTGAGGCCCCTTCTATCTCTGAGGCCCCTTCTATCCCTGAGGGCCCCTTCTATCCCTGAGGCCCCTTCTATCCCTGAGAGCCCCTTCTATCCCTGAGGCCCCTTCTATCTCTGAGGCCCCTTCTATCCCTGAGAGCCCTTCTATCCCTGAGGCCCCTTCTATCCCTGAGGCCCCTTCTGTCCCTGAGGGCCCTTCTATCCCTGAGGCCCCTTCTATCCCTGAGGCCCCTTCTATCCCTGAGGCCCCTTCTATCTCTGAGAGCCCCTTCTATCCCTGAGAGCCCCTTCTATCCCTGAGGCCCCTTCTATCACTGAGGCCCCTTCTATCACTGAGGCCCCTTCTATCCCTGAGGCCCCTTCTATCCCTGAGGCCCCTTCTATCCCTGAGGGCCCTTCTATCCCTGAGAGCCCCTTCTATCCCTGAGGGCCCTTCTATCACTGAGGGCCCCTTCTATCCCTGAGGGCCCTTCTATCCCTGAGAGCCCCTTCTATCCCTGAGGGCCCTTCTATCCCTGAGAGCCCCTTCTATCCCTGAGGCCCCTTCTATCCCTGAGAGCCCCTTCTATCACTGAGGGCCCTTCTATCCCTGAGAGCCCCTTATATCCCTGAGAGCCCCTTATATCCCTGAGAGCCCCTTCTATCCCTGAGGCCCCTTCTATCCCTGAGGCCCCTTCTATCCCTGAGGGCCCTTCTATCCCTGAGGCCCCTTCTATCCCTGAGAGCCCTTCTATCCCTGAGGGCCCTTCTATCCCTGAGGCCCCTTCTATCCCTGAGAGCCCCTTCTATCCCTGAGGCCCCTTCTATCACTGAGAGCCCCTTCTATCCCTGAGGCCCCTTCTATCACTGAGGCCCCTTCTATCCCTGAGGCCCCTTCTATCCCTGAGAGCCCCTTCTATCCCTGAGGCCCCTTCTATCCCTGAGGCCCCTTCTATCACTGAGAGCCCCTTCTATCCCTGAGGCCCCTTCTATCACTGAGGCCCCTTCTATCCCTGAGGCCCCTTCTATCCCTGAGAGCCCCTTCTATCCCTGAGGGCCCCTTCTATCCCTGAGGCCCCTTCTATCCCTGAGGCCCCTTCTATCACTGAGGCCCCTTCTGTCCCTGAGGGCCCCTTCTATCCCTGAGGGCCCCTTCTATCCCTGAGGCCCCTTCTATCCCTGAGGCCCCTTTTATCCCTGAGGCCCCTTCTATCTCTGAGGCCCCTTCTGTCCCTGAGGCCCCTTCTATCACTGAGGGCCCCTTCTATCCCTGAGGGCCCCTTCTATCCCTGAGGGCCCTTCTATCCCTGAGGCCCCTTCTATCCCTGAGGCCCCTTCTATCCCTGAGGCCCCTTCTATCCCTGAGGCCCCTTCTATCACTGAGGCCCCTTCTATCCCTGAGGGCCCTTCTATCCCTGAGGCCCCTTCTATCCCTGAGGCCCCTTCTATCCCTGAGGCCCCTTCTATCCCTGAGGGCCCCTTCTATCCCTGAGGCCCCTTCTATCCCTGAGGCCCCTTCTATCCCTGAGGGCCCTTATATCACTGAGGGCCCTTCTATCCCTGAGGCCCCTTCTATCCCTGAGAGCCCCTTCTATCCCTGAGGCCCCTTCTGTCCCTGAGGCCCCTTATGTCCCTGAGGGCCCCTGGCAGGACCCTGACCTTATGTCCCTGAGGGCCCCTTCTATCCCTGAGGCCCCTTCTATCCCTGAGGCCCCTTCTATCCCTGAGGGCCCCTTCTATCCCTGAGGCCCCTTCTATCCCTGAGGGCCCCTTCTATCCTTGAGGGCCCTTCTATCCCTGAGGGCCCCTTCTATCCCTGAGGCCCCTTCTATCCCTGAGAGCCCCTTATATCACTGAGGCCCCTTCTATCCCTGAGGCCCCTTCTATCCCTGAGGCCCCTTCTATCCCTGAGGGCCCTTCTATCCCTGAGGCCCCTTCTATCCCTGAGAGCCCCTTCTATCCCTGAGGCCCCTTCTATCCCTGAGGCCCCTTCTATCCCTGAGGGCCCCTTCTATCACTGAGGCCCCTTCTATCCCTGAGGCCCCTTCTATCCCTGAGGGCCCTTCTATCCCTGAGAGCCCCTTCTATCCCTGAGGCCCCTTCTATCCCTGAGGCCCCTTCTATCCCTGAGGGCCCCTTCTATCACTGAGGCCCCTTCTATCACTGAGGCCCCTTCTATCCCTGAGGCCCCTTCTATCCCTGAGGCCCCTTCTATCCCTGAGGGCCCTTCTATCCCTGAGGCCCCTTCTATCCCTGAGGGCCCCTTTTATCCCTGAGGCCCTTTATATCACTGAGGCCCCTTCTATCACTGAGGCCCCTTCTATCCCTGAGGCCCCTTCTATCCCTGAGGCCCCTTCTATCCCTGAGGGCCCCTTCTATCCCTGAGAGCCCCTTCTATCACTGAGGGCCCCTTCTATCCCTGAGGGCCCCTTCTATCCCTGAGGCCCCTTCTATCCCTGAGGGCCCTTCTATCCCTGAGGGCCCCTTCTATCCCTGAGAGCCCCTTCTATCACTGAGGGCCCCTTCTATCCCTGAGGCCCCTTCTATCCCTGAGGCCCCTTCTATCCCTGAGGGCCCCTTCTATCCCTGAGGGCCCTTCTATCCCTGAGGGCCCCTTCTATCCCTGAGAGCCCCTTCTATCCCTGAGGGCCCTTCTATCCCTGAGGGCCCCTTCTATCCCTGAGAGCCCCTTCTATCACTGAGGGCCCCTTCTATCCCTGAGAGCCCCTTCTATCCCTGAGGCCCCTTCTATCCCTGAGGCCCCTTCTATCCCTGAGGGCCCTTCTATCCCTGAGGGCCCCTTCTATCCCTGAGAGCCCCTTCTATCACTGAGGCCCCTTCTATCCCTGAGGCCCCTTCTATCCCTGAGGGCCCCTTCTATCCCTGAGAGCCCCTTCTATCCCTGAGGCCCCTTCTATCACTGAGGCCCCTTCTATCCCTGAGGCCCCTTCTATCCCTGAGGCCCCTTCTATCCCTGAGGGCCCCTTCTATCCCTGAGGGCCCTTCTATCCCTGAGGCCCCTTCTATCCCTGAGAGCCCCTTCTATCCCTGAGAGCCCCTTCTATCCCTGAGGGCCCTTCTATCCCTGAGGCCCCTTCTATCCCTGAGAGCCCCTTCTGTCCCTGAGGCCCCTTCTATCCCTGAGGCCCCTTCTATCCCTGAGGGCCCCTTCTATCCCTGAGAGCCCCTTCTATGCCTGAGGCCCCTTCTATCCCTGAGGGCCCCTTCTATCCCTGAGGGCCCTTCTATCCCTGAGGCCCCTTCTATCCCTGAGGCCCCTTCTATCCCTGAGGCCCCTTCTATCCCTGAGGCCCCTTCTATCCCTGAGAGCCCCTTCTATCCCTGAGGGCCCTTCTATCCCTGAGGCCCCTTCTATCCCTGAGGGCCCTTCTATCACTGAGGGCCCCTTCTATCCCTGAGGGCCCCTTCTATCCCTGAAGGCCCTTCTATCCCTGAGAGCCCCTTCTATCTCTGAGGCCCCTTCTATCCCTGAGGCCCCTTCTATCCCTGAGGCCCCTTCTATCCCTGAGGCCCCTTCTATCCCTGAGGCCCCTTCTATCCCTGAGGGCCCTTCTATCCCTGAGGCCCCTTCTATCCCTGAGGGCCCTTCTATCCCTGAGAGCCCCTTCTATCTCTGAGGCCCCTTCTATCCCTGAGGCCCCTTCTATCCCTGAGGCCCCTTCTATCCCTGAGGCCCCTTCTATCCCTGAGGGCCCTTCTATCACTGAGAGCCCCTTCTATCCCTGAGGCCCCTTCTGTCCCTGAGAGCCCCTTCTGTCCCTGAGGGCCCTTCTATCCCTGAGGCCCCTTCTATCCCTGAGGCCCCTTCTATCCCTGAGGGCCCTTCTATCCCTGAGGCCCCTTCTATCCCTGAGGCCCCTTCTATCCCTGAGGCCCCTTCTATCCCTGAGGCCCCTTCTATCCCTGAGGGCCCTTCTATCCCTGAGGCCCCTTCTATCCCTGAGGCCCCTTCTATCCCTGAGGCCCCTTCTATCCCTGAGGGCCCTTCTATCCCTGAGGCCCCTTATACCCCAGAGGCCCCTTCTATCCCTGAGGCCCCTTCTATCCCTGAGGGCCCCTTATACCCCAGAGGCCCCTTCTATCCCTGAGGGCCCTTATATCCCTGAGAGCCCCTGGCAGGACCCTGAGGGCCCCTTATACCCCAGAGGCCCTACATTATATTTACTATATTGTTAGCCTCATACGATAATTGCCTAAGTAATTTTTCAAGATGTTTGGAAAAGAAGAAAAAAACACATTTTCCAGCAAATGTATAAGAGTTTTTAATTTATATTTTGAAAATAAGTTCCACAAGGTGCATCAACAAGTTTGCAAAAAGAAAAAAAAACACAACAACCATTGCGTAACAAAATAAGGTGACTTTTAAACAAAATATGTCGTGACTTAGGCATTTTTTCCTCGTAGATACATGTCATACAAACACTAGGCAGTTGTTTTACTTGCCTAAGTCATGCGATCGCCGTCTGTGTATGTAACATTAAAATGCACAAGTCACACGAGTGAGTTAGGCCGATGGGGATTTTTTAACGTAACAAGCGTGCTGATTGGCTGAGGACATGAGCCAGGGCGATGCAGCAGTGCTAGGAGAGTACAGTTAGGCAGAAATCTCAATTTGGCAAAAAAAACTACTTACAGTAGGTAATTATCATATGAGGCTAACGATATGATATGTTGTGAATTGAAATGTATTAGAAGGATAAACCCCTTGAGATATGCTATCTCGTTTTCGAGGGGGTCCTTAACACATTAACTGCCACGCTTATATCCATCAATGTATGATCACTGCCACCACTCTAAGCCTATGGAGATGTTCACCTTCTTTGCAGGGCTATAACTTTTTAAATTGTATTGCTAAATTGACATTCCTATGGCCCATTCAACATCGATTATCTATCGTTCAGGATGTAGGAATGTTTTACTTTTTCATTCACACATTCATACAAAAATACCGTCTAGAATATAAATATGTTTTTATCATTTTCTGCAGTAATTCCTAGAACGTGAGATATAGGCATAAATGCATAGATGATCGATTGCAGTCTATTCCCTATACACGCTATATTAAACATTTCAATTACTGTACATGGTCCTAAACGTTATGACTGATAATGCACGGGTGAACGGAGGGGGGGTTCGTTTATAATTCCGTGATCGTCGTTAAATGATTTATGTAGTATGGGTGATATATAGATCAGAGCAGTTTACATGGATAATAATAAACAAAAACGCTGAAAGTCACGACAGCCTCTTCTGACCGTTGGGCGATGACACTGGAGCAAAGAGATCCCAGTTATTTGATGGGGATCGAGGCGATCCATTTGCAGTTTGTATAATAATAATAACAGCCCAAATCATGTCGATTATTGAGTTATGGCAGCGATCGCTACACATGGACGCGTGTCTTGAGTCCCGCAACGATAAGAGAGTGGCCGAACGTATTTAGGAGACGCACCAATATCCAACCGGCATTTCCGGTTTGGCAACTCGCCGATCATCCACCAGGTGGCAGTATTGAAGCGTTGCAGAGTTGTGCCGAGTCCCACAGCATCAGACCAGGGTCCGTGAGGGAAATATTAATACCATGTCGAAAAAATGAAATATGATCAAAATAACGTTGTACGCCGTGGTCTGGCAGAATTAGCATGAACTTGAAACACGTCGTACAGCGTTATTGGCGGAGAAAGTGTTAGCATAGGATACAAAACATACAATACAATACATTTTACACAGGTAAAGTAGGTAAAGTAAATACATTTGTAAACAAAAAGCAACCAATGAAAATGTCTTCTGAATTGGGGAGAAAGCCAGTTTAACGACTCAAACATAAGACAGTGATGGGTTCTATAAGGGCACCTCAATATAAATCTGCAAACACTATTATAAGTGACATTTAAAGGACGGAGGTTTGTTAATGTGGTGTTCTGATAGACTATGTCTGCGATAGGGAGGTGTAGTGGTTACTTCCTGGTCTATAGGGAGGTGTAGTGGTTACTTCCTGGTCTATAGGGAGGTGTAGTGGTGCCTTCCTGGTATATAGGGAGGTGTAGTGGTTACTTCCTGGTCTATAGGGAGGTGTAGTGGTTACTTCCTGGTCTATAGGGAGGTGTAGTGGTTACTTCCTGGTCTATAGGGAGGTGTGGTGGTTACTTCCTGGTCTATAGGGAGGTGTGGTGGTTACTTCCTGGTCTATAGGGAGGTGTAGTGGTTACTTCCTGGCCTCTAGGGAGGTGTAATGGTTACTTCCTGGTCTATAGGGAGGTGTAGTGGTGCCTTCCTGGTCTATAGGGAGGTGTAGTGGTTACTTCCTGGCCTCTAGGGAGGTGTAGTGGTTACTTCCTGGTCTATAGGGAGGTGTAGTGCTTACTTCCTGGTATATAGGGAGGTGTAGTGGTTACTTCCTGGTCTATAGGGAGGTGTACTGGTTACTTCCTGGTATATAGGGAGGTGTACTGGTTACTTCCTGGTCTATAGGGAGGTGTAGTGGTTACTTCCTGGTCTATAGGGAGGTGTAGTGGTTACTTCCTGGTCTATAGGGAGGTGTAGTGGTTACTTCCTGGTCTATAGGGAGGTGTAGTGGTTACTTCCTGGTCTATAGGGAGGTGTGGTGGTTACTTCCTGGTCTATAGAGAGGTGTGGTGGTTACTTCCTGGTCTATAGGGAGGTGTAGTGGTTACTTCCTGGCCTCTAGGGAGGTGTAATGGTTACTTCCTGGTCTATAGGGAGGTGTAGTGGTGCCTTCCTGGTCTATAGGGAGGTGTAGTGGTTACTTCCTGGCCTCTAGGGAGGTGTAGTGGTTACTTCCTGGTCTATAGGGAGGTGTAGTGCTTACTTCCTGGTATATAGGGAGGTGTAGTGGTTACTTCCTAGTCTATAGGGAGGTGTACTGGTTACTTCCTGGTATATAGGGAGGTGTACTGGTTACTTCCTGGTCTATAGGGAGGTGTAGTGGTTACTTCCTGATCTATAGGGAGGTGTAGTGGTTACTTCCTGGTCTATAGGGAGGTGTAGTGGTTACTTCCTGGTCTATAGGGAGGTGTAGTGGTTACTTCCTGGTCTATAGGGAGGTGTAGTGGTTACTTCCTGGTCTATAGGGAGGTGTAGTGGTTACTTCCTGGTATATAGGGAGGTGTAGTAGTTACGTCCTGGTCTATAGGGAGGTGTAGTGGTTACTTCCTGGTCTATAGGTAGGTGTAGTGGTTACTTCCTGGTCTATAGGGAGGTGTAGTGGTTACTTCCTGGTCTATAGGGAGGTGTAGTGGTTACTTCCTGGTCTATAGGGAGGTGTAGTGGTTACGTCCTGGTCTATAGGGAGTTGTAGTGGTTACTTCCTGGTCTATAGGGAGGTGTAGTGGTTACTTCCTGGTCTATAGGGAGGTGTAGTGGTTACTTCCTGGTCTATAGGGAGGTGTAGTGGTTACTTCCTGGTCTATAGGGAGGTGTAGTGGGTACTTCCTGGTCTATAGGGAGGTGTAGTGGTTACTTCCAGTCCACCTCGCGAAATTGCAATGTATTTCCCCATTGCCCATTTCTAAATGGTCTCGTTTAAAACAAATAAAGCATGAACATTTGCATGGTGTACCTTTTCTGTGCGTATTCATCCACAATCTATAGATCACTACCCACTTTCAAAAACACTCTCAAAAAATACCTACGGGAGACTGCAATTCGAAACTGGCCCCTGTAAATGTCCTAACACAACCCCCTCCAATGTACAGTAAATTACCAAGTATGGTCTTGTCAATATTCCAATGTACAGTTTTGCTTGTACAGTGTCCCCCACCCACCCCTCCTACCCAACCTCCCCCCCCCCACTCCTACCCAACCTCCCCCGCCCCCACCCACCCAACCACCTCCAATGTACAGTCCCCCCCACCCCCCCCCCCCCCCCCCACCTACCCAACCTCCTCCAATGTACAGTTTCTACGTCAAATGTATATACTCTTTTTTCTGGACTCTTTTCGTATCACAAACAGTACTGTATTTGCAAATCTGGTATGTCATAAATGTATAGATGTAGCAGTACTGTCTATCTGTATGTCATGTATGTCATATATGTTACGATGAATTGAAAATGGGCGACCCTGATGTAAACAAGACGAAAGTCTTTCTCTGGTCTGCATCCCCTTAACAATTGTATGTATTGAGCTGTACTGTACTGTACCCATTCTGCAATCTGTTAATAAAGTTTTCAATCAATCAATCACTCAACATGAAAATATTCGCAATTAATTGTAAAAAAAAAAAGCAGAATTTCTTTTCACCCAAAAATGCTTAAACAAAGATTTTAGTGATAGAAGGGAACTAATTTTGTGCAAAAATGGAAACCTTGCCATTGTTCATGAGGCACAATTGTTACAATAGCCGATAATCCATTTTCCCAATGATGAATCCCTATACGGGTGGACCTCGCGGGCGGTCCAAAGTGACGTCAGACTACACCTCTCTTATACATGAATGATGTGAGACACTCAGCACCCAGGGGAAAGCTCTGTGTATATGGACTCTCTTATACAGGAATGATGTGAGACACTCAGCACCCAGGGGAACGCTCTGTGTATATGGACTCTCTTATACAGGAATGATGTGAGACACTCAGTACCCAGGGGAAAGCTCTGTGTATATGGACTCTCTTATACATGAATGATGTGAGACACTCAGCACCCAGGGGAACGCTCTGTGTATATGGGCTCTCTTATACAGGAATGAGCGTCGGCAGTGGGGTCTGTCTCCTCACAAACAATGGCTGGGTTAATCCCAAAGAGGTGCATGTTCTCTCACCAGACCAGGCTGCAGAAACAAATTAGTGGGGGGGCATAAAATGTTCTCGGGGGGCACAATGGTTTTTCAACACAGGTTCCCTTTTATACGTTTCAGCTGGGACAACGGCGCTGTGGCTTGCTTGGCGCTGCCCACGGTGCTGAACTAAACAGCAGAGAGGCAATTGAAAAATCTAATTTCTCTCTATCTTAAGAACATTCACTTATACAAAAACAGAATGAACGGATATATATAACAGACCTGCTGGGGCAGCGGACTGAGAGCAGGGGACACTAACAGGCTGGATAAGATGGTCAGGAAGGCCAGTAGCGTGGTTGGGGTGGAGCTGGACTCTAGCGAGGGTGGCGGAGAGGAGGAACCTTGCTAAGCTCCAGGCCATCAGGGAAAACCCCTCCCACCCACTATACACAAACTTGGCTGACAGGAGGAGCATGTTATAGGCTCACACTACCTAAATGCAGCACTGAACGGCACAGGAAGTCCTTCATTCCGACAGCCATCAGACTATACAATGCATCACTGTGCCTCACTGCATCACTGAGCACAGAGTGACAGTTACCATCTTCCTGGACTCTTACTTTTTAAACAGCACTGTGCAATATTACACCTAGACTTCAGTATATTTTTACTGTATTTATTTACTGTATCTTTTATTCTATTTTTATTCTATTTCATTTTATTCTATTCTTAGGCCATTTGTTTTGTTATTCTTATTCGTGACTTGTTCTGTCTAAATGTTTAATGTTGAGTGATTTGCAGTGTCAAATTTCCCTAAGGATAATGCATTTCTATTCTATTCTATTCTATATCTTTGAAAAGTCTCCATTTATTCAACACTTCTGAATTCACTGACAAACTGAACTGAACTGACAAAAATAAGGTGCATAAAAAAGCAAAC
The DNA here is from genome assembly GCF_963971535.1 of Notolepis coatsorum. Taxonomy (NCBI): domain Eukaryota; kingdom Metazoa; phylum Chordata; class Actinopteri; order Aulopiformes; family Paralepididae; genus Notolepis; species Notolepis coatsorum. The sequence continues at coordinate 107,117,108 of NC_140168.1, read as the reverse complement.
AAAACAAAATTCCTCCACAGGCTACTCAACATCATTAGTAGAGCGGCAAACAGCGTTTGGGGACAGAGTGAAATCTTCTTAACACTTTGAGCGCCAGCCGTGTTTTCCTTTTTACCTCCTTGAATGCCACCATCCACGGCCAATGTTAACGTTAATATCGCCTAATCTATGTTTTAAATTATGTGTCTAATCTGCACGTCGCTTATCAAAGAATAATTTTCCAGTCAACATTGCTCTCACCTCCATAGCCATGAAGTGCTTTGAGAAGCTAGTAAAGGGCTACATCTGCTCCTCCCTCCCCATCAACCTGGACCCCCTGCAATTTGCATACCGCCCCAACAGGTCCACGGAGGACGCCGTAGCCCATGTGCTGCACACAGCAGCATCACACCTGGACAAGAGGAAGGGGAACTATGTGAGAATGCTATTCATCGACTACAGCTCGGCATTCAATACCATAGTCCCCTCCAAACTCATAGCCAAGTAACGTGTCTTTTCAATATTCTATGTAGCTATAAGTCTCAAGTTGTATAGTGGATAGCTACCTTACTCTGCTCGTTGTATCATCACACGTTTAAAAAGTTCAGTCATTTCATTGGTCGAAATCAAGTTGGAGACGGAGTCAGCGCAGCAGTTCAATAACAGAGGGGCTGTTGTTTAATGAAACAGCAGCTTAATTATCCAGTTTTACAGCATCAATTATTTCTATCTCTAAGCAGCTTTTCAGGAGAGCTTCCTCGTTATAGCATCTCTTTTCTCGTTCAGTGGTGGAGTTTTCCAGGTTCGAGTCTCAAGCTGTTTCGTCTCCGTCTCCGTCTGTCTCGGTTTCGTCTGAGCGCTCTCCTTCTCCTTTCTCCGTGCCTGCTTAAAAGGAAAAACTTTCCCCCGAGCCCCCGGGGACGTCCGTGACGTCCCCCAGGGCTCGGACTTCTCCTATTGGCTAGAATATTCCTGATCATTTTGTCTTTCCAGCCAGAGTTTTCTGCTGAGTGGCTGTTGTCCAAATTCAAGCACTTCCTTTTAGAATGAGTCAACCAGCTGTCCCTGAAGCTTGGAATAGATTATCTCCTCAAACCTAACCTTGGGTCTTTCATAGGCCTGTTTTGTTCTCCTGACTAGAGTAAACAACCCTTCTAGCCTACTATCTCCATTTATCCTTCAGTTTGTCATTTAATGACTTAAAGTCAGTCAAATTGGGCCCACCATCCCACTTCGTTGTGTGGGGGAAGATGTTTCATCTGTTTGCCATTTGGTCTGTTTTTATCTTTATGGCACTCTGGGCCTTTTCCTATAGCTGCTAGGTGAAGGGTGAAGGGTTGCACTGTTAGCTTTTGGCTGGGGTGTCCTGTGGCCTTTTACAGAGACCGCTAGATGATTTTGATCCCTCCTGTAATGCTTATACGGGTCATTTTGATCCAATTAATTTACGACAATCCCTTCTCTGAGGGGTCTACCCTCATTATGTAACCAGTACATTTCAAAATCAAAATGATATAATATTTCCTATAATACTTAAACATTTTTCAAACAACCTAAAAATTTCTAAAATTTCTAAATTCATCATTTCATCAACATTTTCACAGTTGTACAATCTTTCACTCACAATATCAGTTATTGATATGACATCCGACTATGGAAGGTAATCAAACAAGAATTGGCTTCCAGTTTTAACAACTTTTTTGATTATGACTATACATTATCCATGTAATTAACCAAATGTGTCTATTTTGTGTAATTGACTCTGCAAGAAAAGATTATTACATCACGCCAATAAAAGACTAACAGTTCTAATAAAAACGAAGGTGACTTAAACAATAAACCATACAAATTTAATTTCTCCTTCGCAAGGACCTTCTGAGGTCTATTTACTTTTAGCTGCAATCCTGCCAGTTATCCTCATCGAAACCTCTGAGGTCTATTGATAACCCTTTGTGGCTGTGGCCTTTACGTTGCATTTGCGCTAATCGCCATCTCCTCCGGCGTCTTCTGCACTGCTGTCGGCACTCCGTCAAATTCCACAGAGGAAAAATCATCATTTTTCAATTCCAATTCATGATCTCCTCTGTCTGGCTCCTGCAAGAATCCTTCATTTCCCCCAGAGGGACAATCATGTTGCCCCCTGCCTGGTTCCCCATAATCGTCTTCATTTTCCCCTTCGTCGTGCATTTCCTCCTGTTCTTGATCAATGAACAGGGGTTCGGATTCCAATTCTTGCCCATCTTGCAGGGCTTTTACGCAATGCGAAAGATGAAACCACATTGGTGATCCTTTAACCTGTAGAGCTTTTTCCGTAGCTCTTACGACCTCATACGGTCCTTCTCGCCGCGCTCCGTACCACTTGCGTCTGAACACTTTTACATAAACGTAATCTCCTGGTATTATCTGAGGAGTACTCCGCCTATTCTCCTCCTCTTCTGTCTCTCGTTTACTAGAGACATAATCATAGATTGCCCCATGGAGCTTTGACATGTACTTCACGTACTCACGCATCTCGTGGTCCAGGATGTCCAAACTCGGACCTTTGCCTGCTGCGCGCAAGCCTGGCACAACCATACATCGGCCAAACAACATTTCGTGCAGTGTTAAACGCAGGCCCCGAATTTCGCTTGACCGACACGCCATTAACATCACCAACATGTCACAAAAGCATGTAGAATGTATATTATCATCAATACGTTAGTTTAGCAATAGGTTAAAAGTGCCATTAGATAGATTTAACTTTTCGATTTGCTGAAGTATATTCTGATAGGGCGACCATTTTGAAAATTTTGAACCGTGGGAATTTTTCTGAACTACACTTCCTGGAAGATTATAATGGGATTCAAGGTTCAGAGTTCTGTATAAATTATTTCAATAACTGTTATTATTCGGGATAATCAGGGTTTGTACACCTTTTCCAAGGCAAAATGCAAGCACTTTTCTTTTTTTTTTATTGATCTTTTTCCCCCTCCATTTTTCCTCCGATTTTCTCCCATCCCAATGTTAGTCGTATGCCAATTCCCAGTCCCTTCCTGGTCGCTGCGCACTTACCCCCCCACAGTCAGATCATCTGGGAGAGTGGAGGCTACCACGTGCTTCCTCCGACACACGTCCAGCCAATCACCGCTTCTTTTCACCTGGCAGCGCGGATTCTCATTGAGAGGGCGTAGCGTGTGGGAGGATCACACTATCACCCTCAAGTCCTATCCGTGCTTAGCAGGCGCCCCGACCGAACTGTAGGAGTCGCTGTTTACAACGACCCGGACCCACCCCGCCAGCTTCTCCCACCCTCTAATACAGCCAATTGTATTAGTGTGGACGGCCAGCCAAGCTGGTGACAGCCCCGGAGCTGTGAGCTGGATTCGAACAGGTGAATCCAGCTCACAGCTCCGGGGTTGGTGACGAACGCAATCTCCGCTCGGCCACCTAACCGCTCCAATGCAAGCACTTTTCAAGCATTTTCAAGGTGCATTTTCAAGATTTTCCAGCATCTTATGCGGCTGTGGTAAATTAAATATTTACTCAAAATGATTATTTCATTTCTTCCATCACATTAAATCAGATGTTATTGTGCTATAAACAACCAAAATTATGTAGACTTGGCATCATATATAATACATTATATTAACTTGTCAACCTACCTCGGGCAGCAACAGAATCCAGCAGCAGTCGTGATCTGCTTTCGCGGTGCAGCGAGAACACTAGGGTCAGCAGTTGGTTCAGGCGGTTCTTCAGCTGCTGGGCCAGGCGGTTCCTCAGCTGCTGCTCCCGGCGGTACCTCAGTTGCTGCTGCTGGGCCAGGCGGTTCCTCAGCTGCTGCTCCCGGCGGTAACTCCGCTGCTGCTCTGGGGACAGACCCTGAACCACGGCCTCCCACTCTGGTAGGACCTGCTGCTGCTGACCCTGGACCATCGCCTCTGCTAGGAGGGAGGGAGAGAGAGGGAATACATGGAAGGGAATTAGCTAACGTTAGGCTAGGCTACATGCTGCCTATTTCAAAACACTGCGGTGAAAAACAGAGTCCGGTAAACACGAGTTTGTAATTCCAATAGTGTATTCTGCCTGTTACTTGACTATTTCGATTATTGAAGTGGTATTTTTATAACGAACATTTACGGAGACAGGTGTGGAGCACTTGTAGTCTCGAACTTAGTAGTACCTGGCGAGCCAGGCCGAGACACGTTAATAACATCCATGGTTCATTGGCTCACCTTTCATGTGGCTCGAAAGTGCAGACTCCCCCATGGTAAAAATCTGCAAGTCCTTTCTGCATATTTTGCACACGCCTACTCTGGGATGTTCTCCTCTTTTTAACCATGAATTATATTTTATATCTCCAAGCCAGAGCTCATTAAAACGGCAGCCTCCCGGCATGTTGGCCACACACACACACGGGCGCGCTGTTCTCAGATGGCACAGGTAAAAAAAACACTACGGGTCGAGCCCAGCCACATTTCATTTTGCGTGAAAGGCGAACGCAATTAGGCTTGCTCGAGTCGCTCCGACTTATTTTATTTCTTTATCTAAAAACCAAACTATTCAGTCAGAGAGCGATTTATTATGAAAGTATAAAGTGCAATTACAATTTCAATAACTTTCCAGCACTTTATACACAATTCAAGCACATTTAAAACCTTGAAAACAGCACATTGAAATACAAGCATTTTAAAGGATTTCAAATTGCATTGGTCCGGATGGGAGAATTCAGTACTGTATCTACAGAACCTTCGGTTTAATCATCTTCCCTTTATTAATTTCCTTAGATTTCTTTTTACACATGATCTCAAGAGGGGACTGAACGAGATCAGTGGCAGTTTTTAATGTTTGGTCATTATTAGCATGGTGTTATTCACTGTCAAAGATGCAAAGAAAAATCATAATTCATATTCTCCTTTGTTTCATCACAATTTAAGCAAGCCTAGTAATAGACACAATATTTCTGACAATGTGAATACATTCCCTGAGGTCCATAGATGTCCCTAGATACCAATAATATGCAAATGGGCCTTTCGATTTTGATTACTATTATTGTGAAATAATAATTAAATGTGAAATATTGCTATGTTATTGTGAGATTACAAAATCTGATGTGATATTACAGAGGATTTTGATTACAGTATTTTATTGTGAAATAATAATTAAATTATGTGAAATCAACGGATACTGTATGAATGTCACTGTAATATGACACTCATAACAGAATTAGTTATCAATAACCTACCTGTATAAATGTTAAAAGCTGTTGCAAATATTTTTTTCCCCTCATAAATATACCACTATATACATTAATTTCTTATATTAGTTTTAAAATGACCATTTAACAGTTTAACAGTGCTCTGAAAATGCTCTGAGAACATGCGGTCATCATTCACTGTTTTAAGCACAAACACATAAGGGAGGGAGGGAGAGAGACAGGCCCGGCCTGTATGCCTGCACCCTGCCATGTTGTTGGTTTACCATGACTTTTTAGCAAGCAAGCATAATGGTAGCAGCAATGCTAAGCTAACTGATTGTGCCAGTGTATCCTGTTAAAGAATACAGCATAAGCCACATTTTGAAACGTTACTGACGTTAGCCTACACAAAATGTATAACAGTATATTATGCAACAGGTGGATATCACTAAACACCAAAATCAAGAAACATTCATTATAGCTAACTGCTAACGCTACTAGCTAAATTAGCTTCAGCTAGCAGGCATGCATAACGGTTAATATAATATTCTCTACCATGTAAAAACGAACACGGCACTACTCCGCTGGCGTTTGCAATCGAAAGCATACATACAACATACAACATACAACATAATCGACATTATTGCCATGCAGTACTCACCAGTCCGATGCAGAGAGACATGAGGTAGCTGCCAGGAAGCTGCCGCACAGGTGCATTCTGGGAGGCAGGGCACAAGTGCAGTGCAGTCTGGGAGGCGGAGGCGGAGCACAGGTGCAATGCATTCTGGGTGAACAAGTCTGAACTCACCTTTGATTGATTGATTGAAAACTTTATTAACAGATTGCTGAATGGGTACAGTACAGTACAGCTCAATACATACAATTGTTAAGGGGATGCAGACCAGAGAAAGACTTTCGTCTTGTTTACATCAGGGTCCCCCATTTTCAATTCATAATAACATATATGACATACATGACATACATAGACAGTACTGCTACATCTATACATTTATGACATACCAGATTTACAAATACAGTACTGTATTTACAAAAAAAAGAAAAAAAATAGAGTACATTTGACGAATAAACTGTACATTGGGGGAGGTGGGTGGGGGTTGGGTATAGGTGGGGTGGGGGGGGGGACTATTTTATTGTGAAATAATAATTTAATTATGTGAAATATTCATAATGCTACTGTGAGATTACAACATCTGATGTGATATTACAGAGGCTAGCTGGAGTGGCTAGCAGCTGGTGTGGCTAGCTGGTGTTGCTAGATAGATAGATAGATAGATAGATAGATAGATAGATAGATAGATAGATAGATAGATAGATAGATAGATAGATAGATAGATAGATAGATAGATAGATAGATAGATAGATAGATAGATACTTTATTAATCCCCTTGGGGAAATTCAGGGTATCTCGCAGCTCATACATAGAAACTGTACATTGAAGGAGGTTGGGTAGGTGGAGTGGGGGGGGGACTGTACATTGGAGGTGGTTGGGTGGGGGGGGGTGGGGGGGTTGGGTAGGAGGGGTGGGTGGGGGACACTGTACAACTGTACATAAATATTACAGTGACAGTCCAGTTGAGTTAATGGATGGAGGGGGGGGGGGGGGCATTGACTTGCAATGGACGGAATAGTGTATAGTGCAGCAATGCAAGGGTGTGTGTGTGTGTGTGTGTGTGTGTGTGTGTGTGTGTGTGTGTGTGTGTGTGTGTGTGTGTGTGTGTGTGTGTGTGTGTGTGTGTGTGTGTGTGTGTGTTCTGTATGTGAATGAGTTCCAAGGCCTCGGCAGAACGGCACATCAAATCAGCCATTTCCCCCTCTGATAAGCATCTTCCCAGATCTCCTAGTTGCTCCCTACTGCTTCCAGTCCTTGTGCTAAGCTAGTACAGGGTGAATAAAAAGGGTGCCAATACAGTTCCCTGGGGGGCTCCAGTGTTGCAGATCAGCACGTCGGAGTGGCACCCCTGCAGTTTGACAGACTGTGGTCTGCCAGTGAGGTAGTTGAAGATCCAGGCCACCAAGTCGTCCTCCACCCCCATCACTGACAGCTTCTCAGCCAGTAGTGGAGGCTGAATAGTGTTGAAGGCACTAGAAAAGTCAAAGAATGTTACCCTCACTGACCTGTCCGGCTTCTCCAGATGAAGATAGGCCTTGTGGACCATGTAGATTATGGCATCCTCCACACCGATGTTCTGCTGATATGCAAACTGCAGCTTGTGCTAAGCTAGGCTAACTGGTATGCAAACTGCAACTTGTGCTAAGCTAGGCTAGCTGGTCCCTACTGCTTCCAGCCCTTGTGCTAAGCTAGGCTAGCTGCTCCCTACTGCTTCCATTCCTTGTGCTAAGCTAGGCTAGCTGCTCCCTACTGCTTCCAGTCCTTGTGCTAAGCTAGGCTAGTTGCTCCCTACTGCTTCCAGTCCTTGTGCTAAGCTAGGCTAGCTGGTCCCTACTGCTTCCAGCCCTTGTGCTAAGCTAGGTTAGCTGCTCCCTACTGCTTCCAGTCCTTGTGCTAAGCTAGGTAGGCTAGCTGGTCCCTACTGCATCCAGCTCTTGTGCTAAGCTAGGCTAGCTGCTTCCTACTGCTTCCAGTCCTTGTGCTAAGCTAGGCTAGTTGCTCCCTACTGCTTCCAGTCCTTGTGCTAAGCTAGGTAGGCTAGCTGGTCCCTACTGCTTCCAGCCCTTGTGCTAAGCTATAGGCTAGCTGCTCCTTACTGCTTCCAGTCCTTGTGCTAAGCTAGGTAGGCTAGCTGGTCCCTACTGCTTCCAGCCCTTGTGCTAAGCTAGGCTAGCTGGTCCCTACTGCATCCAGCTCTTGTGCTAAGCTAGGCTAGCTGCTTCCTACTGCTTCCAGTCCTTGTGCTAAGCTAGGCTAGTTGCTCCCTACTGCTTCCAGTCCTTGTGCTAAGCTAGGTAGGCTAGCTGGTCCCTACTGCTTCCAGCCCTTGTGCTAAGCTAGGCTAGCTGGTCCCTACTGCATCCAGCTCTTGTGCTAAGCTAGGCTAGCTGCTTCCTACTGCTTCCAGTCCTTGTGCTAAGCTAGGCTAGTTGCTCCCTACTGCTTCCAGTCCTTGTGCTAAGCTAGGCTAGCTGCTCCCTACTGCTTCCAGTCCTTGTGCTAAGCTAGGCTAGTTGCTCCCTACTGCTTCCAGTCCTTGTGCTAAGCTAGGCTAGCTGGTCCCTACTGCTTCCAGCCCTTGTGCTAAGCTAGGCTAGCTGCTCCCTACTGCTTCCAGTCCTTGTGCTAAGCTAGGTAGGCTAGCTGGTCCCTACTGCATCCAGCTCTTGTGCTAAGCTAGGCTAGCTGCTTCCTACTGCTTCCAGTCCTTGTGCTAAGCTAGGCTAGTTGCTCCCTACTGCTTCCAGTCCTTGTGCTAAGCTAGGTAGGCTAGCTGGTCCCTACTGCTTCCAGCCCTTGTGCTAAGCTATAGGCTAGCTGCTCCTTACTGCTTCCAGTCCTTGTGCTAAGCTAGGTAGGCTAGCTGGTCCCTACTGCTTCCAGCCCTTGTGCTAAGCTAGGCTAGCTGGTCCCTACTGCATCCAGCTCTTGTGCTAAGCTAGGCTAGCTGCTTCCTACTGCTTCCAGTCCTTGTGCTAAGCTAGGCTAGTTGCTCCCTACTGCTTCCAGTCCTTGTGCTAAGCTAGGTAGGCTAGCTGGTCCCTACTGCTTCCAGCCCTTGTGCTAAGCTAGGCTAGCTGGTCCCTACTGCATCCAGCTCTTGTGCTAAGCTAGGCTAGCTGCTTCCTACTGCTTCCAGTCCTTGTGCTAAGCTAGGCTAGTTGCTCCCTACTGCTTCCAGTCCTTGTGCTAAGCTATAGGCTAGCTGCTCCTTACTGCTTCCAGTCCTTGTGCTAAGCTAGGTAGGCTAGCTGGTCCCTACTGCTTCCAGCCCTTGTGCTAAGCTAGGCTAGCTGCTCCCTACTGCTTCCATTCCTTGTGCTAAGCTAGGCTAGTTGCTCCCTACTGCTTCCAGTCCTTGTGCTAAGCTAGGCTAGCTGGTCCCTACTGCTTCCAGTCCTTGTGCTAAGCTAGGCTAGTTGCTCCCTACTGCTTCCAGTCCTTGTGCTAAGCTAGGCTAGCTGGTCCCTACTGCTTCCAGCCCTCATGCTAAGCTAGGCTAGCTGCTCCCTACTGCTTCCAGTCCTTGTGCTAAGCTAGGCTAGTTGCTCCCTACTGCTTCCAGTCCTTGTGCTAAGCTAGGCTAGCTGGTCCCTACTGCTTCCAGCCCTTGTGCTAAGCTAGGCTAGCTGGTCCCTACTGCATCCAGCTCTTGTGCTAAGCTAGGCTAGCTGCTTCCCACTGCTTCCAGTCCTTGTGCTAAGCTAGGCTAGTTGCTCCCTACTGCTTCCAGTCCTTGTGCTAAGCTAGGTAGGCTAGCTGGTCCCTACTGCTTCCAGCCCTTGTGCTAAGCTATAGGCTAGCTGCTCCTTACTGCTTCCAGTCCTTGTGCTAAGCTAGGTAGGCTAGCTGGTCCCTACTGCTTCCAGCCCTTGTGCTAAGCTAGGCTAGCTGCTCCCTACTGCTTCCATTCCTTGTGCTAAGCTAGGCTAGTTGCTCCCTACTGCTTCCAGTCCTTGTGCTAAGCTAGGCTAGCTGGTCCCTACTGCTTCCAGCCCTTGTGCTAAGCTAGGCTAGCTGCTCCCTACTGCTTCCAGTCCTTGTGCTAAGCTAGGCTAGTTGCTCCCTACTGCTTCCAGTCCTTGTGCTAAGCTAGGCTAGCTGGTCCCTACTGCTTCCAGCCCTCATGCTAAGCTAGGCTAGCTGCTCCCTACTGCTTCCAGTCCTTGTGCTAAGCTAGGCTAGCTGGTCCCTACTGCTTCCAGCCCTCATGCTAAGCTAGGCTAGCTGCTCCCTACTGCTTCCAGCCCTTGTGCTAAGCTAGGCTAGCTGCTCCCTACTGCTTCCAGTCCTTGTGCTAAGCTAGGCTGGCTAGCTGGTCCCTACTGCTTCCAGTCCTTGTGCTAAGCTAGGCTAGCTGCTCCCTACTGCTTCCAGTCCTTGTGCTAAGCTAGGCTAGTTGCTCCCTACTGCTTCCAGTCCTTGTGCTAAGCTAGGCTAGCTGGTCCCTACTGCTTCCAGCCCTCATGCTAAGCTAGGCTAGCTGCTCCCTACTGCTTCCAGCCCTTGTGCTAAGCTAGGCTAGCTGCTCCCTACTGCTTCCAGTCCTTGTGCTAAGCTAGGCTGGCTAGCTGGTCCCTACTGCTTCCAGTCCTTGTGCTAAGCTAGGCTAGCTGCTCCCTACTGCTTCCAATCCTTGTGCTAAGCTAGGCTAGTTGCTCCCTACTGTTTCCAGTCCTTATGCTAAGCTAGGCTAGCTGGTCCCTACTGCTTCCAGTCCTTGTGCTAAGCTAGGCTAGTTGCTCCCCACTGCTTCCAGTCCTTGTGCTAAGCTAGGCTAGCTGGTCCCTACTGCTTCCAGCCCTTGTGCTAAGCTAGGCTAGCTGCTCCCTACTGCTTCCAGTCCTTGTGCTAAGCTAGGTAGGCTAGCTGGTCCCTACCGCTTCCATCCCTTGTGCTAAGCTAGGCTAACTGCTCCCTACTGCTTCCAGTCCTTGTGCTAAACTAGGCTAGTTGCTCCCTACTGCTTCCAGTCATTGTGCTAAGCTAGGCTAGCTGGTCCCTACTGCTTCCAGCCCTTGTGCTAAGCTAGGCTAGCTGGTCCCTACTGCATCCAGCGCTTGTGCTAAGCTAGGCTAGCTGCTTCCTACTGCTTCCAGTCCTTGTGCTAAGCTAGGCTAGTTGCTCCCTACTGCTTCCAGTCCTTGTGCTAAGCTAGGTAGGCTAGCTGGTCCCTACTGCTTCCAGCCCTTGTGCTAAGCTAGGCTAGCTGGTCCCTACTGCATCCAGCTCTTGTGCTAAGCTAGGCTAGCTGCTTTCTACTGCTTCCAGTCCTTGTGCTAAGCTAGGCTAGTTGCTCCCTACTGCTTCCAGTCCTTGTGCTAAGCTAGGTAGATTAGCTGGTCCCTACTGCTTCCAGCCCTTGTGCTAAGCTAGGCTAGCTGGTCCCTACTGCATCCAGCTCTTGTGCTAAGCTAGGCTAGCTGCTTCCTACTGCTTCCAGTCCTTGTGCTAAGCTAGGCTAGTTGCTCCCTACTGCTTCCAGTCCTTGTGCTAAGCTATAGAGTAGCTGCTCCTTACTGCTTCCAGTCCTTGTGCTAAGCTAGGTAGGCTAGCTGGTCCCTACTGCTTCCAGCCCTTGTGCTAAGCTAGGCTAGCTGCTCCCTACTGCTTCCATTCCTTGTGCTAAGCTAGGCTAGTTGCTCCCTACTGCTTCCAGTCCTTGTGCTAAGCTAGGCTAGCTGGTCCCTACTGCTTCCAGTCCTTGTGCTAAGCTAGGCTAGTTGCTCCCTACTGCTTCCAGTCCTTGTGCTAAGCTAGGTAGGCTAGCTGGTCCCTACTGCTTCCAGCCCTTGTGGTAAGCTAGGCTAGCTGGTCCCTACTGCATCCAGCTCTTGTGCTAAGCTAGGCTAGCTGCTTCCTACTGCTTCCAGTCCTTGTGCTAAGCTAGGCTAGTTGCTCCCTACTGCTTCCAGTCCTTGTGCTAAGCTATAGGCTAGCTGCTCCTTACTGCTTCCAGTCCTTGTGCTAAGCTAGGTAGGCTAGCTGGTCCCTACTGCTTCCAGCCCTTGTGCTAAGCTATGCTAGCTGCTCCCTACTGCTTCCATTCCTTGTGCTAAGCTAGGCTAGTTGCTCCCTACTGCTTCCAGTCCTTGTGCTAAGCTAAGCTAGCTGGTCCCTACTGCTTCCAGTCCTTGTGCTAAGCTAGGCTAGTTGCTCCCTACTGCTTCCAGTCCTTGTGCTAAGCTAGGCTAGCTGGTCCCTACTGCTTCCAGCCCTCATGCTAAGCTAGGCTAGCTGCTCCCTACTGCTTCCAGCCCTTGTGCTATGCTAGGCTAGCTGCTCCCTACTGCTTCCAGTCCTTGTGCTAAGCTAGGCTGGCTAGCTGGTCCCTACTGCTTCCAGTCCTTGTGCTAAGCTAGGCTAGCTGCTCCCTACTGCTTCCAATCCTTGTGCTAAGCTAGGCTAGTTGCTCCCTACTGTTTCCAGTCCTTATGCTAAGCTAGGCTAGCTGGTCCCTACTGCTTCCAGTCCTTGTGCTAAGCTAGGCTAGTTGCTCCCCACTGCTTCCAGTCCTTGTGCTAAGCTAGGCTAGCTGGTCCCTACTGCTTCCAGCCCTTGTGCTAAGCTAGGCTAGCTGCTCCCTACTGCTTCCAGTCCTTGTGCTAAGCTAGGTAGGCTAGCTGGTCCCTACCGCTTCCAGCCCTTGTGCTAAGCTAGGCTAGCTGCTCCCTACTGCTTCCAGTCCTTGTGCTAAACTAGGCTAGTTGCTCCCTACTGCTTCCAGTCCTTGTGCTAAGCTAGGCTAGCTGGTCCCTACTGCTTCCAGCCCTTGTGCTAAGCTAGGCTAGCTGGTCCCTACTGCATCCAGCGCTTGTGCTAAGCTAGGCTAGCTGCTTCCTACTGCTTCCAGTCCTTGTGCTAAGCTAGGCTAGTTGCTCCCTACTGCTTCCAGTCCTTGTGCTAAGCTAGGTAGGCTAGCTGGTCCCTACTGCTTCCAGCCCTTGTGCTAAGCTAGGCTAGCTGGTCCCTACTGCATCCAGCTCTTGTGCTAAGCTAGGCTAGCTGCTTCCTACTGCTTCCAGTCCTTGTGCTAAGCTAGGCTAGTTGCTCCCTACTGCTTCCAGTCCTTGTGCTAAGCTAGGTAGGCTAGCTGGTCCCTACTGCTTCCAGCCCTTGTGCTAAGCTAGGCTAGCTGGTCCCTACTGCATCCAGCTCTTGTGCTAAGCTAGGCTAGCTGCTTCCTACTGCTTCCAGTCCTTGTGCTAAGCTAGGCTAGTTGCTCCCTACTGCTTCCAGTCCTTGTGCTAAGCTATAGGCTAGCTGCTCCTTACTGCTTCCAGTCCTTGTGCTAAGCTAGGTAGGCTAGCTGGTCCCTACTGCTTCCAGCCCTTGTGCTAAGCTAGGCTAGCTGCTCCCTACTGCTTCCATTCCTTGTGCTAAGCTAGGCTAGTTGCTCCCTACTGCTTCCAGTCCTTGTGCTAAGCTAGGCTAGCTGGTCCCTACTGCTTCCAGTCCTTGTGCTAAGCTAGGCTAGTTGCTCCCTACTGCTTCCAGTCCTTGTGCTAAGCTAGGTAGGCTAGCTGGTCTCTACTGCTTCCAGCCCTTGTGCTAAGCTAGGCTAGCTGGTCCCTACTGCATCCAGCTCTTGTGCTAAGCTAGGCTAGCTGCGTCCTACTGCTTCCAGTCCTTGTGCTAAGTTAGGCTAGTTGCTCCCTACTGCTTCCAGTCCTTGTGCTAAGCTATAGGCTAGCTGCTCCTTACTGCTTCCAGTCCTTATGCTAAGCTAGGTAGGCTAGCTGGTCCCTACTGCTTCCAGCCCTTGTGCTAAGCTATGCTAGCTGCTCCCTACTGCTTCCATTCCTTGTGCTAAGCTAGGCTAGTTGCTCCCTACTGCTTCCAGTCCTTGTGCTAAGCTAGGCTAGCTGGTCCCTACTGCTTCCAGTCCTTGTGCTAAGCTAGGCTAGTTGCTCCCTACTGCTTCCAGTCCTTGTGCTAAGCTAGGCTAGCTGGTCCCTACTGCTTCCAGCCCTCATGCTAAGCTAGGCTAGCTGCTCCCTACTGCTTCCAGTCCTTGTGCTAAGCTAGGCTAGTTGCTCCCTACTGCTTCCAGTCCTTGTGCTAAGCTAGGCTAGCTGGTCCATACTGCTTCCAGCCCTTGTGCTAAGCTAGGCTAGCTGGTCCCTACTGCATCCAGCTCTTGTGCTAAGCTAGGCTAGCTGCTTCCTACTGCTTCCAGTCCTTGTGCTAAGCTAGGCTAGTTGCTCCCTACTGCTTCCAGTCCTTGTGCTAAGCTAGGTAGGCTAGCTGGTCCCTACTGCTTCCAGCCCTTGTGCTAAGCTATAGGCTAGCTGCTCCTTACTGCTTCCAGTCCTTGTGCTAAGCTAGGTAGGCTAGCTGGTCCCTACTGCTTCCAGCCCTTGTGCTAAGCTAGGCTAGCTGCTCCCTACTGCTTCCATTCCTTGTGCTAAGCTAGGCTAGTTGCTCCCTACTGCTTCCAGTCCTTGTGCTAAGCTAGGCTAGCTGGTCCCTACTGCTTCCAGCCCTTGTGCTAAGCTAGGCTAGCTGGTCCCTACTGCTTCCAGCCCTTGTGCTAAGCTAGGCTAGCTGGTCCCTACTGCATCCAGCGCTTGTGCTAAGCTAGGCTAGCTGCTTCCTACTGCTTCCAGTCCTTGTGCTAAGCTAGGCTAGTTGCTCCCTACTGCTTCCAGTCCTTGTGCTAAGCTAGGTAGGCTAGCTGGTCCCTACTGCTTCCAGCCCTTGTGCTAAGCTAGGCTAGCTGGTCCCTACTGCATCCAGCTCTTGTGCTAAGCTAGGCTAGCTGCTTCCTACTGCTTCCAGTCCTTGTGCTAAGCTAGGCTAGTTGCTCCCTACTGCTTCCAGTCCTTACATTTTACATTTACATTTAGTCATTTAGCTGACGCTTTTATCCAAAGCGACTTACAAGTTCTGTACGACAAGACAGCAAGAAGGGTACAACTCTATCAGCTGAGTAACAATGTTCATCAAGTGTTGCGTGTTACAGTGTAGGTTAGTTTATTAGGACAAGTGTAAGGTTAGTCAGGGTTAGATTTTTTTTTTTTTTTTTTTTTTTTTATCATTTCAGATAATGGTTGAAGAAGTGAGTCTTTAGTCGACGCTAGTCCAGTCCTTGTGCTAAGCTAGGTAGGCTAGCTGGTCCCTACTGCTTCCAGCCCTTGTGCTAAGCTAGGCTAGCTGGTCCCTACTGCATCCAGCTCTTGTGCTAAGCTAGGCTAGCTGCTTTCTACTGCTTCCAGTCCTTGTGCTAAGCTAGGCTAGTTGCTCCCTACTGCTTCCAGTCCTTGTGCTAAGCTATAGGCTAGCTGCTCCTTACTGCTTCCAGTCCTTGTGCTAAGCTAGGTAGGCTAGCTGGTCTCTACTGCTTCCAGCCCTTGTGCTAAGCTAGGCTAGCTGCTCCCTACTGCTTCCATTCCTTGTGCTAAGCTAGGCTAGTTGCTCCCTATTGCTTCCAGTCCTTGTGCTAAGCTAGGCTAGCTGGTCCCTACTGCTTCCAGTCCTTGTGCTAAGCTAGGCTAGTTGCTCCCTACTGCTTCCAGTCCTTGTGCTAAGCTAGGTAGGCTAGCTGGTCCCTACTGCTTCCAGCCCTTGTGCTAAGCTAGGCTCGCTGGTCCCTACTGCATCCAGCTCTTGTGCTAAGCTAGGCTAGCTGCTTCCTACTGCTTCCAGTCCTTGTGCTAAGCTAGGCTAGTTGCTCCCTACTGCTTCCAGTCCTTGTGCTAAGCTATAGGCTAGCTGCTCCTTACTGCTTCCAGTCCTTGTGCTAAGCTAGGTAGGCTAGCTGGTCCCTACTGCTTCGAGCCCTTGTGCTAAGCTATGCTAGCTGCTCCCTACTGCTTCCATTCCTTGTGCTAAGCTAGGCTAGTTGCTCCCTACTGCTTCCAGTCCTTGTGCTAAGCTAGGCTAGCTGGTCCCTACTGCTCCCAGTCCTTGTGCTAAGCTAGGCTAGTTGCTCCCTACTGCTTCCAGTCCTTGTGCTAAGCTAGGCTAGCTGGTTTCTACTGCTTCCAGCCCTCATGCTAAGCTAGGCTAGCTGCTCCCTACTGCTTCCAGTCCTTGTGCTAAGCTAGGCTAGTTGCTCCCTACTGCTTCCAGTCCTTGTGCTAAGCTAGGCTAGCTGGTCCCTACTGCTTCCAGCCCTTGTGCTAAGCTAGGCTAGCTGGTCCCTACTGCATCCAGCTCTTGTGCTAAGCTAGGCTAGCTGCTTCCTACTGCTTCCAGTCCTTGTGCTAAGCTAGGCTAGTTGCTCCCTACTGCTTCCAGTCCTTGTGCTAAGCTAGGTAGGCTAGCTGGTCCCTACTGCTTCCAGCCCTTGTGCTAAGCTATAGGCTAGCTGCTCCTTACTGCTTCCAGTCCTTGTGCTAAGCTAGGTAGGCTAGCTGGTCCCTACTGCTTCCAGCCCTTGTGCTAAGCTAGGCTAGCTGCTCCCTACTGCTTCCATTCCTTGTGCTAAGCTAGGCTAGTTGTTCCCTACTGCTTCCAGTCCTTGTGCTAAGCTAGGCTAGCTGCTCCCTACTGCTTCCATTCCTTGTGCTAAGCTAGGCTAGTTGCTCCCTACTGCTTCCAGTCCTTGTGCTAAGCTAGGTAGGCTAGCTGGTCCCTACTGCTTCCAGCCCTTGTGCTAAGCTAGGCTAGCTGCTCCCTACTGCTTCCAGTCCTTGTGCTAAGCTAGTCTAGTTGCTCCCTACTGCTTCCAGTCCTTGTGCTAAGCTAGGCTAGCTGGTCCCTACTGCTTCCAGCCCTCATGCTAAGCTAGGCTAGCTGCTCCCTACTGCTTCCAGCCCTTGTGCTAAGCTAGGCTAGCTGCTCCCTACTGCTTCCAGTCCTTGTGCTAAGCTAGGCTGGCTAGCTGGTCCCTACTGCTTCCAGTCCTTCTGCTAAGCTAGGCTAGCTGCTCCCTACTGCTTCCAATCCTTGTGCTAAGCTAGGCTAGTTGCTCCCTACTGCTTCCAGTCCTTATGCTAAGCTAGGCTAGCTGGTCCCTACTGCTTCCAGTCCTTGTGCTAAGCTAGGCTAGTTGCTCCCCACTGCTTCCAGTCCTTGTGCTAGGCTAGGCTAGCTGGTCCCTACTGCTTCCAGCCCTTGTGCTAAGCTAGGCTAGCTGCTCCCTACTGCTTCCAGTCCTTGTGCTAAGCTAGGTAGGCTAGCTGGTCCCTACCGCTTCCATCCCTTGTGCTAAGCTAGGCTAGCTGCTCCCTACTGCTTCCAGTCCTTGTGCTAAACTAGGCTAGTTGCTCCCTACTGCTTCCAGTCCTTGTGCTAAGCTAGGCTAGCTGGTCCCTAGTGCTTCCAGCCCTTGTGCTAAGCTAGGCTAGCTGGTCCCTACTGCATCCAGCTCTTGTGCTAAGCTAGGCTAGCTGCTTCCTACTGCTTCCAGTCCTTGTGCTAAGCTAGGCTAGTTGCTCCCTACTGCTTCCAGTCCTTGTGCTAAGCTAGGTAGGCTAGCTGGTCCCTACTGCTTCCAGCCCTTGTGCTAAGCTATAGGCTAGCTGCTCCCTACTGCTTCCAGTCCTTGTGCTAAACTAGGCTAGTTGCTCCCTACTGCTTCCAGTCCTTGTGCTAAGCTAGGCTAGCTGGTCCCTACTGCTTCCAGCCCTTGTGCTAAGCTAGGCTAGCTGGTCCCTACTGCATCCAGCTCTTGTGCTAAGCTAGGCTAGCTGCTTCCTACTGCTTCCAGTCCTTGTGCTAAGCTAGGCTAGTTGCTCCCTACTGCTTCCAGTCCTCGTGCTAAGCTAGGTAGGCTAGCTGGTCCCTACTGCTTCCAGCCCTTGTGCTAAGCTATAGGCTAGCTGCTCCTTACTGCTTCCAGTCCTTGTGCTAAGCTAGGTAGGCTAGCTGGTCCCTACTGCTTCCAGCCCTTGTGCTAAGCTAGGCTAGCTGCTCCCTACTGCTTCCATTCCTTGTGCTAAGCTAGGCTAGTTGCTCCCTACTGCTTCCAGTCCTTGTGCTAAGCTAGGCTAGCTGGTCCCTACTGCTTCCAGTCCTTGTGCTAAGCTAGGCTAGTTGCTCCCTACTGCTTCCAGCCCTTGTGCTAAGCTAGGCTAGCTGGTCCCTACTGCATCCAGCTCTTGTGCTAAGCTAGGCTAGCTGCTTCCTACTGCTTCCAGTCCTTGTGCTAAGCTAGGCTAGTTGCTCCCTACTGCTTCCAGTCCTTGTGCTAAGCTAGGTAGGCTAGCTGGTCCCTACTGCTTCCAGCCCTTGTGCTAAGCTATAGGCTAGCTGCTCCCTACTGCTTCCAGTCCTTGTGCTAAACTAGGCTAGTTGCTCCCTACTGCTTCCAGTCCTTGTGCTAAGCTAGGCTAGCTGGTCCCTACTGCTTCCAGCCCTTGTGCTAAGCTAGGCTAGCTGGTCCTTACTGCATCCAGCTCTTGTGCTAAGCTAGGCTAGCTGCTTCCTACTGCTTCCAGTCCTTGTGCTAAGCTAGGCTAGTTGCTCCCTACTGCTTCCAGTCCTTGTGCTAAGCTAGGCTAGCTGCTTCCTACTGCTTCCAGCTCTTGTGCTAAGCTAGGCTAGTTGCTCCCTACTGCATCCAGCTCTTGTGCTAAGCTAGGCTAGCTGCTCCCTACTGCATCCAGCTCTTGTGCTAAGCTAGGCTAGCTGCTTCCTACTGCTTCCAGTCCTTGTGCTAAGCTAGGCTAGTTGCTCCCTACTGCTTCCAGTCCTCGTGCTAAGCTAGGTAGGCTAGCTGGTCCCTACTGCTTCCAGCCCTTGTGCTAAGCTATAGGCTAGCTGCTCCCTACTGCTTCCAGTCCTTGTGCTAAACTAGGCTAGTTGCTCCCTACTGCTTCCAGTCCTTGTGCTAAGCTAGGCTAGCTGGTCCCTACTGCTTCCAGCCCTTGTGCTAAGCTAGGCTAGCTGGTCCCTACTGCATCCAGCTCTTGTGCAAAGCTAGGCTAGCTGCTTCCTACTGCTTCCAGTCCTTGTGCTAATCTAGGCTAGTTGCTCCCTACTGCTTCCAGTCCTTGTGCTAAGCTAGGTAGGCTAGCTGGTCCCTACTGCTTCCAGCCCTTGTGCTAAGCTATAGGCTAGCTGCTCCTTACTGCTTCCAGTCCTTGTGCTAAGCTAGGTAGGCTAGCTGGTCCCTACTGCTTCCAGCCCTTGTGCTAAGCTAGGCTAGCTGCTCCCTACTGCTTCCATTCCTTGTGCTAAGCTAGGCTAGTTGCTCCCTACTGCTTCCAGTCCTTGTGCTAAGCTAGGCTAGCTGGTCCCTACTGCTTCCAGTCCTTGTGCTAAGCTAGGCTAGTTGCTCCCTACTGCTTCCAGTCCTTGTGCTAAGCTAGGCTAGCTGGTCCCTACTACTTCCAGCCCTCATGCTAAGCTAGGCTAGCTGCTCCCTACTGCTTCCAGCCCCTGTGCTAAGCTAGGCTAGCTGGTCCCTACTGCTTCCAGCCCGTGTGCTAAGCTAGGCTAGCTGGTCCCTACTGCATCCAGCTCTTGTGCTAAGCTAGGCTGGCTGCTTCCTACTGCTTCCAGTCCTTGTGCTAAGCTAGGCTAGTTGCTCCCTACTGCTTCCAGTCCTTGTGCTAAGCTAGGTAGGCTAGCTGGTCCCTACTGCTTCCAGCCCTTGTGCTAAGCTATAGGCTAGCTGCTCCTTACTGCTTCCAGTCCTTGTGCTAAGCTAGGTAGGCTAGCTGGTCCCTACTGCTTCCAGCCTTTGTGCTAAGCTAGGCTAGCTGCTCCCTACTGCTTCCATTCCTTGTGCTAAGCTAGGCTAGTTGGTCCCTACTGCTTCCAGCCCTTGTGCTAAGCTAGGCTAGCTGCTCCCTACTGCTTCCAGTCCTTGTGCTAAGCTAGGCTGGCTAGCTGGTCCCTACTGCTTCCAGTCCTTGTGCTAAGCTAGGCTAGCTGCTCCCTACTGCTTCCAATCCTTGTGCTAAGCTAGGCTAGTTGCTCCCTACTGCTTCCAGTCCTTATGCTAAGCTAGGCTAGCTGGTCCCTACTGCTTCCAGCCCTTGTGCTAAGCTAGGCTAGCTAATAATTTAGGAAAAAACTGTCAAATAACAGTGTTTCACTGCTGAACTTTAAGTGCTGTCACTTAATTGAAGGTGTTTCATCGTAAATGTAGGAAAAACCTGTAAAATAACAGTGTTTCACTGCTGAACTTTAAGTTCTGTCACTTAATTGAAGGAGTTTGATTGTAATAATTATGGGAAAACCTGTAAAATAACAGTGTTTCACTGCTGAACTTTAAGTTCTGTCACTTAATTGAAGGTGTTTCATCGTAAATGTAGGAAAAACCTGTGAAATAACAGTGTTTCACTGCTGAACTTTAAGTTCTGTCACTTTATTGAAGGAGTTTGATTGTAATAATTTAGGAAAAAACTGTCAAATAACAGTGTTTCACTGCTGAACTTAAGTTATGTCACTTAATTGAAGGTGTTTCATCGTAAATGTAGGAAAAACCTGCCAAATAACAGCGTTTCACTGCTGAACGAGGTTCTGTCACTTAATTGAAGGAGTTTGATTGTAATAATTATGGGGAAACCTGTAAAATAACAGTGTTTCACTGCTGAACTTAAGTTATGTCACGTAATTGAAGGTGTTTCATCGTAAATGTAGGAAAAACCTGTGAAATAACAGTGTTTCACTGGTGAACTTTAAGTTCTGTCACTTTATTGAAGGAGTTTGATCGTAATTTTTTTAAATACTGAAAGTTGCCTTATTTTCAGATACAGTAAAATGATGAGTATATTATGTGTTTTTACATACAATTCAATGTAATTTTACATTCAACACAATTAAGCAAATACATGTATTTAAAAAGAATTACCTGTAGAATAACTGAAGGTTTTTACTGTTTTTTAATTATATTATTCTCTTTTTTAACATTATTTAACATTACATTTAAAGTTTAACAGCAAAAAAAACAGAAAGTTGCCTTATTTTCACATACAGTAAAATGATGTATATTCTAGGTGTTTTACATGTAATTTAACATTCAAGACAATTAAGCACTGGAATAATCCTGTAAAAAAAAGATCATTTCTTATTAAATCAATTTACAGATTACAACCTTTATTTAATGGTTAATTTTTGTATTAATGGTTATTTACTGTATTTTTATGGCATTTACTGTATTTCTATGGCATTTACACTTAAAGTAGAAAAACAAAAGTAATCTGTAAAATAATACATTGAAAGTCCCGTAAAAATAATTT
The DNA here is from genome assembly GCF_963971535.1 of Notolepis coatsorum. Classification (NCBI taxonomy): domain Eukaryota; kingdom Metazoa; phylum Chordata; class Actinopteri; order Aulopiformes; family Paralepididae; genus Notolepis; species Notolepis coatsorum. Next base: position 107,096,188 of record NC_140168.1, on the reverse strand, counting down.
TTTTTAAGAGTGCAGGTGATCAAGTCCACCATGTTGGAAACAGTCCCCGACTAATGGATCAATGCAACCACGAGGAAGCGGACACTCGCGTCCTATAGTACATCTCCTCCACGCGAGGGTTGGGCACAGAGAACCGGTTCTAATAGGAACCGGTTCCTAACGTCCGGTTCTGTAACCGGAAGTAACATATTTGCATTTCGATTCTTAAAAAAAAAAATAATAATAATAATTTTGTTTTACTTTGTTAATTAAAACCCTTTCTTCGCCAAGGACGAGTTTACACGTCATTGCTCGCCATGCGCAATCTGCCAATGACGCCGTAAGGTGTCTTTGATATCAATATTTAAAAAATCTGTCATGTCAATCATATTTTACCCATTGAGACTTGAGATCTCCTGTTGATCTCCTCTCAACTCTCCAACGGTTCAAGAGCGCCATCTGGTGGCGGATCGGCGGATCGCCCAAACAGGAAGTGACGCGCCGGAAGTGGTGCTCATCCATATTCGGTCCGGGCACTCGCTAACGCTCGCGGGACTCGAGCTCGACACACTAGATAGCGATCCGTTGCAAATAACTCGATAAACAACATGATTTGGACGCATATAGCATTATACAACCTGGAAATGGATCGCATATATCAACATCCCATAATCGTGAAATTTCTTCACCCAACGGTCCGAGGAGGCTACGGTAAGTTTCAGCGTATTTAATTATTATTAACCCTATAAACTGCTCCGATCAACATATCAACATACTACATATATGATTTAACGTCGGCCACGGACTTATAACCCCCCCCCCCCCTCCGGTCACCAGCAGATGGTGAGGCATGACCTTCTAGAATTGAAATTTTTTATATGACATCAATCGGTATAAAACTACATCTGATGATCTAATTTATGTATTTGTGGCTATAAATCACGTTCTGCAGAATGCTGCAGAAAACGATAAAAACATATTTATACTTTAGACAGTATTTTAGTATGAATATGTGAATGAAAAAGTATAACGTACATCCTAAACTATAGATACTTGACGCTGAAGGGGGCCATAGTAATGTCAATTTAGCAATACAATTTAAAAAGTTATAGACCTGCAAAGAAGGGGAATATCTCCATAGACAAATAGAGCTGGCAGACAGTGGTATAAGATCAGAATAATCGGTGGCAAATAAAGGGTTAATACCCTAGTTACAGTACAGCAACCAAATTAAACTGTGTCAAGTCAACTGACAATGTGAATAGTATGAAAAAAATGTAAGATAAAAAGAAAAAAGAAAAATGTCCTGCGAAATAAGCTGTGACCTGTTTTGACCTGCACCTCAAAGAATCGGAACCGAGAATCGGCTAGAACAGGAATCGAAATGGAGAATCGGAACCGGAACCGGAATCGTTCAAATCCAAACGATGCCCAACCCTACTCCACGCCCTCCAAACATCTGGGGAGGGGGCACACTGGAGACCCAGGTGTTGTCGTAATCCTTCTGACTCATTTCCATCACATGAAGACTCTGAAGGCAGCTGCGCAAATCTGCATCTCCTTCAAAGCTGGAACGACAACCAGAACCATCGCCCTGAACCTGGGCTCTCTGCCACGCATTCACTGGATCAGACACCACTCACTTTAGACACTTTATATTTATCTATTATTAAAGACATTTGCACTACATTCATACCTCATTTGCACCCTAACCTAAGTTTTGTACCTCATCTCATTTCTGCATTGTACCTCACTGTTACTCATTTTACTCTGTATTGTATATTGTATATTGACTGAACATTCCTTCACTTACTTCTTGATTACTTACCTTCTCTTTACTGTATGTAGCACACTCTCAGGGGCTCATACAGAAACAAGCATTTCATCATAAAGTATTCTGTATTTTGTTGTGACAAATAATAAACACACTTGAAACTTGACCTCCTCTACCCCCTGAGCTGCTGTCGCCCCAGGTTTGATTAAAGTCATCCAAAGATATCTGTGGCCACCAATTTGTGAAAAAAAACTTTATTAAAGATACTCCTTGTATTAAAACAAGTACATCTAAAATCATGCACATAAAAGATTAAAAAAAAAAAAACTCAGCAGTGTTACTATGTAACATAATATCAACTATATGAGAATAATATCATACAATAATATCATAGTTGAAATCTTCTTTTTTCACAGTCCAAGTTTGCAAACATGGATGTTTAGGCCGAGGGTATTTTAGTAGCGTTGTAGTCTGAGGATATTAATACTGACAGATGAATGATGGATGCATTATGAATGGAGAGCGTTGAGGGAGACATCGGTCCAGGAAGTGTTCCGCTCCAGTGTCTGGCTCTAACAGGAAACAGAAGAAGATCCTAAATACAGAGTCCACTCATTTAAACATCACCTATCACAAACCCTGCCCTCTTTTCTTGATCCTCCAATCAACAACTGTTGCTTCCCCAAGTTTGTCCGAGGGAAGCAATGTTTGTGATTGGAGGATCAAGAAAAGAGGGCGGGGTTTGATTCTATATTATACACACAATTACACCCCTGCTGGGATAATAAGGTATTACACCCCTGCTGGGATAATACGGTATTACACCCCTGCTGGGATAATACGGTAATACACCCCTGCTGGGATAATATGGTTTCTCTTATCTTTCAATATACTACAAATGATAACAAAGATATCCAGTATTTGATCATTTAGGAGACAGAAGGCCTATTTAATCAGCGACAGAATGGAGCTAAATAGTGATTCATATTGTGTAACATTTCATCAAGTCAAAGTGTAAATGAAGTCCGTTTGTGTTTATTTTAACACATTCAGCACCAGGGATTAGTCTGGCCCTTGTGGCTAACGTGCCACGTTTCCATAACATATTTTCACCGTGCGTCACCATGTTTGCAGAGCTATATCAATATTATAGCTATGGAGACAATACTATAGTCATTTGACAGTGACTTTCTTCCGTTGAACATGCAAAAAAGAGATTTTTTCATGCGTATGTGCCACGTTATCCCGTGGTGAATATAAGTATAGTTTAGGAGTGATCCGGGATAATTTCTGAAACGCTGAGTTACAGGGCGCTACGTGTATTCTACTATAAGCGTTGGCGTTTCTTGCCTGGACACGCTACTATTTCCAAATCAAATGTATTATGCTTTGATGGCCAGTAACGGCATTCGTGTTGAACACTACAGACGCTGATCAAAAAGGGTGGGCGACACTGCCATCTGGCAGGATGCGGCCGGTATTACACTTTGGCAATCTCAAAATCCTTTCCTATGGCAACACAGAGGTCAGTGGATGAATAATGAATACAAATATTGAATAAAAGAAAAAACGACCAAAACCCAAGATATCGCGGGTCTGGCGTCCAACGCACGGCGGGTTAACACGACTTATCTCGGGTTTGGCGCCGAATGTGTTAACATTAACATAAAATAAAGAAATATGTGGCTAAATGCATCTGTAGGTGATGCAGTCATAAAATAATGGTTAGGAGGTCATCATTAGGAATGGTTAGGAGGTAATCAGGTAATCATTAGGAATAGTTAGGAGGTAATCATTAGGAGGTAATCATTAGGAGGTAATCATTAGGAATGGTTAGGAGGTAACCAGGTAATCATTATGAATGGTTAGGAGGTAATCAGGTAATCATTAGGAATGGTTAGGAGGTGGCGGTTAGGTGGCCGAGCGGAGATTGCGTTCGTCACCAGCCCCGGAGCTGAGCTGGATTTGCCTGTTCGAATCCAGCTCACAGCTCCGGGGTTGTCACCAGCTTGGCTGGCCGTCTGCACTGATACAATTGGCTGTATCAGAGGGTGGGAGAAGCTGGCGGGGTGGGTCCGGGTCGTTGTAAACAGCGACTCCTACAGTTCGGTCGGGGCGCCTGCTAAGCGCGGATTGGACGTGAGGGGGATAGTGTGGTCCTCCCACACGCTACGCCCTCTCAATGAGAATCCGCGCTGCCAGGTGAAAAGAAGCGGTGATTGGCTGGACGTGTGTCGGAGGAAGCACGTGGTAGCCTCCACTCTCCCAGATGATCTGACTGTGGGGGGTAAGTGCGCAGCGACCAGGAAGGGACTGGGAATTGGCATACGACTAACATTGGGATGGGAGAAAATCGGCGGAAAATGGAGGGGGAAAAAGACCAAAAAAAAAAAAAAAAAAAAGGAATGGTTAGGAGGTAATCATCACCTACTATATCCTGTACCTACCCAGGATCAGTGGCGCCCCCTGTAGGTGCGTATCTTGCGGCTGTACTTACCCAGGATCAGTGGCGCCCCCTGTAGGTGCGTATCTTGCGGCTGTACCTACCCAGGATCAGTGGCGCCCCCTGTAGGTGCGTATCTTGCGGCTGTACCTACCCAGGATCAGTGGCGCCCCCTGTAGGTGCGTATCTTGCGGCTGAGGTTGCGGGCCAGTCTGTCCACGGCGCTGCCGATGTGTCCCACCTCCTTGCGGGACGTGAGGCCCTCGATGTTCCCACTGTACCAGAGGACCCAGCCCCACAGGGACATGAGGACGAACAGGGCACCTGGACCACAGCAGTATTAAATAAATAAATTAAATACATTATATATATAGATATATTTATATATATTTATATTAATCATATTCGGCCTTTCGGCCAACTGTTTCCTATTTTCGGTTTCGGCCAAGAATTTCCCATTCGGTGCATCCCTACTACAGAATATCAGTCAAATAGCTGGATCGGGTATCGGTAAAAAAAAAGAAAATCGGATTTATTTTATTTTATATAATAAATAAAATAAGAAATAACCATTCAGTACATTTATATCTATGTGTTAATTAATTTGTTACATGTAGTTTCACTAAGTTAGGAAAGTAATGTTTTAAGTCAAGCCTGATGTTGCCTTGCACAAAAGAATGATCCCAGTCTCTTCCACACAGTGACAGTGAGGCATACAGTTTATTAATTGAATGAATGAAGTTTATTTTCTGTCTTTGTTTACAATAAATCAAAAACACACTTGTGATCCTTTACAATTCTTAAAAACAAAATATATTTTAATATAAAAAATAAAGAAAACGTGGATAAATTCTTTTAGTTTTTTACTTTTTGAGAAAGAAAATTGGACAATGGGTATCGGATCGGTATCGGTATTGGCCGATACCCAAAGCCAGGTATCGGTATCGTGACTGAAAAAGTCGGATCGGTGCATCCCTATACAGAATGTATGAATTAATGTTGCGTTTTTCCCCCTCAAATGTAGCCAAGAGTAAAGACCCTAATCCTGTCAAAACAGCAGTCAACGTGTATATTTTTCAGCACTACGTTTGTTTACCAATGGTTTTAAGTGTTAGTGAATTAAGAGTTATAGAAATCTCAGGGCATCAAGAAAGATGGCGCCGCTACGTCCGGCTGCCTGTCTGTGCGCTCCGTCGAGACTGTGCATACTTTTGTTAATATTTATAGTTTTAAGAGTTTTGTCTGTACCAACAGTAGGTGCATTTAATGTGTATGACCGTCAGTCACTAATAGACATTGGATTACGGGAAACTTACCGACTGGATTACTTTCTGGATCAGCTCTCTGAACCGCAACAATGGCCCGTTCAGATCTTGAGGACATCAGGACCGGATCTCGCCCCCAGGGACAAAGGACCCAGACGGCGAGGAAAGAGAGCTGGAGTCCGTAACAGGCTGAGAACCAGGCGGCACAGGACACCACTACCCAGTATATTGCTAGCCAATGTACAATCAATAGACAATAAACTAGACGACATCCGAGCAAGGATTCAATTCCAGAGAGACGTTAGGGACTGTAACGTTCTCTGCTTCATCGAGACGTGGCTGGCGGCAGAAGTCCCAGACCACGCCATCCAACCGGCCGATCATTTCTTCATTCACCGCAAGGATAGAACAGCAGAATCCGGTAAACAACGTGGAGGAGGTATTGCCTTCATGTTGAACAAAAATTGGAGTGACCCAACTAACGTGAAGGAACTATCCAACCACTGCTCCCCAGAACTGGAATATATAACCATCAAGTGTCGTCCTTTCTTCCTCCCGAGGGAGTTAACGGCGATCGTCCTGGTCGGAGTGTATATTCCACCGCAAGCTGAAGCCAGCAACAAGGTTGCGCTCTCCAGACTACACGACGAGGTAAATAGAATCCAAGAGGCGAATGTTAACGCCGCCATTTTAGTTCTGGGAGATTTCAATAGCGCCAATCTGAGAAAGGTATTGCCCGACTTCTATCAGCATGTGACTTGCAACACCAGAGGCGGTAACATCCTAGATCACTGTTACACGCAATTTAAAGGTGGCTACAAGGCTCATTCTGATAGTGGCTTCGGTAAGTCAGATCACGCATCAATTTTTCTTACACCGAAGTACAGACAGAGAATTAAAAGTACTCCCGTAGTCTCGCGAGAGGTGCAGAAATGGGATGTGACGTCAGAGGATACGATCCGGTCAGTGTTTCACAACACAGACTGGAATGTGTTCCGCGACACAGATAACATTAATGCCTACACGGAGACAGTGCTGGACTATGTTTGTACTAGGGTGAAAGAAACAATCCCCACTACCAAAATGAAAGTTTACCCAAATCAAAAACCCTGGGTAGACAAATCCGTCCGTGAAGCTCTGAGAGAGCGCACCAAAGCATACAACGACGGCCTAGAGGCAGGCAACATGAATGACCACAAGGTGGCGCGATACAACGTAAGGAGGACTGTGTCAGAGGCCAAACGACGCTACAGGGATAAAATTGAACTCCAGTTTGAACAAGCTGACTCTAGAGCTATGTGGCAGGGGCTCAAAACGATGACAGACTACAAAGGCGCCTCCCTCAAACTGAACAGTGACATCTCCTTAGCAAATGACCTCAATACCTTCTATGCGAGGTTTGATGCTGGTAATAACAACACCAGCTCACAAGCCTCGGCAATGGGGGGGGGGGGGTCGGCTGCTGATGGAGGCGCAGTGTTCAGGGTAACAGAGCATGAGGTGAGGCGGACCTTTAAAAAAGTGAATATCAGGAAGGCAGCAGGTCCAGACGGCATCCCCGGCCGCGTCCTAAAAGTCTGTGCCGACCAACTGGCCCCAGTATTCACTGACATATTTAACCTGTCCTTAGAACAGGCTGTCATCCCCACCTGCCTGAAGAAGTCCACTATTATCCCTGTACCCAAAAAATCCAAGCCTGCTTGCCTCAACGACTACCGCCCTGTAGCTCTCACCTCCATAGCCATGAAGTGCTTCGAGAAGCTAGTAAAGGGCTACATCTGCTCCTCCCTCCCCATCAACATGGACCCCCTGCAATTTGCATACCGCCCCAACAGGTCCACGGAGGACGCCATATCCCATGTGCTGCACACAGCAGCATCACACCTGGACAAGAGGCAGGGGAACTATGTGAGAATGCTATTCATCGACTACAGCTCGGCATTCAATACCATAGTCCCCTCCATACTCATAGCCAAGCTCAGGGACCTGGGCTTGGGCTATGACCTCTGCCAGTGGGTCTTGGACTTCCTGACTGGCAGACCCCAGGTGGTGAGAGCAGGCAACTGCACCTCCTCATCCATCACCCTCAACATAGGGGCCCCCCAGGGCTGTGTTCTGAGTCCCCTCCTCTACTCCCTGTACACACACGACTGTGTGGCTCAGCGGAGTAGCAATACAATCGTCAAATTTGCTGACGACACAGTGGTGGTGGGCCTGATCTCTGCCAACGACGAGAGGGCCTACCTGGAAGAGGTCAAGGTCCTGGCGGGATGGTGCCAGGAAAACAGCCTCTCCCTGAACGTCAGCAAAACAAAGGAGATGATTGTGGACTTCAGGAGGTCGGGGGTCAAGGACTACAGCCCCCTCAGCATCGACGGGGCACCGGTTGAGAGAGTCAACAGCTTTAAGTACCTCGGAGCCTACATATCCGAGGACTTGACATGGACCACACACATTAACAGTGTTGTGAAGAAGGCACGACAACGCCTCTACTTCCTCAGGCGCCTAAGGAAGTTCCAAGTCAGCCAGAAGATCCTTAAGAACTTCTACTCATGTACAATAGAGAGCATCTTGACCGGCAACATCACCTCCTGGTTTGGGAATAGCACTGCACAAGACCAAAGCAGACTACAAAGAGTGACACGTTCAGCCGAACGCACAATTGGAGGGGGGCTCCCCACCCTCCAGAACATTTACTACAAGCGTTGCAAGGGCAAGGCTAAGAGAATCATTAAAGACTCCAGTCACCCGAACAACTGCCTCTTTGAACTGCTGCCGTCAGGCAAGCGATACAGGAGTCTCAAGGCGAGCACAGAAAGACTCAGAAGAAGCTTCTATCCCCAGGCCATCAGGCTGCTAAACGAACAATGAATGAACACTACACAACAACAACCACCAAACGCACATAGCACACACATCCACACGCACACACTCACTTTAAACAAACACACTGTAGCACCCACTCCACACACTTATAGCACACACCCACTTTAAACAAACACACTGTAGCACCCACTCCCCACACTTTATATTTATGGATGAAGGATTGCACTACAACTCGTACACCTTACTGTAAATTGTACCTAAAATTGTACCTCATCCCATTTCTGCTTTGCACTAGATAGTACTGTACATTAGTACACTGCATAGTATTGTGTATTGTATATTATATGGTAACTCAGAACATTGTACATATGTCTATACCGAACACTGTGACCTCATTTTCTTCTTCTAAATTCATGCTATATTATGTTATTATGTTATTTGATACTATCTTGTCTAGCACAGTCTCTGGAGCGTAACAGTAAGAAGCATTTTGTATGAAAGTATTCTGTACTTCTGTATGACAACTATTAAAGAACTTGAACTTGAACTTGAACTTGAAAAAGGCGAGGATTGATGCAAGGATTTGGCGCAACGTAACTTGAGTGTAGTCTTTTGAGAGAAGAGACCCAGGGCGTTCGAATAAAAAAAACTACACTTCCCAGCTCACACCAGCCCCTGTCAATCAACAGACTTCTTTTTCAGTTTTATTTCCCTCTTTATTTTCTGATCATATGATTCATATCTCACGGCTAGAACAAACCTAAACGTCATAATTTGCCATAAAACAGAACGCAGTTAGTTTCTCTACCTTTCTGTGAATTATAAAAAAGTAACTGTACTTAGAGTAGATTTCATTCACGGTTTTTGCCGCCCTGTCAGGGGAACCTGGTGATAATAAATCCAGATTGAACTCTGCCATTGGAAAGGGGAGATTTGGCCCGATCCATAGATGTGCGACTTGGCCATAATAAGGTCATTTATAGGCCTGATATATATATATTTTTTTTTAATCCACCTTTTCTCCTCCTATTTTTCTTGTATTTTCCTCCCATCCCAATTTAGTCGTTATGCCAATTCCCCCCTCCCCTTCCTGGTCGTTGCGCGCATTTGCGCCCTACTTGCCGGTCTAGGGAGCCCTGAAGTCTATCACATGCTTCCTCCGATACATAGGAGACAGCCAGCAGCCTCTTTTCACCTGCCAGTGAGGACTCTCGTTGGGTGAGTGTGGGAGGGCACACTACCTCACCCAGATCCCTTCCTCGCTGTGCAGGCGCCCTGACCGACCTGTAGGAGTCGCCGTTTACAACGACCAGATTACCATCCACCGGCTTCCCTCCCGCTGACTCTGCCAATTGTGTCAGTATGACGGCCGACCAAGCCGGAGGCACCGCTGACAGCCGGATTCGATACCAGTGTCTCTGCGGTGGTAGACAGATGCTTCGTCTGCTGCGCTACCCGGCCGCCCTAGGCTTGATATTCTATAATCATATTTCAAATTGCATGTGTCCGGATGGCAGAATTCAGTACTGTATCTACAAAACCTGCTGTGTAATTGTCTTCCCTTTATTCATTTGCTTAGATTTTTTGTACACGTGATCTCAAGAAGGTACTGAATGAGCTCAGTGGAAGTCCAAAGTCTACGTACCCGTGTAGACCAGCAGGTCTCCAAAGTCTCGCCCTTTGATCTCCAGGGGGGCAAAGACTCCCACCAGCAGGGCGGCACCACCCAGCAGATCCATCAGCACCGCGAAAGCCAACGCCAGCTTACAGCGAGACAGACCGTCACACAGACCCATGTAGACCTGGAGAGAGAGAGAGAGAGAGAGAGAGAGAGAGAGAGAGAGAGAGAGAGAGAGAGAGAGAGAGAGAGAGAGAGAGAGAGAGAGAGACCGTCACACAGACCCATGTAGACCTGGAGAGAGAGAGAGAGAGAGAGAGAGAGAGAGAGAGAGAGAGAGAGAGAGAGAGAGAGAGAGAGAGAGAGAGAGAGAGAGAGAGAGAGAGAGAGAGAGAGAGAGAGAGAGAGAGAGAGAGAGAGAGAGAGGAGAGAGAGAGAGAGAGAGAGAGAGAGAGAGAGAGAGAGAGACCGTCACACAGACCCATGTAGACCTGGAGAGAGAGAGAGAGACAGAGAGAGAGAGAGAGAGAGAGAGAGAGAGAGAGAGAGAGAGAGAGAGAGAGAGAGAGAGAGAGAGAGAGAGAGAGAGAGAGAGAGAGAGAGAGAGAAAGAGAGAGAGAGAGAGAGAGAGAGAGAGAGAGAGAGAGAGAGAGAGAGGGAGAGAGAGAGAGAGACCGTCACACAGACCCATGTAGACCTGGAGAGAGAGAGAGAGACAGAGAGAGAAGCAGCAGAGAAGCTCAGCTAAGATGAGCCCCTAAAGAATATTCAACTTTTAATGGAAGAACTAAACAGAAGGAAGAGATAACTTCACAAAGGCAACATGAATATACATAGATCCAATAGGACAAAGATCAACACTTAAATCACCTTCTTCTCAAAGTCAAGGTCATGTGCTTGTTTGCGGTGACTTCAATGCCCGAACGGGAACCCACCCTGATTTCACCAGTACACATGGAGACAATTTCATATCTGACCACACCATATACAACCATGTAAACCCGTCCCCTAGAAATAACCATGACACTTCCATAAACAAAAATGGGAAGGATTTATTACAGCTGTGTAGAGGACTGAGTCTCTACCTTGTCAATGGGCGTGTGAGAGGGGACTCACAAGGAAGGTACACTTACTGCTCATCCCTTGGCAGCAGCACAGTAGATTACATGATAACAGATCTGGATCCAGTATCCTTCAGTTCATTCACAGTCAAACCCCTGACCCCACTCTCCGACCACAGTCAGATCACTGCATACATGAAAAGAACTGAGTCTCTCAAAAATCCCCCTACACAGCCCAGTAAACTACACAACATCCCCAAATACTACAGATGGTCCCAGAACAGCATGCAGGACTACCAGAGAGCCATCGCCAGTGATGAGACACAATCACTGTTAGATACGTTCCTAGCCATGCCATACTCTAACAGTGTTGAAGGAGTCAACCTAGCTGTAGAACACATAAATTATATTTTTGAAAGAACTGCAATAAAGTCCAAATTAAAATTATCAGGTAACAAACAGAGAAAAACTAAAAAGGACCACTGGTTTGACAAAGAATGTAAAGCTCTTAGAACACAGCTAAGAATATCAAACCAGAAACACATAAACCCACAAAATGACACCTTACGCCTCCAATACTGTGAATAATTGAAACACTACAAAAAGACCATCAGAATTAAAAGGAACAATCACGTAAATAAACAATTGTGCAAAATAGAGGACTCTCTAAGCTCTAACTCCTTCTGGGACCACTGGAACTCATTAAATAAAGATAAGCCGGAAGAAATGGCTATCCAAGATGGGGATATTTGGACAAACCACTTCACATCACTCTTTACAACTGTACCCCTGAATACAAAAACGGAAACCAGCCAGATATGTGAAAAATTACAAAAATGGGAAAATATCATAAAGGATCATCAAAACCCTCTAGACTTCCCAATCACAGAACAAGAGCTGAAATCAAAACTCCAGTGCCTTAAAGATAGAAAGGCCTGTGGTACAGATGGCATATTAAATGAAATGATTAAACACAGCTCTGAAAAATTCCAATTGGCTATTTTAAAATTATTCAATTTGACACTAAATTTAGGCTATTTTCCTGATGTCTGGAATGAAGGACTCATAACCCCAATTTTCAAGAGTGGAGATAAACATGACCCAAAAAACTATAGGGGTATCTGTGTGACGAGTAATTTGGGCAAACTTCTATGTAGTATCATCAACACCAGACTCATAGAATTCCTTACAGAACACAGCGTTCTAAGTAAAAGCCAAATCGGATTCTTACCAAATTATCGTACCTCTGACCATATATACACTCTTAAAACCCTAATTGACATTCACATAAAAAACAGAACAAAAACTAAATATATTCCTGCTTTGTCGATTTTGAAAAAGCTTTTGATTCAATTTGGCACAAAGGTCTTTTCTTCAAAATTCTAGAAAGTGGTGTTGGAGGAAATACATATGACTTGATCAAATCCATGTACACAAAAAACAGATGTGCTGTTAGAATTGGCAATAAAAGAACAAATTTCTTCACCCAGGGTCACGGAGTTCGCCAGGGGTGCAATTTAAGCCCAACATTGTTTAATATATATATAAATGAATTAGCAAAGTTATTAGAACTTTTTTTTTTTTAAACTTAAATTTTTAACATTTATAGACAAACAACACGACATATACAATAACCTCAACAACACTATTAAACAGACATAAATAATAAAGAAAATTTTTAATACCCAAAAGACGAAAAATTAAAAATACTGACTTAAGCAAATAAAAAACATAAAACAGTTGTCATACCTTAAACCAAAATAAAATTAGAAAACATTAAGTGTGTGACATGGGTTCAGAGACCCTCTTTGAACCTCTTTCCTCCTTTACCCTTCGCCCTCTTGTGGTGTATTTGGTTCTTCCTCTGTGATGTCGTTTTCGTTCCCCTTGTAATCCTCCCACTTTCCCCATCTTTCTCCAAATTTCTCTTCATGTAACCTCAGCATGTGTGTTATCCTCTCCATATCCTGTATCTCTTCCACTATTCATACCCATTGTGCTATTGTCGGTGGGTCTTCCTTGTACCACAGTCTCGTTATTGCTTTTCTGGCCGCTATCAACATTATCTTTATTAAATATTTGTCCCCCCCTTGTATTCCCTCATGTGTCAGGTCTCCTAAGTAAAGCACCAGTCCTGTTTGTGGTAACCCGTATCCTAATATTCTGATCATTGCCTCCCCTATACCCTCCCCTCCCAATACCCCTTCAGCTTCTGACATCCCCAGAATATGTGCGTGTGATTTGCCCCCTCCTTCCAACACATCCTCCAGCATGCTCTTTGTGTTGGTGCATATTTTCCCTTCAGCTCTGGGGTTATAAAGAATCTGATTATGTTTTTCCATCCAAACTCTTTCCATATCCTCGATCCTGTTGTTGAATGTTGCACCTCGCATATGTTCCCCCATTCCTTCCCTGTTATTTATATCTCTAGCTCTCTCTCCCATTTCTCCCTTATGTAATCGGTCGTGTGTCTCTTGCTGTTCATTATAGCCCGGTATATTGCTGATATTACTCTTCCTTGCCCCCCTTCGTATGCCCATACTATCATCTTTATTATTCCATTCTGTTCTTCGTCTTTGGCCCCCCTTATTTCTTTGTTGTAGTAGTCTCTAACCTGTAGATATCTGAAGTGGTCCCTGTTTTCTAGTCCAAATTTCTCCTTTAATTTTTGTAGTGTCTGCATTTCCCCCTTCTCTATCATTTTGCATATCGCTGTTGCCCCCCCCCCCTCTCCCACCTTCTGAATCCATGGTCTAACCTCCCTGGTTTGAATCTCTTGTCATGTGCTACCCATCTCAGAACCCCTGACTGCTTCTCCAATTTGTGTGTTTTTACTACTCTGTTCCATATGGTCAAGGTGCATTTGGTGATTGGATCTAATAGTCCCTCTTTTTCTTTAAATAGTTCCCTATCTCCCACCAGAGCTTGTACCTTGTATCCCTCCCCTTCTTTTTCAATGTCTTTCCATCTTGCCTCATATCTGTCGTTACACCAGCACGTCACTGCTCTCAGTTGTGCTGCATAGTAATAATCTTGTAGGCTGGGTACTGCCATCCCTCCCTCTTCCTTTGGTAGTTGTAGTGTTTTATATCTGACCCGTGGTCTTCTCCCCGCCCATATGAACCTCAATATCAGTCTGTCCCACTCCCTGAATTGATTCTGTGGTATTTGTATCGGTAGTGACTGGAATAGGTACAGTAACCTTGATAGTATGTTCATTTTAATGACCTCTATTCTTGAATTGAAGTCCAAGGGCATTACTGTCCATCTCTCTAAGTCTCTCTTGATGTTCTGATTTATCTGTGTATAGTTCGCCTCAAACAGTTTCTCCACCCATCTCGTGATGTTCACCCCTAAGTATTTAATCTTGTCCATGTCCCATCTTATCCCGTACTGTTCCCTAATTTCCGTCGTTGGGGTATAGTTCCATGCTAAGATCTGTGTCTTTGTCATGTTTAGTTTGTATCCTGAGTAGTGGCCATATTCCTTCAGTAGATCCCGCAAATAGGCCTAGTTTATATTCCGTTCCCTTTATCCTTACTCCCTTAATGTCCTCGGTCTGTCTGATCAGTTGTGCCAGTGGTTCTATGAAAACGGCGAAGAGCGTCGGTGAGAGACAACATCCCTGTCTGGTAGCCCTCTCTAATCTGATTCTATCCGTCAAGCTGCCATTCACCTTAACCCTCGCTGTCGGTTCTTGATATAGCGCCTTGATCATCTTCATCGCCCTCCCGTTCAGTCCGAACCTCATCAATGTTTTATATAAAAATGTCCAACTCACACTGTCGAATGCTTTTTCTGCATCTAGGCTAATCAGTACCGCGCTACCACCTTGTTTTTGTATCTCCTCTACTATGTGTAATGTCTTTCTCACGTTGTCCTGTGTCTGTCTCCCTTTAATAAATCCAGTTTGATCTTCATCTATAATGTCTGGCATAAACGTCTCAAATCTCTTTGATATTATCGATGTATACATCTTGTAATCCACGTTGAGTATGGACACAGGTCTGAAACTACTACATAATTCTCGATCCTTCCCTTCCTTCGGTATCGTGGTGATTATGGCTTCCTTCCACGAGGGGGGCATTTTTTCCTCTTCCATCGTGTGTCTGAACGCCGCCCCTAACATGGGTGCTAATTCCGTTCTAAATGTCTTGTAGAATTCCGATGGGAATCCGTCGCTCCCCGGAGATTTGTTGTTTTTAGCTCTACTAATTGCCTCTTCCAGTTCTCGTTCCGTAATTATTTTATTTAATTCTTCATTCTGTTCTTTCCCTATCGATGGTAACTCTAGCTTCTCCAGATATGCTTCTATTTCCTCTTCTCCCGCTGCTTTTGGCTGTGTGTATAGTTTCTCATAGTATTCTCTAAATGTCCTCTCTATTTCAGCTGGGTCTCTCAATATTTCATTAGTCTTTGTATCCCTTATTGTGTGTATCGTGTTCAACTTCTGTTGCGTCCTAATTCTCCTAGCCAACAGTCTGGTCGCTTTTGGTCCCCCTTCATAGTATGTTTGTTTCATGAACCTCGCTTTCTTTTCTATTTCCGTCAATAATTCCCTATTTATCCTGGCCTTTACTTCTTTGATTTCTCCGAGCGTTTCCTGTTCTTTTGATATCTGGTGTCTCCCCTCTAGCTTCTTCAGCTTCCCTATCAGGTTGTGATATGTCTCCATTCTGGCCTTCTTCAGCATTGCTGTCTTCTCCATCAATGTCCCCCTTATCACCACCTTCAGTGTGTCTCATAGAATGTTCGGATCTACCGCCCCGTTGTCATTTTCTTCCTTATACCTGGCTATCTCCTCCTTGATCTGACTCACCACCCCCTTGTTATTTAATATTCCTACATTTAGTCTCTAGATCGTGTTCCTCCGTCTCCCTTCTAGATCTACTGTCAGATATATGGCACTGTGATCCGATATGTCCGCTACTCCTATTCTGCTCTCCCGTACCCTGTAACTGTCCCCCGTCATCATCAAAAAGTAGTCTATTCTTGCATATGTCACGTGCGGGTGTGAGTAATGTGTGTATTCCCTGTCCATGGCGTGCATCCCCCTCCAAACATCTGTAATTCCCATTTCCGTCATCTGAATATTCATATATCTACTGATTGGTGCCCGTCCTTTTCTAGTACTCGTGGTGTCTAGGTCGTGATTCAGTACTACATTAAAATCTCCCGCGCATACCAATATCCCTTCTAGTTCCATCACTATCATATCAAAAATGGTCTCATATAAATCCCTCTCACTCTCTGGGGGTGCATAAACATTCACTAACGTAATCATTTGACCCTCCATTTTTCCCTTCACCAGAACAAACCTTCCCTCCTTGTCTCTTACTTCCTTGATCAATTCAAATTTGACTGTGTTTTTGATTAACGTGATTACTCCTCTCCTCAGGTTCCGTTTAAAGGAACTATAGTATGCATTTTCATATCCAAATCTCTTCAGTTTCTCATGCTCCTGTGCTACCAAATGTGTCTCCTGCAGAAAAATCACTTCCATCTCACTTTTTTTACACTTCAACATCACTTTGCCCCTCTTTATCGTATTATTCATTCCATTAACGTTTAACAACATCATTTTTATACCTTTAACCATTGTCATCTTTCTTCTTCTTTCGTCTGTCAGTCCCCCCCATGTCACATTCATTCCCCCCTCCGGTTGTAGCCTCCGCTCTCTTCACCGAATACATATAATGATTAACATAAATAAAAAACATAAACTTTACATAAAGTGCTCCCAAGGCGTTCGGGGGGTCCCTGTGTCCCCCCCTGTCCCCTGCTGGTGGGTGAGGAGTAATTGCTCTCCTAGTGAGAGGCCTCCTCCTGACGGCTTGGGGGTTTGAAACCTTTACCCCCAACCGCTCGTCATATTTGTCCAGCTTTCTTACTTTTTTTATTGCTGTCGTGCTCCTGGTCAAAAGCGCTCTGTCCTTCATTCTGATCAAAGACCCCCATTTCCTAGGTCCCTCTCAATGTGGCTCATATGTTCCAATGTCCCTCCTTCCTCCCAAACCCGTGTGTGGTGTCTTCTGTGTACCCCTTTTTACTTTCTTTTCCTCCTCTCTATTTTCTATGTGATGTCCATTTATCCCCTTAATCCCTTCCAACTGTGTTACTCGCAGCGTGTGTCTATGTACTTGTTTCAATATGTTCTGTGTTCCGTCTATCATACCTAATTATATTTCCATTTATTTCCTCCGTCAGCATGTGTATTATGTGTCCATGTATACGTTATGTTCGTTCCTATATCCTGCCTCTACCTGGGAATGTGTGTTTATGTATATGTTATTTCAGTTTCTATATTTTGTCTCTATTTGGATAGTTTTTTCCATCTCTTGTGCGTGTACTCATCCGTTCGTCTCCTCCCGCCTCCTCTCCTCTCCTTCTCCGTCTCTGGCCTCCTCGTCCGTCTCCGCCTTCGGTCTGTCACATCTCACCTCGGCCTTCTCCTCTCTCCTCCCTCCTCTCCCGGGTTTCGATCTCCCACTCTGGTCCATCTGCGTGCCTTCTCCAATCTCTGCTGCAGGCTCCGCGTCTGGCCCTCCTGTCCCCTTCCTTCTCCGTCCTCCGCCATCTGCATCCCCCGTCGCCTCATCTCCTCCGCCGCCTCCCGCGCCGTCGCGTACGTCACCGTCCCTTCCTTCCAGTGAATCCTTAGCGAGGTCATGGGTGATTGGAATTTCATTCCGTTTTCTTTCAGAATTCTCTTCAGTCCCGCGTAGGACCTGCGTGTTATTGCTACCGCTGTCGAGTAATCTTGATCAAACGACAGTCTTTTCCCCTCGATTTCTATCTTCTTGGTCCACGCGGTTCTGAGTATCAATTCCTTAATCTCAAATCTCAGAAAGTTAATAATCACCGCCCTCGGAGGTCTGTCCGGTTTCGGTCTCGGAGCCAGCGCCCTGTGGGCCCTCTGTATCTCCATTTTTTCCAGTCCCGTCTCCTTCAGTTGTTCCTTGATAAGCTCTTCCACATATTGGATCACCGATTCCCCTTCGACTCTTTCTTTCAATCCCCATATTCTGATGTTATTTCTCCGTGACCTCCCCTCCATGTCCGATATCTTTGTCTCCATCTGTTCTTGTTTTTGAATCGCACACGTTAACACCTCGTGTATCTCTGTGTTCCATTCCTCCATTTGCGCCGTTCTAGTCTGTACCTCTGTTACGTTTCTGTCCTGTTCCGCCATCTTCTCATCCACCCTTTTGAGTTCTGTATTCATTTCACCTCTGAAGTCCTCCTGTTCCTTCCTCAATTCCTCCCGTAACTTCCCAATATCACTTCTTATCGTGTCCGAGTTCAGTTTCATGGTCGCCTGCATCGTGTCCGAGTTCAATTTTATGGTCGCCAATATCCCGGCCTGCATGAGCACGGCCCATCCTGGCATTTCCTTGTCCGTCTCAACCGAGACTCCCCCTTCCTCCGCCTGCTCCTTCTCGGTCTCGCCTCGGGGGTTCTGCTCCATCGAACTCTCCTCTTCCTGTGAGTTCTCCATTTCTCTTTCCTTCATATTTGTTTTCTCCTCCTTCCTTCTCGTTTGCATCTTGATTTTTGATCACTTTTCGTCACTTTTCGGGTCTTTATTTCTCCGTTTTTCGCTCTTTTGACCAGGAGCCTCACCGCATGCGTGCTACTCTTCCGCCCTCATACCAGAAGTCGTTATTAGAACTTTCTACTGCACCCGGTCTGACTCTGCACGATACCAATGTAAAATTACTGATGTACGCAGATGATCTGGTTCTGCTGTCAGCCACTAAAGAGGGTCTACAACAGAACCTAGACATCCTCCACCAGTTCTGCCAGACATGGTCTCTGAACGTAAACATGAAGAAGACTAAAGTCATGATCTTTCAAAGGAGACACGAGTCTCAGAGTTCACATAATACATTTAAATTAGGCACACACATATTAGAAAACACAAAAAGCTACCCATATTTGGGATTGAAAATAAATCATAATGGAAACTTCAATATGGCTGTGAATGAACTGAAGGAGAAGGGAAGAAGGGCTTTTTATGCCATCAAAAGGAAAATTCCAATTGACAGCCCAATTAGGACCTGGCTCAAAATTCTAAATTCTGTAATAAATCCAATAATATTATATGGCAGTGAAGTGTGGGGTCCATTAACTAACCAAGATTTCCCAAAATGGGAAAAACACCCATTAGAAGTACTGCATGCAGAATTGTGCAAAAACCTACTTAGGGTCCACAGACACACTGCCAACAATGCATGCAGGGCAGAACTTGGCCAATACCCCCTAATCATTCAAATTCAAAAGCGAGCCATAAAATTTTACACACACCTCCAATCAAGTGACCCCCACTCCTACCACTACAAAGCCCTTCAGAGCCAAGAGATGAACCCAGATAAGAGTCCCCTCTGCCAGCTAGTCAGAAATCTCTGCCCACAAACGCTTCAGGACAGATACCAAGAAATCTGGCCCAACCAAATAATCTCAAAACAAAAAGAAAATTATATAGAATATTGGAACAAATCAACCAAATCTCAAAGTAAATTAGAACAGAGAGTACATGGTGGCAGAATACCTGACTACTGTGAATGAGACAAAATTAAGAAAAACATTGACACGGTACAGACTGAGTGGACACAGTCTAGCCATAGAAACAGGCCGTCACAGGCAAAACTGGCTGCCCAGAGAGGCCAGGCTGTGTTCACTTTGCCATCAGGGGGACATTGAGACAGAACCTCACTTCCTACTGTACTGTGAGAAATACAAGGACCTAAGAGAAGTCTTCTCTGATAAAATAAACAAAATTGATGCACAGTTTATCCATCTCCCTGATCACCAAAAGCTACTATACATGTGTGGGGAGAAAAAGTCAGTGTACAGCATTAGCTGCAAAATATGTAGATGGTTGTCACAAAATAAGAGAACAAGCCCTGTAAATGTATCTGAGTGGCCACACTTGAAAAATGACTACCCGATCGAGTGACTATTTTGTAAATTAATGTTTCTTGTTGATTGTCCTTACTGTTATTACTAATATTATGATATTTGATTGCTTAATATATATGTTATTGTTTGTATGTTGAACTTGCTTTGGCAATAAGTATGTTAATATTTCATGCCAATAAAGCCTATTTGAATTGAATTGAATTGAGAGAGAGAGAGAGAGAGAGAGAGAGAGAGAGAGAGAGAGAGAGAGAGAGAGAGAGAGGAGAGAAGAGAGAGAGAGAGAGAGAGAGAGAGAGAGAGAGAGAGAGAGAGAGAGAGAGAGAGAGAGAGAGAGAGATTTTATAAACTGGTCAACACTGCTCAAAACGGCTTTAGCTGCCTGATGCCGGAAATAAAGCTGTGTTGACCAGTTTTGACTAGTTTATAAAAATTATTTAAAATGTTTATTAGCAACGGCGACCTTTGAAATGTCTCTGTGATACTTGTATAACGAACGGTTTGGGTAGGACCAGTTCTTCAGGGTAAATCTAGGTTGGTTTGCCATTGAGGAGCAAGGGACTGTGGATTCACTCGGCCAACAAGGTGCATCACAGTCACCAAAGGGGCTCGAGGTTTACAGAGGCCACCTGAGTGAGGGGATCAAATACAATTAAACATTCCCAGGACAAAAAGAAAATTCTGGATATTTGGTCATTTTAGTACATTTTCCAGGTTTTCCACGACTGGAAAAGTCTCTGGATGTCCAGGTTTTCCCAGATGAGTAGGAGTAACATAACATAACTCGTAATATCCCTGGCTTGGTATCCCTTTAGTATCATGGTATTTGTATGATGTTGTGTTCACTGCCATGACGATAGTGACTATATTACCACCATGGTTTACATTGGATTATATACAATGGTATTGTACAATACACAGTACAAAAGTGGTACTATGGTGATACTACATCAATTATACCAATGCAGTATTATGGGAAATTACTTATAGCATGGCCAATAAATTGATTGATAGATTGATTGATTGAACATTTTATTAACAGATTGCAGAATGGGTACAATACAGTACAGCTCAATACACACAATTGTTAAGGGGATGCAGACCAGAGAAAGACTTGTCTTGTTTACATCAGGGTCCCCCATTTAGTACCATGATAAACCCGACATTATCACCAAACTACCATGATACTTTAGGATAGACAGAAATATTGAGCCGTACTGTATTGTACCCTTTCTGCAATCTGTTAAATAAAGTTTTCATTCATTCATTCATTCATTCATTCATTCATATCGACAACTAACCGCTGGCTGTGACGTAGGCCTCGACCAGAGAGCAGTCTCGAAGACACTCTGACGTCACGAGACCGCCGCCATCTTGTATGGGGGAAACAACCGGATTTCTACTTTTATCAAATGTTGAGCTCCGTTTTTATTACATGTTTTATCACATTCTTGTTCATTTCATAACCTTTTCATATCATTTGTTTTGAAAATGTTGAGGCCACAACATGGCATTTCACTATTTTCGAAAGCCTTTCTGGTGATTCTAAGTGTTTGTTTCCCCCCCAAGCCGCAGACAGACAGTTAAACAGACAAGGAGCTGACTTGGAGAATACTACACGGAGTCCAATAAAGAAGCGCGAACACGGAACACAATAGTAATAAAACTTATATTTCAACTCACTGTTCAGCGCTGCTTGTCTGGCGATAAAAAAAGGTTTCTCTTCACTCTTGCAATGGGCCTGGTCTACAAGATACACTATACGACTAAGGTACCCATGTACATGTCAAATACTTCCCAAAGGTCAGTGAATACCACAACCACTACACCAGAGGAAGCTCAACAAATCATGTTAAACCCAGATTCGGCTCAAACAAGGGACTAAACACGTTTCGCAATTATGCCACATCAATGTGGAACGCCCTACCCAAAGCTGTAAAGGAATGTGAATCCCTACCCACATTCAAAACCGCTGCAATTCGAAACTGGCCACCGTAAATGCCCAAAACCCCCACCACCTCCTAATAGACAGTCTCCTCCCCACCGCATGTATATTCCCTCCCTGCCGTATGTATATTTCTCTCCCACCCACCCACCCCCTCCTAATGTACAGTCCCCTCCCCATCATATGTATATACTCTGTCAGGATCTAGGGGTAACAGTACTGTATATTTGAATACCGTTTATGTCACAAATGTATCAGTACTAAATACCTATATGTCCCTATGCCATAAATGTCATGTATGTTGTGTATGTCATAAATGTCTATATGAATTGAAAATGGGGGACCCTGATGTAAACAAGACAAACGTCTTTCTCAGGTCTGCATCCCCTTAACAATTGTGTGTATTGAGCCGTACTGTATTGTACCCATTCTGCAATTTGTTAAATAAAGTTTTCATTCATTCATTCATTCACAGGGTTTCAGAAGAAACGTTGAGCTGTTTTGAGTCCAGACTCCACGTCAGCAGCTCACGTGACCTAGTGTTGCTGCTCACCTGAGCCCCGCCCCACGCCAGGTGTCTTCTTCGGGTCGCAACCACAGAAAGGCCCATACCGCCACCTACTGGCAAAGAAAAGAAAACAATAAAGAAAAACCAACCCATCACAAACAAAACAAAATACCCATCCCTAACATCACCACCCTATACAAACCTAATACAATTAAAACTAAGACCTAAATACAAACAAAATAAATTAAATAAAATTCAAATCCTACCCCCCAAACCAATTGAAAACACAAACCCCAAAACCAAATTTTGCACCCCTTTACTGCCCACCTCATCCCTCTCTGCACCCCCCCTCTCCCTCACCCGACCCCACAAGACCCCCCCCTCCCTCTCATACCGAGCACAATGAAGCAGCACATGTTCAACTGTTTCCAGCTCCACAGGCAGGACAACCCCCGGTCTCATGCCCCCCCACAAGCAGGACAACCCCCGGCCTCATGCCCCCCCACAAGCAGGACAACCCCCGGCCTCATGCCCCCCCACAAGCAGGACAACCCCCGGTCTCATGCCCCCCCACAAGCAGGACAACCCCCGGCCTCATGCCCCCCCACAAGCAGGACAACCCCCGGCCTCATGCCCCCCCACAAGCAGGACAACCCCCGGCCTCATGCCCCCCCACAAGCAGGACAACCCCCGGCCTCATGCCCCCCCACAAGCAGGACAACCCCCGGCCTCATGCCCCCCCACAAGCAGGACAACCCCCGGCCTCATGCCCCCCCACAAGCAGGACAACCCCCGGCCTCATGCCCCCCCACAAGCAGGACAACCCGTGGGCTCATGCCCCCCCCACAAGCAGGACAACCCCCGGTCTCATGCCCCCCCACAAGCAGGACAACCCCCGGTCTCATGCCCCCCCACAAGCAGGACAACCCCCGGCCTAATCCCCCCCCACAAGCAGGACAACCCCCGGTCTCATGCCCCCCCCACAAGCAGGACAACCCCCGGCCTCATGCCCCCCCACAAGCAGGACAACCCCCGGCCTCATGCCCCCCCACAAGCAGGACAACCTTGCAAACCTCTCTCCTCCCCCACACAACCTCTCTCCTCCCCCACACAACCCCTCTCCTCCCCCACACAACCTCTCTCCTCCCCCACACAACCCCTCTCCTCCCCCACACAACCTCTCTCCTCCCCCACACAACCCCTCTCCTCCCCCACACAACCCCTCTCCTCCCCCACACAACCCCTCTCCTCCCCCACACAACCCCTCTCCTCCCCCACACAACCTCTCTCCTCCCCCACACAACCCCTCTCCTCCCCCACACAACCCCTCTCCTCCCCCACACAACTCCTCTCCTCCCCCACACAACCCCTCTCCTCCCCCACACAACCTCTCTCCTCCCCCACACAACCCCTCTCCTCCCCCACAACCTCTCTCCTCCCTCACACAGCCTCTCTCCTCCCCCACACAACCTCTCTCCTCCCCCACACAGCCTCTCTCCTCCCCCACACAGCCTCTCTCCTCCCCCACACAACCTCTCTCCTCCCCCACACAGCCTCTCTCCTCCCCCACACAACCTCTCTCCTCCCCCACACAACCCCTCTCCTCCCCCACACAACCTCTCTCCTCCCCCACACAACCCCTCTCCTCCCCCACACAACCTCTCTCCTCCCCCACACAACCCCTCTCCTCCCCCACACAACCCCTCTCCTCCCCCACACAACCCCTCTCCTCCCCCACACAACCCCTCTCCTCCCCCACACAACCTCTCTCCTCCCCCACACAACCCCTCTCCTCCCCCACACAACCTCTCTCCTCCCCCACACAACCCCTCTCCTCCCCCACACAACCCCTCTCCTCCCCCACACAACCTCTCTCCTCCCCCACACAACCCCTCTCCTCCCCCACACAACCCCTCTCCTCCCCCACACAACTCCTCTCCTCCCCCACACAACCCCTCTCCTCCCCCACACAACCTCTCTCCTCCCCCACACAACCCCTCTCCTCCCCCACAACCTCTCTCCTCCCCCACACAGCCTCTCTCCTCCCCCACACAGCCTCTCTCCTCCCCCACACAACCCCTCTCCTCCCCCACACAACCTCTCTCCTCCCCCACACAACCTCTCTCCTCCCCCACACAGCCTCTCTCCTCCCCCACACAACCTCTCTCCTCCCCCACACAACCTCTCTCCTCCCCCACACAGCCTCTCTCCTCCCCCACAACCTCTCTCCTCCCCCACACAGCCTCTCTTCTCCCCCACACAACCTCTCTCCTCCCCCACACAACCTCTCTCCTCCCCCACACAACCTCTCTCCTCCCCCACACAGCCTCTCTCCTCCCCCACAACCTCTCTCCTCCCCCACACAACCTCTCTCCTCCCCCACACAGCCTCTCTCCTCCCCCACACAACCTCTCTCCTCCCCCACACAACCTCTCTCCTCCCCCACACAACCTCTCTCCTCCCCCACACAGCCTCTCTCCTCCCCCACACAGCCTCTCTCCTCCCCCACACAGCCTCTCTCCTCCCCCACACAACCTCTCTCCTCCCCCACACAGCCTCTCTCCTCCCCCACACAACCTCTGTCCTCCCCCACACAACCCATCTCCTCCCCCACACAACCCCTCTCCTCCCCCACACAGCCTCTCTCCTCCCCCTTGACCAAGCTCTCTCCTCCCCCTTGACCAACCTCTCTCCTCCCCCTTGACCAACCTCTCTCCTCCCCCTTGACCAAGCTCTCTCCTCCCCCTTGACCAACCTCTCTCCTCCCCCTTGACCAACCTCTCTCCTCCCCCACACAGCCTCTCTCCTCCCCCTTGACCAACCTCTCTCCTCCCCCTTGACCAAGCTCGGCTGAGATGTGCAGTTGGAGAGAGGGTCACGGCCAGGAATTGATTGATTGAAAACTTTATTAACAGATTGCAGTAAAATACTTCCGTCTTGTTTACCAATGTACAGTTTCTTCCCCTTCGGATGTATATTTTTTATGATCTCTTTTTACTATTCTGTAAGTCATAAATGTCATAATGAATTGAAAATGGGGGACCCTGATGTAAACAAGACGAAAGTCTTTTTCTGGTCTGCATCCTCTTAGCAGTTGCTTTGTATTGAGCCGTACTGTATTGTACCCATTCTGCAATCTGTTAATACGTTTTCAATCAATTTGCTTTAGAATTTTTATCTGCTCGTCTATCTTGTTCAGCAACTTGGTTACAGACGTCCTTACTGCTCCTCGGATAGCCTTCAATCTTGTGAGTTCAGTCATTCTTCTTCTTTATCCAATTAGTCCGTCCGTGTGGAATATACTTAAATTCTCCCTGGTTTCGGCACCACCTTATGTTTGCACAATAAACTGTTCAAGATCCTCTTCTTATTAAAACACATATAATTATTCAAAATTCACAGTTTTCGTTCTTCATGTTTCATTCACGACCAGAAGGCAGCAAAGTAGTCCATTTTGTTTAATTTGTTTTCCCTTTACAGGTTCTCTAGGCAGAGCAGCAGCGAGGCATGGCTTCTATATCTAACAAACAAACTGTCACTTCTCCCGAAGGATCAAACACCCTTTTACAGGCGGCACGCGTCTCCCATTAACGTTGGAGCGTGGGGCTGTGCCTGCGCTCAACTGACTTACCACTGGGGGCAAACATGGTGCGTTACAGAATATAGCCTATAATGTATGTTTATTCTAAACAATATGATAAGCAATTTAACGTAAATATCCATTAAGGCTATTATAGAACATATTTATGCCAATTCGTTTACACACCTTTTTCTACAATAATAAATGATATTTCAAGCTGTTCAAATTATATTACTATCAAAAAGTCACAACAGGGTAGTGATTCACATTCCTTTACAGCTTTGGGTAGGGCGTTCCACATTGATGTGGCATAATTGCGAAACGTGTTTAGTCCCTTGTTTGAGCCGAATCTGGGTTTAACATGATTTGTGGAGCTCCCTCTGGTGTTGTGATCGTGGTATTCACTGACCTTTGGGAAGTATTTTGACATGTACATGGGTACCTTGGTCATGTAGTGTATCTTGTAGACCAGGCCCTTTGCAAGTTGCTGTACTCTGTCGTCTACTCTAAGCCATCCTAGGTCAAAGTGGGCAGGGGTGAGGTGGGTTCTAGGAGTAAGGTCAAGCAGTAGTCTGACCAGTTTGTTTTGAGATGTTTGTAATCTTGTTTTTAGCGCCTTTGAGGTGCTTTGGTACCATGAGGTGCAAGCATAGTCGTAGTACCCTTGAATGAGTGCTCCTGCCAGAGTCTTCAGGGTTTTTTTTTTTTTTTTTTTTTTTTTATTGCAAAACAAATTTTTTTTATTGCAAAACAAAAATTATTAAAAGTCAGTACTCAACACACAATGCATAATGAAACTAACAATTAAGGTGGCTAAAATGACATGCAAGTACAGAAACAGAAAACAAAAAAAAGTCTATAATAATATTTTACTGTATACAGTGTATATCCAACGAAATTACCAATTATACCAATGCCTTATACAGGATATACCCCTAATACCTATTATCTAAAACCCTACACACATATGCTCCAGCTCGAACCCCCCCCTCCCGGACCCCTCCTTGGATAGTACCTCCATTATCCCTCACTCCTAACCAGACACTACCTTTGTAAGCTAGCTTTTATTCTCTCCACCACTTCTAACCACATTGACATTTTGGATTCGTTGAGACCCAGAATTCTTGCTGTAGATATTTCTTGATAAATCACATCGAGATATGTAAGAAACCAAACCTTCCGGCACATTTTTTCCGGTTGAAACCAGCGTGATGCGATCAGTTTTTTAGCTACTGTGATACCCGATAAAACCAATCTCTTTAGCTGTGGATTTACTGCAAACTCAAAAACATCATTCAATAGTAATACAGCGGGGTGTACTGGTATATTCCAAGATACGAGTTTTGATAATTGATGGGTCACATCTTTCCAGAATGCCTTAACTGGTGGGCAGTCCCAATACATGTGCATAAATGTCCCTTCGTCTCCATTTGTACATTGGGAGCATTTTGAGTCTTGTTTAAGACCCATTCTGTTCAGTCTTATAGGAGTCAAGTATGTCCTGTGAATATAGTTAAGATTCCTTGATGTAAGACGGACATTTGCCCATGCTCCTTGCCAATCAAAGTCACTTTCCAGGTCTGGTATATCCCTCCTCCAGACAGAGTCTAGTTGGAGGGTTTCATACGAGGACGTTAGTAATTGATAATAAAAACCTGATACAAAACCTCTCGATGTCTCTCTTTCATAGAAGAATTTGTGGTATCTGTGGTGTTCAACTGGTATGTCTAATGGAACACCGTGAGACTTCAAACATAGCTGTAACTGTATGTAAAAAAGCCATGTGGACCCGGTGAGGTTAAACTTTGTGCATATTTCTCCATAACTACAAAAACCCTGGTTGTTAAAAATATCCCCTAATGAGTGTATGCCTTGCTCTTCCCATATAGGGAATCTTATAGGACGTTTTTCAATTAAGAGTGCATTGTTATTGAATAAGGGAGTGTGATTATGCCATTTTTGTGGGTTAGGATATTTTTTTTGTGTTTCATGTCATATCCGGATTGCATGGGTAATTATGGGGCCAAATTTCCGCTCACAGTGCTTGATTGGTAGTTTAGTGTGTGCTATGTCCTTCAGTCTATGTGGGGCTACTATGTTTTCTTCCAATTTTCTCCAGGATACCAATGCCTGGGGATCAAACCATATTGTCAATGGTCTTAATGTGTATGCCTTAAAATATTGGAAAAAATCTGGAACTGCCATGCCACCGTCTGCTTTATTTCTCTGTGCGGTGGATCTTTTTATGCGAGGTGGTTTGTTATTCCAAATAAATTTATATGTGGAGGAGTGTAATCTTTTCCAGTAACCCTCTGGAGGGGGTAACGGTAGCATTGAACTGATGAAGTTGATTCTAGGTAGTACATCCATCTTAACTATTGATACCCTTGCCTGTACTGAGTTTTTAAGTTTTGCCCACCTGTCCAGGTCGTCTTTGATTTTGTTCTGTATTTTTGTGTAATTGTGCTTCACCGTTTGTCTTATGGTGGGAAATATTTCCACACCCAAGCATCTAAAATGTTTTACCATAGGTATCTCACCTGGGAGGGTTGTATCTTTTTTTGCATGGGTGTTAAGTGGAAGGAAAGCCGACTTCGGCCAATTTATTTTAAATCCCGATAAATCACCAAAGTTCTCAATCAACTTGAGTAGATGAGGCAATGTGGTGTTGGGGCTTTGCATGAACAATATTACGTCGTCCGCATATAAACTAATTTTATGTTGTGTGCCCTTGATTACGATTGGTTCTATGGATTGGGATTGTCTTATATATTGTGCTAAAGGCTCTAATGATAGATCGAATAGTCCGGGACTAAGAGGGCAACCCTGTCTGGCTGAGCGTGATACCGGAAAGATTTTGGAGATGAATGTACCTGTTGTAATCATGGCCGATGGGTCTTTGTATAATACTTTAATCATATCAATGAATCCTTTTCCTAACCCCATCCTTTCTAATACTGCCCATAGATACGACCATTCCAGCCTCTTCAGGCTTCAGGGTATTCTTGTTTACCAGAGAGGAGATCTGGTACAAGAATCGAGTTTGTTGGTTGACTTTTTTTATTACATTGGATGCCATTTTGTCACAGGAAAGATTTGCCTCTAGGATGGAACCCAGGTAGGTAATTTCTTCTTTCCTTGTGACAATATTGTCACCCACTGTAACTGAGAAGCCGTCGGTCTTGCTGAGTTTGTTATTTGAACCGAAGAGAATGGACTCTGTTTTACCCAGGTGTAATGATACAGCGAGCCAGGTGCAGATTTTGCCGAGTTCCGAGCTGAGGGTTTTTTCAACCTGTAACTTGTTCTTGTCAGAGACCAGCAGGGCTGAGTCGTCCGCAAACAGGAACAAGTTGCAGTCACAAGCTGACGGCATGTCATTTGCATAGATTAGGAACAGTAGCTGGGGGACCCTGATGTAAACAAGACGAAAGTCTTTCTCTGGTCTGCATCCCCTTAACAATTGTAGTAGTAAAGTCAGCTGTTCACCGGCGGCTTTTTGGTACGGTAATGATGAGGGAGTGAACGGGGAAGTCACACTTTGCTGACCGCACGCACGCTACACTATGATAAATCAAACCGTGACTCACTTTATTTTTGATACTATATGAACTGGTTTTAACTCCAATAAACTAACCAAACACAGTATCCTGGATCCGTGATTATGTGGCAAGCGGCGCGTCTGGCAGGTATCATTATTTCCCTGTGTTAGTCTCTCGGTGACTACAGTATGTTTGGACAGTCGCCATACAGTGGTCCTAGTATGCTTCCTTGTGGAACACCACAACTCACTGGGAGGTTGAAGGTTGAAGGTTTTTATTTAGACAACAAAACATATACAGATTATTGCTCTATTATACATTTTTGTCAAGGATAGGAACGAAAAAGGCACAATGACTTATTTACATCGTTGTCCTTGGATGTCAAGGATGCTTGAAACAACACATACAACTCATTACAGGAAATCAATCACAATTATTACATTTGCATAGTAATAATGGCACAACCCTAAATTAATACAAACAAAGCACATTTGTTGTTACAATGTTCTTCTAGCCGAGAGTCCGTGTGTCTCAGGAAGCACCCCCAGGGGGAGGGGATTTGGGGGTTGGGAGGGAGGACGGAGAGTGGTTTTCTGGCCTAACCTAATTACAGTTGCCATTAGTAGGTATCAGAGGGGAGGGGGTTAAGCTACAGTTGCCGCTTAGTGGGATAAGGGTATTGGCTTGGGAATTGGGCGATGAGACAGTCAAGGGTCCCTCCCCTCCAGCTCGTGCACATCGCCAGGTGTACGTCCATCCATCTTATCTATTTCAGACAGTTTCACTCTGTCCCTGGCTCTATGTCGAGTACGGACGTCACAACCCAGTTCTTATCTTGACTTATTCTCCAGCGTGGCCTATCAGTGACGTCGAACATTCTTCGTTTCTTCCATAGGGGGGGGATAGGGTACCATTTACCTCCACCATCTGTTCTCTCCCCTCCAGGTAGGATTGCATCCAGCTCACTGACAGACTATCAAAACCAATTGCTTTTAGCTTGTCAATCAGAATGGAGTGATTGACAGTGTCGAAGGCCCTTTGTAGGTCCAGCATGACCATGCCGCAGTATTTGCCGCGTCCACATCTTGTTTGATGTGGTTGTTCAAATAGAGTCCTATGTTCCCCGATTGATTGATTGATTGATTGATTGATTGATTGAACATTTTAGACCACCAGCCCTGATTCCAAACTCTAACCTTAACCAACTTCGAAAGAGATAGATATACAAGCGGAAGACAGACAGGGTTTCAACTCCTCTTGAGAAGTTGGAAAGAGCAGTGAAAGAGGTGCAACAGGGGAAGACTATACGTCAGGTTGGAAAGGAGATGAAGATCTGCAGGATGCTTTTACCGCTTTTGAGATTAAAATGATCTGTTTTACGTAAAATTATCAATGGCACAATTGACCCCAGTGTATTCTCTCTAATGTCACATATTACCCCACACCGGGGGCAAGTTGTGCCACAAAACCACTGTTGTAGCCAATTTACTGATTTTCTGCCGTTACGTTATTGTATGAAGGCACCGTGTCACCATGAAAGTGTTGACCAATTAGCTGGCAGTGGGCACAGGAGGCGGGGCTCAGATGTGCTCAGGTGCAGTCTATATGTATGTGTTCACAGGTGTGCAGCGGGAGGGAATTGGGTAATTATCCCAGGGAAGCCACACTGTCTTTTTACCGTGCTCGTTTGTTTTGTTTTCAGTTATATTGAGTCACTTTTTGGGTTTATTTTGTAGCAATTATCCTGTGTTTAAAGTCCAGTTTAAACACAGAGTTTACAGTATGCTTATATTTGTCCACACTGCAAGTAAGAATAAAAACTCTCAACAGTACTCAAGGAGAAGACATCATTTTATTAACAACAAGCATCACGCGTTGGAAAGAGCTTCACCCAGTATTCCCTCACTGGCATCTTTTCTTGTTAGGTTGCCCTTACACAAGTAAAAAGACATGCTTCTAAACAAGATTGTTTTCGAAGACAGACAGACACGGAAGGAGTCAAGGAACAGTGCCCCTTTCATTGACGTTTCTGCCGATTCAACCATGATATCAACATCACATATCACACGCACAACGCGGAACAACACATCAAAGAAGCTACGGTGAGACGGATTCATGAATGAATGGAATAAAGTTGTGGAAGGAGTGGCCTCGCGCAACTGGATAAAGGCAAATCCTATCAAGAATTCTAAGTAAAACCTCCGCCTATTGCTTGACATTGTAAACATGAGTAACGTGGGGAATCAGGAAATTAACGTTGAAATGGATGCAGCTGTCAATCAAGATGAAACAGAAAATGAACTTGGCAAAAGGCTTTCTAAGCCCACATTTAAAGCTTTGGAAACAAAGATCATGTTGTTGCATAAAGAAAGGAACTTTGGACTGAAACAATTGTGTAAAATGGCTAAAGAGTTGGATCAAATGATGGGCTCAAATGAAAATATTTCCGTCATGCAAATTAAGCACGACACACTGTGGAAGTTGTTTGGTGAAACTACACGGGTGCATGAATCACTAAAACCTCTATTGCCTGAAGACGAAATGTCTAAACAAACAAAATGGTTTCAAGGTCACATGCACAATGTTAATCAAATCATTGACAAAATGGAGAAATGGGTGCGTGCTAACAGGGAGCAGTGCACGCCCACACAAGTTGATGACAATGATTATGAATTCAGTGGTGTGCCCAATGCAACTGAGGTTGTGGTTGACCCAAAGAACAATGCTGTGTCGAGTACAAATGAGGTTCTGAATAACAACGGTTCAAATAACAATGCTGTGTCATATACAAACGAGGTTCTTGATAATGACGGTTCAAATTTCAACTTTGTGTCAAATGGAAATGAGGAGGTGGATAGTATTGGGCCAGATGACAGTGTTTCCAATACGGGTAAATCAAGGGTGTCACGTGGTAGCTCTACCAGACACTCAATGTCATCAAACATTTCTGCATCCATCTTGGCACAGGCCGAGGTGGCGGCACTCGTGGTATTGGAAATGGCGTTAAAAGAAAGTCATGAACTGGAAGCTCAGGAGGTACAATTAAAGGCACAAATGGAAGCCCAGCAAGCACAACTAAAAGCACAAATGGAAGCCCAGGAGGCACAAATAAGATAAAAAAAAAGGCAATTGCTTCAAATACAAAGTCAAATTGCTGCTCAGACAGCTAAGGTGACTGTTCTCAGGAACAGAGGGTCTGACATTGAAAGCAGAGTTACAGATGGAATGAACTCTTATGCGTCAAAAGAAAAGGCTGCTCTCAACCCCTCTGCTGTACAATTAATTCCATCAATGTCAGACTGTCATGTCAACTAGCAAACCTGCAAGACCAACTCAATCACACCAAAAGCCATACAATCAGCTCAGTACTGAAGCCACCCGGCACAAGGAAATCATTTCTCAAGGAACCAAAACAAAACCAAGTGCTCCAACTCTCACTGCAAGCATGCCACAAGGGTCTCAACACCTACCTCATGCTGTATATCCACCACAGCAGCCCATTCAAAGCAGTGAGGATCAGGGCAATATTTTCACGATCATGCAGAAGCAAAATGACATCACAGCATTACTTGTGCAACAGCAATCTTCCCTATCACTACCCCCGCATTTTCACTATTTCTACGCATCTGCTGTAATGCTATGGAGGACATCAGCTACATGTTTGAGATGAATATGCCATCAAACCTACGGGCAATAATCATGAAGCTACCTTACAAACTCAGAAACAGATGGAGAAACATTGCTTTTGAGTACCAGGAGAGACACCATCGTCGAGCAGGTTTCAGTGAAGTTGTCACCTTCATTGAAAGACAAGTGTCTATTGCATCTGATCCACTGTACGGGGACATTCTAGACACTGTTGTCTCAATGTCAAAATTGAAGATCGGAAATACAACATCACAAGGACGCATACAGGAGAGAGGAAGCAGTTTTGCTACGTCTGTGGCACCTGTTGAGTTTGACAATCAAGAGGAGAGAGACAAACCAACAAGAGGATCCTGCCTGCTGTGTGAAGAGGACCACAGTTTGGAAGCATGTCCTAAGATGGAGAAGAAGCGGCATGGTGAAAAAATAGATTTTCTAAAAAGAAAGGGTGCTTGCTTTGGATGTCTATATGTCGGGCACATAAGTTCACAGTGCCATAGTAGGCTATTTTGTAAGATATGTAACCTGAGACATCCTACCATTCTCCATATTCATGAAAGGGAATGGAAAGAACTAAGATCACGACAAGATGACACACGAGATGAAAACAGAATGAGTCAAGTCACCATTCCCAAGACTTGTGGCCACATAGGGGCCGGAGCACAGGACTGCGTTTTGTCTATTGTGCCTGTAAAGATCAAGGCAAAGAAAGGCAGCACAATCATAAAAACGTATGCATTCCTAGATCCCGGCAGTTCATCCACTTTCTGCTCTGAACAACTGATGAGGAAGCTCAATGTGAGAGGAAGGAACACTAGATTCCTAATGAAAACAATGAACAAAGAGAGTTTTGTCAACAGTCATGTCATCTCAGGACTAGAGGTCGCTGCACTAAATGGTGACGCCTACATCGAGTTGCCTGATGTGTACACACAACATAAGATGCCTGTAACTCGCAATAACATCCCACGACAGGAAGACTTGTGGGCTTGGCCGTACTTGAACACTGTAGACATTCCTACTATCAATGCTGATGTGGAGCTGTTAATTGGAACGAACACTCCAGAAGCAATGGAGCCATGGGAGGTGATAAACAGCAGGAGTAGAGGACCTTACGCTGTTAGAACCCTTTTGGGATGGGTTGTCAACGGACCATTTAGAGGAGGCAATGAGAGTGGGATTAGCTGCCCCACAGTCACAGCCAACCGCATCTCCATTTCTCAGAAAGATAAGTCAAAGGAGCGGCTTTCAAAAATGGAACCTGAGGACGAGGACTGGTCTTCTGGGAAAGAGCTGCAGAGAACGGCGAAGAAGGAGAAAATTAAGAAAGTTAAAGAATCAGCCAAGAAGGAAAGGACCCTCAAAGAGAGACAAGCTCAAGGAGGAGAAACCTAAGGCTCACAAAGAGGAGAAAAGGTCCCTGGAGAAGTCCTCCTCAAAGGCTGACAGGAAAAGTGAACAGAACGAGGAGAAACATCTGCAGATGGACAAGGAGAAGAACACCAGGGAGGAGAAGGAGAAATCTAAAAATGAAAAGGCACCAAAGGGGGAGCCGAAACATGAAGGTTACGACGTCAACAACTGTTTCCTGAACATGGAAGATACCAAGCTCAGTGCCTCCGATGACCACCACGACAGGTGGGCCTCAGACCCCTTCTTTGATTCCTGCCTCTACGGGGACAACAGTTGGGACGGTCCTGTGAAGGAGTACAAGGAATACAAATCCCACAAACGCTGTGTAGCTAAGTTAAGTGACTCTCCAGGCCTCTCTGACTCCCATAGGAAAGACTCAACACCTGATCAGGATGAACTGAACCACTTCCCAACAGAAAAACAAAAGAGAAAGACCATAAAGAGAAGAAGGAGGAAAAAGGGCATATTTGACATGGCTAAAGAGAGGAAGGACTCCCTGGAGAAACACAACAAAGATAAGAGACTCTGTGGATGCTACACACACACAAGGAACACAAGGAACGTAAAGACAATGTCAATTGACTCTAATTAGGAAAAGAAAAGGAAACAGGAGCTGTCGGACAAGAGGGATGCCAGCGAGGAAAAGACAAAGACAACGGTGGCCAAAGAACAAGATGAACTTTTCATAGGAGACGTTTCCATGGTAGCGGACTCTAATGCGCCTCGTGGATCCTGTCAGACATGGACTTGTGCAGTTTGAATGTCCGGATCAAGTACAACGTCCTGGAGCAAACCATCGCAAAGACCTATCTTCTATTGGACGCTGAATAGACTGAAGCCAATTTTCTATTACTGGGGTTACCAACCCTACTGGATTACATGAACTTTGAACTATCACCAAGATCTGTCTTCTTTTGGAAGCTGACTAGATTAATATCCATTTTCCTTTGGACTACATGAACTTTGGACATTACGAATTAAATATCAACGTGGACTACGCACTTGGCTACAATCACTTGCATGCATTGAATTGTTACATGTTTATATAGTATCAATTGGGGCCGGTGTGTTGTAGCCAATTTACTGATTTTCTGCCGTTACGTTATTGTATGAAGGCACCGTGTCACCATGAAAGTGTTGACCAATTAGCTGGCAGTGGGCACAGGAGGCGGAGCTCAGATGTGCTCAGGTGCAGTCTATATGTATGTGTTCACAGGTGTGCAGCGGGAGGGAATTGGGTAATTATCACAGGGAAGCCACACTGTCTTTTTATCGTGCTCGTTTGTATTGTTTTCAGTTATATTGAGTCACTTTTTGGGTTTATTTTGTAGCAATTATCCTGTGTTTAAAGTCCAGTTTAAACACAGAGTTTACAGTAGGTTTATATTTGTCCACACTGCAAGTAAGAATAAAAACTCTCAACAGTACTCAAGGAGAAGACATCATTTTATTATCAACAAGCATCACGCGTTGGAAAGAGCTTCACCCAGTATTCCCTCACTGGCATCTTTTCTTGTTAGGTTGCCCTTACAACCACTTTTTTTTTTCTAAAGCTATATTTCTGAAAGTTTATTTAAGATCCAAAGTGATTGTCCCCAGGGATGCACAACATCCTAAACTATATGTACATATTTTAGTTGGGGTGGGGGCATTACTGTAATCCCCTTGCTTTAAAGGCACTTTAAGTAAAAAGTGGCTCTTCTCACCCCACTCTCCCCTATGCTACTATGTGTTCTACCCCATAATGCCCTGAGTGGGAGGGTAGTTTGTTTACCAGTGTTGTGGCTATGTTTGTGAAGAAAATGTTTAAGTAATTGGCCACATCCAGCTTGTCTGTGATGAGCGTGTTGTCCGTCTTTATGTTTATGTTTGAGAATCTGGTTTTAAGTTTTTTGATTGATTGATTGAAAACTTTATTAACAGATTGCAGAATGGGTACAGTACAGTACAGCTCAATACATACAATTGTTAAGGGGATGCAGACCAGAGAAAGACTTTCGTCTTTGTAACAATAGGATTGTTCTATTTAAGTGCTGTTGCACGTAGGACGCTTTTAGAGGTGACACCGAGGGTTCGCTTAGGGTGGAACCAAGCTTATGTTGTAACCATAACAACTGTGAATAAAGTACAAGTAAGCAAGTCTGCTTTAACCCTTCATTGTGTACAGTCGGGACACGGACAGAACGCATTGAAACATGGTGACAGCTGGGTACAGATCGGGAAAGTAATTCGCGCGGTAGCGGGAGAAGTAAAGAGTTGAGCTAGCGAGCTGTCAGTGGCGAGCTGTCAGTGGCGAGCTGTCAGTGGCTAACACGGACTTCGGGGAGAAAACTCTTACTAGCTATCGGCGATGGAAGGGCTAAATGCGCTGAGACCTCCTGGTCTACTACTTTTGGACTCCAGCAACTTGGCGAAGGCATGGAAAAGTTGGAAGGAGGAGTTCACATTGTATACAGACCTTACCATGCCCGACGCCGAAGAGACAACAAAAGTCAAGCTATTTAAATATCTCGTCGGAGAAAAGGGCAGAGAACTATGGACAACTCTGCCGAGTCCGTCGGCGAAGACAACAGTGACGACTATTATCAAGCAATTTGACGAGTACTGCAATCCAAAGGTAAATGAAACAGTGGAAAGATACAGATTCTTTATCAGGAACCAAGGATTGGATGAAAACGTGGACAGCTATGTAACAGACTTAAGAATGCTTGCTAGTAGTTGCAACTTTGAGGACATTAGAGATTCCCTGATCAGAGATCGAATTGTATGTGGTACAAATAGCTCAGAACTGAGAGAGAGACTGCTCAGGGAGGATAGGCTGACTCTGGAAACATGCCTAAAAATATGTAGAGCGTATGAGCTGTCAAGGTCTAATAGCAGGACACTGCAACAAGGGCAGGCAGTGGAAGAGGTACATGCGCTAAAACAGTCAGAAGAGTGGAAAAAAGACAGCGAGGTTGACTGCATGTTTTGTGGGAAAACACATGAGAGGAACAAGAAGAAATGCCCAGCTTTTGGGAAAAAGTGTAAAAAGTGTGGGAGAGAAAATCACTTTGCGGCTAAATGCAAGTCAAAACAGGAGAGCAGCAAGAAAACTAGGAAAGTGCATGCAGTAGCAGAACAGCACAGTGATAGTGATTCTTATGAGGAAGACCTCTGCTGCATAACAGAAGTAAATAGAGAGGATGAAAATGTTAATCAGGTAAAAGACGGCCACAGGCAGGGCCAACAGCTTTTTGCAGGGATGATGTTGGGGGAAACGCTAGTTAACTTCCAAATAGACTGTGGGGCCACTAGCCCCTTTCGTGACTTTCGGTTTGCAAGCCTGTGGCTTTTGTGACCGGAGTCACTTGCCCACCCGCCCCGATCACCCAGTAGAGAAACGACCAAGCGTCGTCAAGGGGCTCGCGGTGTGTCAAGAATACATCAGATCTGAATTTCAAAGATACCCAGCGTACAATATGGGTCTAACACAGCTTCACGATGGGGTCTGGAAGCTCGGAGTTGCTAATAAACAGTTTAAAACATTGTTACTCTACGAGTGGTATTTACAGACCGAACGTCCATCTCCGCCGTTGGTGTCACAGCGCATGCGCACCATGCCGCGTTCACGTTACTGGGAAGAAGCGGAAGAACCAGAGGACATCTCGTTGCTACAACTAGGAAGCCTTCACGCTTTGACTCTATATATATCTATGGATGAAACGCCCACATCCATACTTCCGCAATTCGTGACGCGAAGTGGGAGATATGGGGTCTATAAAAGAATCCCATATGTCCTAGTAGGAATTACCACTAGGAGGCTGACGTGAATGGTTTTTCCCAGTCGGAAACTGGTTCTTCCGCTTCTTCCCAGTAACGTGAACGCGGCATGGTGCGCATGCGCTGTGACACCAACGGCGGAGATGGACGTTCGGTCTGTAAATACCACTCGTCGAGTAACAATGTTTTAAACTGTTTATTAGCAACTCCGAGCTTCCAGACCCCATCGTGAAGCTGTGTTAGACCCATATTGTACGCTGGGTATCTTTGAAATTCAGATCTGATGTATTCTTGACACACCGCGAGCCCCTTGACGACGCTTGGTCGTTTCTCTACTGGGTGATCGGGGCGGGTGGGCAAGTGACTCCGGTCACAAAAGCCACAGGCTTGCAAACCGAAAGTCACGAAAGGGGCTATGGGGCCACCTGTAATGTCATCCCTATACATTTGTTAAACCCTGACACACAGCTAGAACACACTGAGAAAGTGCTGGTGATGTACAATAAGACTAGGGTGATTCCTCTGGGTACATGTAAGGTTAGGATCAGAAACCCCAGAAACAACAAGCGTTACAGGCTAGAGTTTCAGGTGGTAGACCAGAGTAGCAGAATCCCTTTACTGGGCAGGAAAGACAGTGAGGCTATGAAGTTGATAAAGGTACAGTACGAAAATATCCTAGCTATAGACAGCATAGTGAGGAAAGAGCAGAGTCCAGTGACAGGGGGAGAAAGTGACAGTCACATGACAAGGGACAGAATAAATGCTGAGTTTGGGGATGTGTTCACCGGAGATGGATGCATGGAGGGGGAGTATAAAATAGAGATAGATGACAGAGTGCCGCCAGTGAAACTGCCAAAGCGCAGAGTGCCTGTAGCGATGATCATACCGATACAGGAGGAACTCAAGGATCTGGAGAGAAGAGGGATTATCACACCAGTGGAACACAGCACTGACTGGATCAGCAGCATGATCTCATTAAGGAAGCCGAATGGGAAACTAAGGCTGTGCATAGACCCAAAACCTCTGAATCGGGCACTAAAGAGAAGTCACTATCCACTCCCGACTATAGATGACATCCTGCCGGAGATGTCAACGGCAAAAGTATTCACAGTCTGCGACGTGAAGCACGGTTTCTGGCACGTCAAGCTAGAAGAGGAGTCAAGCTACCTGACCACATTCGCCACTCCATTTGGTCGCTACCGTTGGCTCCGGATGCCGATGGGAATAAGCCCAGCACCGGAGGTGTTCCAAAGAAAGCTCATGCAGGCCCTAGAGGGCCTACCAGGAGTCTACGTCATAGCAGATGATATGTTAATCACAGGGGAAGGAGCAACGCAGGAGGAGGCAGAAAAGGACCACGACAAGAAACTCCGAGGCTTTCTAACCAGATGCAGGGAGCGCAACATCAAGCTGAACGCGGATAAGTTCAAGCTTCGACAAAAAGAGGTGCCCTACATAGGTCATCTGCTCACGGCTAAGGGGCTGAGAATTGACCCGGAGAAAGTACGGGCGGTCAGAGAGATGCCGAAGCCAACAGATGTAAAAGGAGTACAAAGACTGGTTGGGATGGTCAACTACCTGGCGAAGTTCTTTGACCACCTGTCAGATGACTGCGAGATTCTTAGACAACTCACACGGAAGGAAAACATGTGGGAATGGGCAGATGTCCAAGAGGAAGCGTTTCAAAGGCTGAAAGACAAGATAGCCAAAGCACCAGTCCTACAGTATTACAACAGAGAAGAGGAGTTGACGCTACAATGTGATGCGTCCGACACAGGACTGGGGGCCGCCCTGACACAGAAAGGTAAGCCTGTAGCATTTAGTAGTAGGGCGCTCACGCCAACTGAAAAGGGCTATGCCCAAATAGAGAAAGAGTGTTTAGCCATAGTGTTTGGTATGGAAAAGTTCCATCAATATACATATGGTAGACCGGTGACCGTGCAAAGCGACCACAAGCCTCTAGAAAATATCCACTGCAAGCCACTGCTTAGTGCACCGAAGAGATTACAAAGGATGCTACTCAGACTGCAGCACTATGATATTAGTGTGACATATGTGCCAGGAAGGGATATGTTGCTTGCAGACACGTTGAGTAGAGCATACTTACCAGAGAGCACTAAGGGAGACAGTGAGACAGAGGTAGAGACGGTAAACATGGTTAGCTATTTACCCATCTCAGCAGAGAGGCTGAGCGCTATCAGAGCTGCAACAAAGGATGACCTAAAGTTACAGAGTGTGGCAAATAGAATACTGTCAGGGTGGCCCAAGAGGAAAAGAGACTTGCCAAGTGACATCAGGCACTACTATTCGTTCCAGGAGGAAATGAGTTTCCAGGACGGCATCGTTTTCTGAGGAGAAAGAGCCGTGATACCAGATGCACTCAGGGGTGACATCACGTACAGGATCCACTCCTCGCATCTGGGAGTAGAAGGATGTCTGAGGCGAGCGAGGGAGTGTGTATACTGGCAGGGGATGAACGAGGAGCTAACGACCTTCATCGCTAAATGTGGTATATGCAGGTCAGTGGACCCAAGGCAACAGAGGGAGACACTACACCCACATGACATGGCCAGCAGACCCTGGGCCAAGGTAGGGACAGACCTTTTCTCGTTCCATAACAAAGACTACCTGATCACTGTAGACTACTTCTCTAACTTTTGGGAGGTTGACTATCTGTCTGACACTAAGAGCAACACAGTAATCAGAAAACTCAAGGCCCACTTTGCCAGGCAAGGGATACCTGATGTCGTTATGTCTGATAACGGGCCACAGTATGCATCACAAGAGTTTCAACACTTCAGTCAGAAGTGGGGGTTTGAACACAGGACATCTTCGCCGGGATACCCACAGAGTAACGGGAAGGCGGAGTCGGCGGTAAAGACAGCCAAGGGCCTGATGCTGAAGGCTGCAGCGGCGAGAGAGGATCCGTACCTGGCTATGTTGGACCATCGTAACACGCCGAGCCAGGGCCTCAACACAAGTCTAGCACAGAGACTCCTAAGCTGGAGGACCAGAACCCTGCTTCCTACAAAAGACACTCTGCTGGAGCCAGAGGTAACGGACAATGACCAGGGACTGAAACGCAACAGACAGAGACAGGAAAAATACTACAATCGCACAGCAAAGGACATGGACACTCTGAAAAGAGGAGACAGTGTGAGAGTACAGCCTGGTGACACACACAGGACTTGGAGAGTGGCAAAGGTGATCCAACCAGTGAGCCACAGATCATATGAGGTGGAGTTAGAGTCGGGAGGTGTTCTGAGAAGAAATCGTCGCCACCTCAGACACGATCACGCCACTATAGACACACCAAGTACAATCACACCTGCGTCACCAGTGACTGAGAAGGCCGGCCCGCCAGTCAACCCGGTAGGGAGCCAAGGTACGGTCACTACCAGGTCTGGTCGACAGGTTGTTAGGCCTCAATACCTGAAGGACTATACTTCGTGATTAGAGAATGGACTGGAGAGAGAAAAAAAAAAAAGAAAAAAAAAAGAGTGAAATGGGTTATGTGTGCACAGTCATGTTTTGAGCGGTTGAGTGGGGAGGGGTACTAATGAGCCATTTACACAGTGTTGTTGTTTGGATCTGGTGTAAGTAAGTAAGTAGAACACAGGTTAAGTAGCTGTAAGTTAAATATCGAGATTGTGTATATATCTGTACTTGGAAAAAGAAAAAGAAAGATGTAACAATAGGATTGTTCTATTTAAGTGCTGTTGCACGTAGGACGCTTTTAGAGGTGACACCGAGGGTTCGCTTAGGGTGGAACCAAGCTTATGTTGTAACCATAACAACTGTGAATAAAGTACAAGTAAGCAAGTCTGCTTTAACCCTTCATTGTGTACAGTCGGGACGCGTGTAGCTTTATGCCAAGCAAGCAGTGCAAAAATTTACCGTAGTGGCATGCAGTAATGCGCCTTTCATTTTCCGCCGCCCAGCGCCCAGGTCGCGCGGAAATATGCTGTCTATTGCCATTCTCTTTGACAAACTCTAACCTTAACCAGCTCCTTAACAACGCCTAAACTTAACCGTTCTAACCTTAACCAACTCCGAAACAATGCCTAACCTTAACCTTAACCTTAACCATGCCTAACCTTAACCATAGAAATTATATTGCCATTCTCTTTGACAAACTCTAACCTTAACCAGCTCCTTAACAGCGCCTAAACTTAACCGTTCTAACCTTAACCAACTCCGAAACAATGCCTAACCTTAACCTTAACCTTAACCATGCCTAACCTTAACCGGCGAAAGAATACACGTTAAAAAAAAATCACGTTAAAAAATATTTTCGATGGGATTCGAACTCGCCAGCAAACAAGCCATAGGATCCACAGCCATGTGTCCTTGCCAATTGAGCTATTGCTAGATACTGAATAAGGGGCGGTGACTTATATATATTGAGCTCCGCTCGGCGGGATCTCATGCGCATGCGCGGGCACCTCGCGCGAGCACGCCGGCGCACGCACGCACCTGAGCGAGCACGCCGCCGCCGGTGCACGCACGGTAGCATTTGTCTGAAAAGAAGGGCGCTTTACCGCACTAGCGTGCGGTGACGAATGCGGAAGCATTTTTGCACTGCTTGCTTGGCATTAACGTACAGGCAGTCGGGACACGGACAGAACGCATTGAAACAGTCTTGTTTACATCAGGGTCCCCCATTTTCAATTCATCGTTTTACTGCAGCCTAGTTGATTATTGAGTAACCACTTCGAAG
Source organism: Notolepis coatsorum (assembly GCF_963971535.1). Taxonomy (NCBI): domain Eukaryota; kingdom Metazoa; phylum Chordata; class Actinopteri; order Aulopiformes; family Paralepididae; genus Notolepis; species Notolepis coatsorum. The sequence goes on along the minus strand of NC_140168.1, from coordinate 107,053,188 downwards.
CAGAGAATTATATTATGTACAAGGCGGACATTTCTATCCCAGAGCCCTTCGGAGCTAAACCAATCAGAGAGGGTCTTCGCAAACAAAGGCTACGGGGGGGAAATCACGCAGCCGGAGGAGGAGTCAGAACGTAAACTTCCGTACTCTCCGCTAATCAGCGCGCGCTCTCTGTGGCTGCCACAGCGCCTAGTGAGGGACTCGCTCCGGAGTTGCAGCTCGAGGTGGTGATGTTCAGCGCGGCCGACATCCTCTCTCCTCGTTTATAACCTGCCATTCAAACAGAGAGCTTGCCTATTTTGAATTTGAATAAATATAGGCTTCAATGGAACTGGCACTACGCAGAGTATAGAGCGCTGGTGTTCTGACGGGATGACCCTTCCTTCTTTTATAACTCCGACGTCAGCGTCATCATTACGCGTCAACAACACACCGACGCCAGCGTCATCGTTACGCGTCAACAACACACACCAGCAAGCTGCAGATTCCACACGTGAGTTACACAGAGATATTAGTATTATATTATTATTATTCTTACACAGAGATAATACACGATCTGTTTACGCACTTATTTGGCATGATGCACAAAGCAGGAGATAACCCGAAAAGAAATATCAAGCCAGACCACTTGCACTATGAATTGAAAAGGGGGGACCCTGATGTAAACAAGACGAAAGTCTTTCTCTGGTCTGCATCCCCTTAACACCGGGGGTTAAAGTGGAGATGAAGCAGTGAACAATGTGGTCCTAGTTTGTTTGTTGTGTACCTTGTGTAAGACAGGGTCCTATAATAAAATGTGAAATCCTGCTTATTTGTCTGAAAAATCAAATATAATTTCCCTGTTTTCGCCATGGGCGGCGCCATTTTGTTGCCGACGTCACGGTGTTGGTTTGGTGTATACACTGTGTAATGGGAATTATTAAAGGACAAACGATGAGCCGTTTACATTAATCATTCTGAGTCATTATTAATAATAATAATAAGAAGGTTTATTTAATAAAGAAAGTTCATGACAGCGTGGCCACGCTGCCAGGCCAGTCACCCGCCAGAGACAGACATGTTTACCCCCTAGCGTCTGACAGGGACTGACCCAGAGGCCTGGTCAGACATACAATTGAATACATGAAATGACGTAGAAGAAAACAAAATGGCTGGTTAGAGAAATTAATAATACGACTATGTTATGGCTAAGCCTGGAAGGAAAAACAGCTCCATCTTACAGTTCCCATGACCTTGGGTTATGGCTCTATGGCTGGTAGAAACAGCAACTTCGTTACGACTGAGAGAGAATGATAGAGTAATCTTAAAGAGACATACACACATTAACCAGTAAATCTGGTCAGACTGAAACTCAAGCTGTATGACATGATAAAACAACACAGATCCATAATGACATGATAATATTTCCACGACAACTGCTAGTTAGCTGCATAGTAAACATGGACTGTCGGGTCAGTCAAATGTTGCCTACCAAACAACGGGACCGCGGTGGTTCTTTTTGTATTGCTCCTGGCTGTTCAAACTAATTTTACCGCGTGAAAGAGAGAGGAAAGTTGGTTAATTTCCACAAACTACCAGTGAAAAAAACAGTGTTGGCACGTTGGCTCAGGCTGGCTGCACTCAGGCGGCGCGATCAGCCTGTTGGACAGGGAATGAAGATCTCCAGCGAACACTTCATTGCCTCGGATTATGTTGTTGGGGGCGGGAGGTTTGTCCAGAAGACCACTAATCAGCTGAAGCCTGATGCGGTTCCCTCGGTCTTCGACAGACAGACCGGCGTTAGCTCCCGGGAGCGATGGCTAGCTAGTTAGCACCAGCCGGGGACCGGCGTTAGCTCCCGGGAGCGATGGCACCAGCCGGGGACCGGCGTTAGCTCCCGGGAGCGATGGCACCAGCCGGGGACCGGCGTTAGCTCCCGCGAGCGATGGCTAGCTAGTTAGCACCAGCCGGGGACCGGCGTTAGCTCCCGGGAGCGATGGCTAGCTAGTTAGCACCAGCCATCGCTCCCGGGAGCTAACGACGGTACCCGGCTGGTGCCATCGCTCCCGGGAGCTAACGCCGGTCCCTGGCTGGTGCTAACTAGCTAGCCATCGCTCCCGGGAGCCTGCGCCGGTCTGTCTGTCGAAGACCGAGGGAACCGCATTAGGCTTCAGCTGATTAGTGGTCTTCTGGACAACATAATCCGAGGCAATGAAGTGTTCGCTGCAGATCCTCCTTCCCTGTCCAACAGGCTGATCGCACCGCCTGAGTGCAGCCAGCCTGAGCCAACGTGCCAACAACACTGTTTTTTTCACTGGTAGTTTGTGGAAATTAACCAACTTTCCTCTCTCTTTCACACGGTAAAATTAGTTTGAACAGCCAGGAGCAATACAAAAAGAACCACCGCGGTCCCGTTGTTTGGTAGGCAACATTTGACTGACCCGACTTGACTTACTTGACTTAATCCTCTTTACCCCGTTGGGGGGCATAGGGCGTCCACCAGAGCTCTCCATCTCACTCTCTTCTGGGCCAGGGCCTTTGCTTCTTTCCAGCTCACTCCGATGTTCTTTAGGTCTTGGAGTGTGGAACGTCTCCAGGTGTTTCTCGGCCTACCCGACAGTCCATGTTTACTATGCAGCTAACCAGCAGTGTATACACCAAACCAACACCGTGACGTCGGCAACAAAATGGCGCCGCACATGTTCATAAATGCTACATAAATGGACATTACAAATCGTTTTTTCTTAGAAACGCCTTATTTTTATAACGTGATTTTTTTCTGTGGTTTATCTAAATACTAATTTGATGCTATGACTATGTGTTTATCGCTATGCTTCATCTCCCCTTTAAACCAGACTGTTATCATGTTGTGTTCTCATGCTAAACCAGACTGTTATCATGTTGTGTTCTCATGCTAAACCAGACTGTTATCATGTTGTGTTCTCATGCTAAACCAGACTGTTATCATGTTGTGTTCTCATGCTAAACCAGCACTGTTATCATGTTGTGTTCTCATGCTAAACCAGACTGTTATCATGTTGTGTTCTCATGCTAAACCAGACTGTTGTCATGTTGTGTTCTCATGCTAAACCAGCACTGTTATCATGTTGTGTTCTCATGCTAAACCAGACTGTTATCATGTTGTGTTCTCATGCTAAACCAGACTGTTATCATGTTGTGTTCTCATGCTAAACCAGACTGTTATCATGTTGTGTTCTCATGCTAAACCAGACTGTTATCATGTTGTGTTCTCATGCTAAACCAGACTGTTATCATGTTGTGTTCTCATGCTAAACCAGACTGTTATCATGTTGTGTTCTCATGCTAAACCAGACTGTTATCATGTTGTGTTCTCATGCTAAACCAGACTGTTATCATGTTGTGTTCTCATGCTAAACCAGACCAGCACTGTTATCATGTTGTGTTCTCATGCTAAACCAGACTGTTATCATGTTGTGTTCTCATGCTAAACCAGACCAGCGCCCTATTCCCCGTACCTGGTTCAACTAAGTCGATCAAGAGTCCCATTATCCAGATTCAATTAACCCGATGTTTGAATCCGGGATTTTCCTGTTCCTCGAAGGTGGATTCAGTCTCGTTCATTTGAACCAGACTTGAGACCCAGGATAATTGCGCGCGCCCGCCTCAGCTGAAAAGACAGCAAGTATCGATAGCAGAAATCCTGATTTTCTAACGGCATTGATTGATTAATTGATTTAAAACTTTATTAACAGATTGCAGTACGGCTCAATAGCCTCGCCGACAAGTTAAATGCATAATCTATAGGCTAATTTTAAGTCCCTCATTACCCCAATCAATCAGATTATATTTCTTTAAACTTGCCTGCTGGCAGTAGGTTTATGGAATGGATAATCAAATGAGATCTTGCTAGCGAAAATAATTAGTTCAACAGTTTCAGAATAAGGATACGGCTCTCTTATCCATTGATGGATGTATGGTTGATGTTTCATTTGTCTGGCACTGTGGTGTGATGGTAGGTCATTTTGCCTTTCACGCGGACGACCCGCGTTCGAATCCCCCTTCTTCTAGTTTTCTTTTTCTTTTTGCAATGTAAATATTTCAATTTGGTGCACGTTGAGAGCTATATAAAGAATGACATCCTCAATGCATGTAGATTATAATATTTTAACTTAAAACTAGGCTACTTTTGCGTATATTCATTAATATTATATTCCAAAAAATTATATTGGAAACGTGGGGTTTCGAACTCGGGTCGTCCGGTTGACAGGAGTGAGCACTAGCCGTTGCACCACTGTGCCAGATGGGATATATTCATTGTGTATCCATCAATGGACAAGAGACCCGTGTTTAGAATATTTTTTTTTTGAATGAAGTTTTATCTCTTTATTCTCAAATGCATTAATGTGACGTCAACGGCTCATTCAATTGCTCAAATCCGTCAAACAGCACATCTCATCAGACATTTTAATCCCAGTTACAATATCACAATAACGTGTGAGTGATGATACAATTCAACAATCCTCAGATTCCTCGTAATTCATAATCCACAAAAACCACAATCCACGCATAGACACTTCAATGTTATGCTTGAATGAAACACAATCCGGGCGCTCCGTTAAGCAAATCTACAGCGGAGAATATATGAAACTAATCCGAGCCAAACGGCCGATAGGTTTCATTCATTAAAAATATCCCCGCGGGATTCACATTTGCAATGCGCCGTTATTAAAATAACCACATGCAGCGTGTATCGCGACTCCGAGCGCCGTATATGACGTGCATTATTTTATTTAGGACAAAGTAAATCTATAGGCTGAATATGATTTATTATCAGCATTTAGTTCTATTATTATACATTTCAAAAGCCCCCTCTAGGAAAACGAAGCACAAAAACATAATTCAGAATGGTATAATGGGATCTAGACTGTGAGAAATATTTCAGGAAGCGAGCTGGCATTTCTTTGCGGGGGCGTGGCCATGGTTCATCCAGCTAACTGAACTTAACCCTGCTCCCGACCAGGTTCAAACTTTCTGATCTGTTACCATGGTGATTTAGAAAATCCGTCTTCAGGGAACAGAAAGGTCTGGCTTAAGTCAAGCTATGCTGGAAATTATCCGGCTAACTCAGTTAGCCAGGTACGGGGAACGGGGCCCAGCACTGTTATCATGTTGTGTTCTCATGCTAAACCAGACCAGCACAGACATGCAGGGCTCTACGCTAACCTTTTTCCCAAGGAGCACATGTGCTCCTAAATGAAAAAATTTAGGAGCACACAAAGAAATTTAGGAGCACCCAAAAATATTTAGGAGCACAGTGAAAATATTTCAAGTAACAGAGTTAATTTTTTTTTTCAAAAATAAATGTAAATTTGTACTGTGCGTGCATGTGTGTAAATTAGCTCTTGCTACAACCCTGCATGTTTACATTTTGTATTTTGTACTTGATGTACATGTGCTGTCCATATCAAATAAACTATCAAATCAAACTACTGCTACAAAAGGTTCAGTCACTTAACTTTAGCCCCTTTTATGCATACAATGCCTATGTTTTGGCTGTGTTGCTCTTCTAGAAATATAATCCTTTCAGGGTTGCCTATTGAAATACTGTATACCTCCAGTACAGAAACATTGTTTATGAGTTTGCGTGTCAGGTAGACCATTGATTGACAGTCGATTCTGCCAATTACATCACACCGCTTGCACTCCGGCCGTCCGGCGCTGCAGCTGGACCCTATTGCCCATCTCTGCTGTTGATAACGCTAGACAAGTTATTATACACACAGATACACAGTGGGCCAGTGACTTTGGTGTAGGGGTGTAACAATGCATCGATCCAAAGGGGGAAATTCAACTGCATCGATTTGAAAATGTTAGAATAGATTATCGCAATTTTAATGTGTACACGTTATGTTATAGTCATGTCCGTTACAGCCAACACACCGACATACGCTACTGCATCAATGTTATGATTAACAAAGCAAGGCATTCGTTTTGTTGCATTAACGTTATATTACTATTGCTATCGATAAATCTAGGTGTTCTAAAATCTATTGCTATTGGTAAGAGAGATACTATAATAAGTTAGTGTCTCGGAAAACGAGAGCCCTGATCGCAATGGCGGAGTTTCAGGAAGTAAACAAGCAAAATGAGAGCTTCCGATTGGTCATTTGCTTTATTTCCCATGAAACCAGTCACTTCACTCTACTGTGATTGGACCGTTGGCTTGAGTGCAATGTGGGACTTGTAGTTTTTTAACGATTCTCAGCGGAGAAATAAAAAGTACGACTGAAGGCTGTAATCTGCAGTCGCACACCGTGCGCATAATTGATTTTTGAGGTTCGCACACACATATTTTTAGGGGCTTATGCGAGCAATATGGTCGCACTGTAGAGCCCTGACATGTAACTAACGTTAGCTAGCGCCAGATAGCTAGCTACAACTAATTATACATAGCTGTATAATATAACATCATGTTCAGGTTCTAACGCAATGTACTAGTCCAGTTAGTTAGCTAACTTTGTCACAAGTGTCCTCTTGCCATTCTCCCGCCCACACCATCTCTAAACAGCTCCCCAAGAAGGGTCGACGTTAACGAGACGTTAACCAGTATGCTTCTGTGTAAATGTTTGCAGGGAAAGATGCTGGAGAAAGCCGAGGGAGATGAACCATGGAGAGAGGGAGGCAAGAAGAGGAAGCTCGCTGGCGGAGAGCGTGAAGGAGGAGAGGGGGAGGAAGGAGATAAGGCAAGCCATGGAGGAGGTGCCATCAAGCGACTCGATCCCCTCAGTGTGGGATACTTTCGAAGAGTTGGAGAGAGACTAGGTGAAGGCTTCGAAGGGGACGAAGAGAGAGGTGAGACGGCTCCCTATTAGGGAGGTTTGATTGATTGATTGAAAACTTTATTAACAGAGTGCAGAATGGGTACAATACAGTACGGCTCAATACACACAATTGTTAAGGGGATGCAGACCAGAGAGACTTTCGTCTTGTCTACATCAGGGTCCCCCATTTTCAATTCATCATGGTGTGGTGGCTACGTAATTGTTGTTTCCGGCCGGTCCACCTCGCTTGAAATTGCAATATATTTCCAATGGACACATTTATAAATCGTCTCGTTTAAAACAAATAAAGCATGAACATTGGCGTGGTGTACCTGTGTTCATCCACAATCTATAGCTTAACATGAAACAATTAGCAATGAATTGTAAAATAATCACGTCTAATTTTATTTCAACCAAAAATGCTTAAACAATAATGTTAGTGATAGAAGGGAACTAATTTTGTGCAAAAGTTTGCCAATGTTCATGATGCAGAATTATTACAATAGCCGGTAATACATTTTCCCAATGACAAATCCCTATACGGGTGGACCGTGCGGGAAACTACAGTGACGTCAGACTACACCTCCCTATAGGAAACTACAGTGACGTCAGACTACACCTCCCTATAGGAAACTAAAGTGACGTCAGACTACACCTCCCTATAGGAAACTACAGTGACGTCAGACTACACCTCCCTATAGGAAACTACAGTGACGTCAGACTACACCTCCCTATAGGAAACTAAAGTGACGTCAGACTACACCTCCCTATAGGAAACTACAGTGACGTCAGACTACACCTCCCTATAGGAAACTACAGTGACGTCAGACTACACCTCCCTATAGGAAACTACAGTGACGTCAGACTACACCTCCCTATAGGAAACTAAAGTGACGTCAGACTACACCTCCCTATAGGAAACTACAGTGACGTCAGACTACACCTCCCTATAGGAAACTACAGTGACGTCAGACTACACCTCCCTATAGGAAACTAAAGTGACGTCAGACTACACCTCAAATCAAATCAAATCAAATTTATTTATAGGGTCCAACAACACACGTTAATGTCCCCATGGGCCGTACAGATCTTCTTTAAACAAGTCAAGAAGAAAACATAACAATAAGTCAAGAACAGAACAAGAACACCATAAGGTGCAAACATTTTTAGATGGATGCAAATAAATGAAAGAATGCAAGCACTCCCAGACATACCCCACGCGAAGGTAAGGAAAAACTCACTAAAACCTAACAATAGGGGAAAAAAAGCTCCACAGGCAGTGTGGAGGAGAGAAACCTTAGAAGGGCCATTCAAGGGGGGATCTCCCTTCTTAGATGTTGGTGATAGTAGTGTTGCAGACGGACAGTTGGTAAGCATGCACTCATGTGTGTAGTGGAACACAGATGAGTGCATGCAATAGCAACTGTACATTTTGAAAAATTAAAGATAGAGCTAATAGCGATAGCAACTGAACATTTTGAAAGATTAAAGATAGAGCTGATAGCAATCTATTTGAGGCACAGGGGCGGCGCAAAGAGGGTCACGTCCTCCCCGTCTTAGTCAAGGGACATTTAACACTCCGGTCGTTGCTCAGGGACAGCCGGAGACAGGGAGATAGGGGCGGCGCAGAGAGGGTCACGAACTCCCCGACATCATCGCGGGACATCCGGCACTCCGGTCACCACTACGAGACCTCCGGAGACAGGGGGGCACGCAGAGGGGGTCGCAACCTCCCGGCCTTCGTCACGGGACGTCCAACACTCCGGTCAACACTGCAGGACAGCAAGTCATAGGGAGACAGGGAGACGGGACAGGCGTTAGACGGCTCATGAGATTGTAGTAGGCGGACATAGCAATAGATACAAGTGGTAGGCATATATGTGAAAGGAGTAGATATATGAAGTAGGCGTATTATGTGAATAGAAATGGAAGTACTTAACCCAGCAATGAAACCGCATTGACTGTTAATCTGTTAACAGTATGTTAATACTGTTAATCAGTTGACAGGACCACGGACAGACGGCGGTGAATAACTGATCCAAGTTATTCCTCCCTATAGGAAACTACAGTGACGTCAGACTACACCTCCTTATAGGAAACTAAAGTGACGTCAGACTACACCTCCCTATAGGAAACTAAAGTGACGTCAGACTACACCTCCCTATAGGAAACTACAGTGACGTCAGACTACACCTCCCTATAGGAAACTAAAGTGACGTCAGACTACACCTCCCTATAGGAAACTAAAGTGACGTCAGACTACACCTCCCTATAGGAAACTAAAGTGACGTCAGACTACACCTCCCTATAGGAAACTAAAGTGACGTCAGACTACACCTCTCTGTAGGAAACTAAAGTGACGTCAGACTACACCTCCCTATAGGAAACTAAAGTGACGTCAGACTACACCTCCCTATAGGAAACTAAAGTGACGTCAGACTACACCTCTCTGTAGGAAACTAAAGTGACGTCAGACTACACCTCCCTGTAGGAAACTACAGTGACGTCAGACTACACCTCTCTGTAGGAAACTACAGTGACGTCAGACTACACCTCCCTATAGGAAACTACAGTGACGTCAGACTACACCTCCCTATAGGAAACTACAGTGACGTCAGACTACACCTCCCTATAGGAAACTACAGTGACGTCAGACTACACCTCCCTATAGGAAACTAAAGAGACGTCAGACTACACCTCCCTATAGGAAACTAAAGAGACGTCAGACTACACCTCCCTATAGGAAACTAAAGTGACGTCAGACTACACCTCCCTATAGGAAACTAAAGTGACGTCAGACTACACCTCCCTATAGGAAACTAAAGTGACGTCAGACTACACCTCCCCATAGGAAACTAAAGTGACGTCAGACTACACCTCCCTATAGGAAACTACAGTGATGTCAGACTACACCTCCCTATAGGAAACTAAAGTGACGTCAGACTACACCTCCCTATAGGAAACTACAGTGACGTCAGACTACACCTCCCTATAGGAAACTACAGTGACGTCAGACTACACCTCCCTATAGGAAACTACAGTGACGTCAGACTACACCTCCCTATAGGAAACTACAGTGACGTCAGACTACACCTCCCTATAGGAAACTAAAGTGACGTCAGACTACACCTCCCTATAGGAAACTACAGTGACGTCAGATTACACCTCCCTATAGGAAACTAAAGTGACGTCAGACTACACCTCCCTATAGGAAACTACAGTGACGTCAGACTACACCTCCCTATAGTAATGCTGCCCTAATATTTGTATTAGTCATATTCCAACTTAACTGAATGCACACATGTCTGTGTGTGTGGACTACTGTACTATTACAGGTATTGAAATGAACAATGCAACTTCCTTATACAATTTTTTTTATATTTTTTTATAAATATTTAAATATCGATACTTATCGATTTTTCCCCCCACCCCTAATGTTAGTTGCATTTGACCCATTGCGGAATAAAACGGCAATGACTTATTTCGGGTCGCAAAATAGACGCTTCAGTTTCAGCTGTGCTGTTTTCAAAATAAGAGTATCGCAATATGAACCGATCTTTTTACGTTGCATCGATCCTATTGGATCATTGATAATAGATCGATATATCGATCTGGATCGATGTATCGTCCCAGGGGTGTAACGGTACACAGATGACAGACTACAAAGGCACCTCCCTCAAACTGAACAGTGACATCTCCTTAGCAAATTACCTCAATACCTTCTATGCAAGGTTTGATGCTGGTAATAACAACACCAGCCCACAAGCCACGGCAATGGGGGGGGGGGGGGTCTGCTGCTGATGGAGACTCAGTGTTCAGGGTAACAGAGCATGAGGTGAGGCGGACCTTTAAAAAAGTGAATATCAGGAAGGCAGCAGGACCGGACGGCATCCCCGGCCGTGTCCTAAAAGTCTGTGCCGACCAACTGGCCCCGGTATTCACTGACATATTTAACCTGTCCTTAGAACAGGCTGTCATCCCCACCTGCCTGAAGAAGTCCACTATTATCCCTGTACCCAAAAAATCCAAGCCTGCTTGCCTCAACGACTACCGCCCTGTAGCTCTCACCTCCATAGCCATGAAGTGCTTTGAGAAGCTAGTAAAGGGCTACATCTGCTCCTCCCTCCCCATCAACATGGTCCCCCTGCAATTTGCATACCGCCCCAACAGGTCCACGGAGGACGCCATAGCCCATGTGCTGCACACAGCAGCATCACACCTGGACAAGAGGAAGGGGAACTATGTGAGAATGCTATTCATCGACTACAGCTCGCCATTCAATACCATAGTCCCCTCCAAACTCATAGCCAAGCTCAGGGACCTGGGCTTGAACTATGACCTCTGCCAGTGGGTCTTGGACTTCCTGACGGGCAGACCCCAGGTGGTGAGAGCAGGCAACTGCACCTACTCATCCATCACCCTCAACATAGGGGCCCCCCAGGGCTGTGTTCTGAGTCCCCTCCTCTACTCCCTGTACACACACGACTGTGTGGCTCAGCGGAGTAGCAACACAATCATCAAATTTGCCGACGACACAGTGGTGGTGGGCCTGATCTCTGCCAACGACGAGAGGGCCTACCTGGAAGAGGTCAAGGTCCTGGCGGGATGGTGCCAGGAAAACAGCCTCTCCCTGAACGTCAGCAAAACAAAGGAGATGATTGTGGACTTCAGGAGGTCGGGGGTCAAGGACTACAGCCCCCTCAGCATCGACGGGGCACCGGTTGAGAGAGTCAACAGCTTTAAGTACCTCGGAGCCTACATATCCGAGGACTTGACATGGACCACACACATTGACAGTGTTGTGAAGAAGGCACGACAACGCCTCTACTTCCTCAGGCGCCTAAGGAAGTTCCAAGTCAGTCAGAAGATCCTTAAGAACTTCTACTCATGTACAATAGAGAGCATCCTGACTGGCAACATCACCTCCTGGTTTGGGAATAGCACTGCACAAGACCGAAGCAGACTACAAAGAGTGACACGTTCAGCCGAACGCACAATCGGAGTGGGGCTCCCCACCAGTGGTGCAGTGCTGGTATAACTCGGTATAACGGCGTTATACCTCGGTCACTGAGGCTGAAGTACGCGCAATCGCTTTTTACATGGCATTATCCAAACGGACTCCCGGAGAAGCATGCAGCTGCAGAGCCGCAGAGCCAGCGGCGCTCTCTGCGCCGCGCGCTGACGGCCGCGCTGTGAGGCAATAGTATCCAGCTGCAGGACGAGAGCAGCCAAAAAAAACTGTGCATGCGCGTGGAGCGTTTGACCTACTGTCAATTTGCCACTGCACCACTGCTCCCCACCCTCCAGAACATTTACAACAAGCGGTGCAGGGGGAAGGCTAAGAGAATTATTAAGGACTCGAGCCACCCGAACAACTGCCTCTTTGAACTGCTGCGGTCAGGCAAGCGATACCGGAGTCTCAAGGCGAGCACAGAAAGACTCAGAAGAAGCTTCTATCCCCAGGCCATCAGGCTGCTTAACGAACAATGAACACTACACAACAACAACCATCAAACGCACATAGCACACACATCCACACGCACACACTCACTTTAAACAAACACACTGTAGCACCCACTCCCCACACTTTATAGCACACACTCACTTTAAACAAACACACTGTAGCACCCACTCCCCACACTTTATATTTATTGATGAAGGATTGCACTACAACTCGTACATCTTACTGTAAATTGTACCTAAATTGTACCTCATCCCATTTCTGCATTTCTGCTTTGCACTATATAATATTGTACATTAGTACACTGCATAGTATTGTATATTATATGGTAACTCATAGGGGTGGGACGATACATCGATCCAGATCGATACATCGATGTAATTATCAACAATCGAATCGGATCGATGCGATGTAATAAGATCGATTCATATCGATACTCTTATTTTGAAAATCCTGTGGCGAGTCTCATATCCGCCCAAGAACAACAGCAGTAGCTCCGTGTGTGTAGATGTTACAGCATAGCATTCTCCCTTTCTGTGTGTGTGCGCGCGTCTTTGGAAAGACCAGATGAGGTCAGAGGAGTTTGATGTTTAAATGTTATTTAAACATAAACAATATAATACATAATAAATGTAGGCCTATACATGATCATGCAACATCAACAAATTGTTGTAGGAACGGTTTGGGAGAGGGAGGTTGTGAGTTTTGAGTTCCAAAAAATGTAGCTTAAAGTTTAAAGCTCAATATATAAAAACGTGGCACTTTACAGTGAACAGGAGGTCTATTTGTATTAAAAACAATAGATTGATTTTCCTTTAAATGTCTGGAAGAGCTCAAAAATACAAATGTCAAATGATATTTTCATTACCTTTTTTTTGTTGATCTAAATGTTACTGATCGTGTTAAATGGGCATATGATATCATCTCATATCGATCGCAGGCACCTGAATCTAATCGTATCGTATTGTATCGTGAGAGACTTTGTGATATCGGCAAATATCGTATCGTTGTCCAAAGAATCTATATCGTATCGTATCATGATGAAACTGGTGATTCCCACCCCTAGTAACTCAGTTACGTCTATTCTGCATAGAACATTGTACATATGTCTATACTGAACACTGTGACCTCATTTTCTACTTATAATTTACATGCTATACTATGTTATTTGATACTATCTTGTCTAGCACAGTCTCTGGAGCTATGAAAGTATTCTGTACTTCTGTATGACAACTATTAAAGTAAACTATTAAAACTTGAAACTTGAAGCCACGGTTCGGTACGTACCTCGGTATTGCGGTCACGGTTCAGTACGAGTTCGGTACAACATAAAACAAATATTTATTATTATTATTATATAGTTATGATGATGATTTTTTTTAATCCACTTTTTCTCCAATTTTTTCTGTATTTTCCTCCCATCCCAATTTTAGTCGTTATGCCAATTCCCCCCTCCCCTTCCTGGTCGTTGCGCACCATATTTATGATAATTATTATAATTATTATTATTAAATAGAATAATTTTCTATAGGCTTGCCATGGTAGTCAGTGATACTGGTGGCATTCTGTGTTCAGGCATCCACTGAGTAAATTAATTGCCTACTGCCCATTTAACAACTTATCCTTGTTAAGTTTCAGTTTCAGTTGTAGAGAGGATTTAACTTCACGAGACTGAATACTAATACTCGACGAGTGGTACTTACAGACCGAACGTCCATTTCCGCCGTTGGTGTCACAGCGCATGCGCACCAGGCAGCCTAATAGCGGCAGAAGAAGACGCCATCTTGGCAAAGTACGTTATGTGAGTACCACTCGTCGAGTAACAATATTTTAAACTGTTTATTAGCAACTCCGAGCTTCCAGACCCCACTGTAAAGCTGTGTTAAACCCATATTGTACGCTGGGTATCTTTGAAATTCATATATGATATATTTTTGACCCAGCGCGCTCCATGTGATCACGCTCGGTACCATAAGTTGCAAATGGTCGCAGTATAGGTGAGAGTGACTGCCGTAGAGACCCAGGCTCGCTGGCAGTCACGTAAGGGGCTAACCCTAAGCAGGCTATTTATTTATTGAAAGAGTTTGCGGTCTCCTGGTGTAAATTGGCTCTTGCTACAACCTAGGGCTGGGCGATAAAACGATAACGATCGCGATAAATTATTTCCTCGAAATAAACATGAAACGTGGTCGCAAAGTTTCGATATATCGATTTTCCAAGCTTGGATATGAGCACACGCACTAACAACCAATCAGTGAAGGAGATGGCCGACAGCGGAAGGAGACGTAGAGAGGTATGACTCGCGTAGTAAACAAGGCTGGCTAGGATAATTAGCTTGCACGGCGCTATTTTATAGTTTACCTGCTGAGTTGGTGTGTGTTTTGAATTCTGAGGGTAACGGTTATAGTAGTGTGGGGTATACGGTGGACGTCGTTGCAATGTATTGGGGCGGAACAGAGTATTTTATGGTCATATTTAGTACATTGTCATGGGATACACCGCTTGCTCTGGCTAAATGCTAACGTGCGCGGACTGATGACGACATCAACTCGAGACATTCGCAGCAGCAAAACAAGTCTATTAATAGCCCGTCCATCGGCGCCGGGCATAAGAAGTTAATTAAACTTGACAGACTTTATATCTACGATAATTATTGATATCGAGTTATATGAGAATAATTTTATAATTTTACCGCGATAACGTTTTTGGCCATATCGCCCAGCCCTACTACAACCCTGCATGTTTACATTTTGTATTTTGTACTTGATGTTCATTAACATGTGCTGTCCCTATCAAATAAACTATCAAATCAAACTACTGCTACACAAGTAAGTAGTCACTTAACTTTAGCTTTTGCCCCTTTTATGCATACAATGCCTATGTTTTGGCTAGTGTTGCTCTTCTAGAAAAATAATCCTTTCAGGGTTGCCTATTGAAATACTGTACACCTCCAGTACATAAACATTGTTTATGAGTTTGCGTGTCAGGTAGACCATTGATTGACAGTCGATTCTGCCAATTACGTCACACCGCTTGCACTCCGGCGCTGCAGCTGGACCCTATTGCCCACCTCTGCTGTTGATAACGCTAGCCAAGTTATTATACACACAGATACACAGTGGGCCAGTGACTTTGGTGTAGGGGTGTAACAATGCATCGATCCTAAGGGGAAAATTCAACTGCATCGATTTGAAAATGTAATAAATAATAATAATGGATTGGATTTATATAGCGCTCTTCATGTTCGCTACTGCATCAACGTTATGATTAAAAAGCAAGGCATTCGTTTTGTTGCATTAACGTTATATTACTATTGCTATCGATAAATCTAGGTGTTCTAAAATCTATTGCTATTGGTAAGACTAGAATAAGTTACATACAACTTAATGTTACTTGTGTCCCGGGAAAGTCTCGCATAGCGCAATGGCAGACTTTCAGGAAGTAAACAAGCAAATGAGAGCTTCCGATTAGTAATTTCCTTTTATTTCCCTTGAAACCAGTCACGTCACTCTACTGTGACTGGACCGTTGGCTTGAGTGCAATGTGGGACTTGTAGTTTTTTAACGATTTATCAGAGAAAAAAAAAGCACGACTGAGGCTGTAATCTTCACTCGCACACCGTGCAAGTAATTGATTTTTCCGTTTCGCACACACATATTTCTAGGGGCATATGCGAGCAATATGGCCGCACTGTAGAGCCCTGATTCACCACGCAAACGTATACATGAAAAAATGTATTCTTTTTCACATATTGAACGATGTCAAATGAGCTATATTATTGTATCCATAGCTATAATATAGAATATAGATCGCCCTGCAAACACTGCCACTTATCCCTATATCTTAGAGTGGTGATGCAGTAGAAACTAAGACGGGCTAGGAGCTTAATGGTACGGCTGCTCGATTTCCCCAAAAAAATCATAATCGCGATTCTTTTTTTTAATTGATATTGAAATAACGGTTATTATACAGAATTACCCATTGATTTGAGAACATCACATAACAACGACTGAATTAGTTTGACCTTTATTCTTGACCAAAGGCTGCCTTTCTGTCATCTTCTACAAGTGACCAAATACGTTCCAAAATAACTGGAGCAGTGTGTGGCTCCCTCCTCCTCCTCCTCCTCCTCCTCCTCCTCCTCCTCCTCCTCCTCTCAACACCTTTAATAACTGGAGCAGTGTGTGGCTCCCTCCTCCTCCTCCCCCTCCCCCTCCCCCTCCTCCTCCTCCTCCTCTCTCTCAACACCAGCCTTTAATAACTGGAGCAGTGTGTGGCTCCCTCCTCCTCCTCCTCCTCCTCCTCCTCCTCCTCCCTCTCAACACCAGCCTTTAATAACTGGAGCAGTGTGTGGCTCCCTCCTCCAGTTACCGTTGGTAGTGTGATAGTAAAGGGTTAACCTTCTGTAGTGTGGCAGTGAAAGGGTTAAAGGAAGACACCACCACTCTGACGCTGCTCTGAGATTTCCGTTTTCCAAAGTCTGGACGACATGAAGGTTATCGAGGGCGCTGGTTTTGAGACGGTCCCTGGAGGCGACAGGACGGCCGTCCCGCACCAGATACCATCTTACCACAGCAGATCACACGCCATCTAGACTTTATAAAGCAGAAATATCCACACAGTGTTGCTAATTCCAATCCACGATACGGACATGTTCACCTGCTGCTCCACTAAGTGAGATGGATGTTGTTTTTGTGGCGTTGCCTTCCCTTTAACTCATTGACTGCCACGCTGTCTTTCCATCTTTACTGCCTGGCGCCAGCGTTATTGACCATTTTCACGATGTTTGCGGACCCGTCGTACATTCTATATTATAGCTATGGAGACAACAGTATGGCTCATTTGACGGGCACTATTTATACTCCAACAGGGACAAAACAGTGTATTTCTACATACCTTCGTTTGTGCGCTATCCCACGGTAAAAATCGCCCCGTTTCACAATAATCCAGTCTCGATCGCCATTGTCTAACGTTAGTTGGCTGTAGTTTGCTCAATGCGGGGCGGCGGCCCCACGCGGAACTGGTTCAAAAGGTAGGCGATACTGCCACCTGTCGGATTCGATCATCATTGCAATTATAACGTAGCCAGAGGTCCTAGGAAGATTCAGAAAGGTCCGTGGGAGTGTCCAGAATAATAATAATAAAAAAAAAATATATATATAGATATCTCAGATAGGGATGGGAATTGATAGGATTTTATCGATACGATTCCATTGTCGATTCTGCTTATCGATTCGATTCTTTATCGATTCCCTTATCGATACCTGCTCAATTTATGATTTAAATAAATAAATTGGAAATGCAACAGAACTACATTTACATTTAGTCATTTAGCTGACGCTTTTATCCAAAGCGACTTACAAGTTCTGTACGACAAGCCATCAGGAAGGGCACAACTCTATCAGCTGAGCAACAATGTTCATCAAAGTGTTGAGTGCTACAGTGTAGGTTAGTTTATTAGGACAAGTGCATGACAGTACAGTTAGTTAGGGTTAGATATATTTTTTTTTATTCAGATAATGGTTGAAGAAGTGCGTCTTTAGTCGACGGCGAAAGATTGGACGTGATTCGGCTGTCCTAACTGGGGTGGGTAGTTCATTCCACCATTGTGGGGCAAGGACTGAGAATAGGCGACTTCTCTTTGATGACCCTCCCGGAGCTTGGATAGGAGTAGGTCTGAGGCGGCCAGAAGATGCAGAGCGTAGGGGTCTAAGCTGGTTAGAATAACAACATGCAACTTGACATTTCTGATTGTCATTTATTGTTGAGCACCCATGTCAGAAAAATACAAAAACTGTAAAAAATAAAACATTAACTATAGCCTACACTTAAATAAAATAATGTATTTGAGATTCTCTTAAAATGTATTTATTTTTTTATTCTTAAACTAATTTAATCTATTGAATAACAGGTTGTTATTCCTCTGACTTCTGTCTCACTCACTCACACGCACACGCACACACACACGCACACACGCACACACACACACACAGAGCTCCCTCCCCGGGCCCCTGTCCTATAAGGTATTGGCTTGTGTTGCTACACGGACACATTTGTATGTTGCACCATGGTACTTCCTGGCTTACAGAGACTAGTAAACAAACACTCCGTCTCTTATTATATGTGAACTAAAGAGTACAAGGTTTACACAACAGCCCCCACCTGCTGTTTTATTGTATTTGTACCTGTACTATCCGCTGTCAGCTGTTTATCTCTCTTTGTGAGCTTGATTAAATAGCGTTAGCTAGCGTTAGCTCCGCGGCTAATTTTAGCTCACCCTGAACTAAATCAATGACTAGGTTCTAAAGCATTCAAGTAGTTTTCACTGCACATGATAGAAGTAGCCAAACAGCGGGAGCATTTCGGGAGCATATTACCAAAACCCAGGCAATTTCGAGCCCTTAAGGAATCAAATAGAGTCTGCCATGGCTACATGCTAACGCTAACTTTATTGCGCAACTGTAGGAAAAACCTGGCAGTGATAAGGGAATCGAAAGTCACGGGAGCCACACGGTTCCAGGCATCGGCCAATTAGGAACCGGTTTTCGATTCCCATCCCTAATCTCAGAAACGGTAAAAAACTAGATATCTCGTTTTTGGCGTTCATTTAGGTAATGTGTTGCTATTTTGCAAGTAAGTATCAAACGCAGCTTGCTTCTGGCAGCATGTGCGACTGTGATTGATTATTGTTTTACCCCTGATCTCTCCGTCTGCAGTGATGTTTGTGGAGAACGTTCTCACAGAGGTGAAAGGTCAGGCCACCCTGGTGGCCATGGACCGGACAGGAAGTATCACTCTCCAGCGGCTGCTCCCATTGGCCAGCCCCGACCAGGTTGGGGAAGTGCTCTCCGAATTGGGCGGAGACATGGGGTCGGAGTTCAAGACGGTGTCGTGTGACCGGTGTGGCGGTCATGTCGTGGAGAGTGCGCTCAGACAGATCTCTAGATGGACAGGTGAGTGTTTGTGTTGTGACCGCTTTACCCTTTGTGACATTTCTTCACAGAGACACCCAGAGCCAGACGGTCACATTCCTGCAACAACCAATGTTTCCATTCCTGTCTAACGTGTCCCTGAGCAAGGCACCGAATCCCTGACCTGCTCCAGGGGTGGCTGAAATCAGCTGGCCCTCTGTCTCTCTGTCTCTCAGTGTCTCTGTGAAGAGACAACACCCCTGTCTCAGTGTCTCTCTGTCTCAGTGTCTCTCTGTCTCTCAGTGTCTCTGTGTCTCTCTGTGTCTCTCTGTGTCTCTCTGTGTCTCTGTCTCTGTGTCTCAGTGTCTCAGTGTCTCTCTGTCTCTCTGTGTCTCAGTGTCTCTCTGTCTCTCAGTGTCTCTCTGTCTCTCTGTGTCTCAGTGTCTCTCTGTCTCTCTGTCTCAGTGTCTCTGTGTCTCGGTGTCTCTCTGTGTCTCTCTGTGTCTGTGTCTCTGTGTCTCAGTGTCTCTGTGTCTCTCTGTCAATTCAATTCAAATAGGCTTTATTGGCATGAAATATTAACATACTTATTGCCAAAGCAAGTTCAACATACAAACAATAACATATATATTAAGCAATAAAATATCATAATATTAGTAATAACAGTAAGGACAATCAACAAGAAACATATTAATTTACAAAATAGTCACTCGATCGGGTAGTCATTTTTCAAGTGTGGCCACTCAGATACATTTACAGGGCTTGTTCTCTTATTTTGTGACAACCGTCTACATATTTTGCAGCTAATGTATCTCTGTCTCTCAGTGTCTCTCTGTCTCTCTGTCTCAGTGTATCTCTGTCTCAGTGTCTCTCTGTCTCAGTGTCTCTCTGTCTCTCTGTCTCTCTGTCTCAGTGTCTCTCTGTCTCTCAGTGTCTCTGTCTCAGTGTCTCTGTCTCAGTGTCTCTCTGTCTCAGTGTCTCTCTGTCTCTCAGTGTCTCTCTGTCTCTCTGTCTCTGTCTCTCAGTGTCTCTCTGTCTCTCAGTGTCTCTGTCTCGCAGTGTCTCTCTGTGTCTCTCTGTCTCTCTCTCTCTGTGTCTCTCTGTCTCTGTGTCTCAGTCTCTCTGTCTCTCTGTCTCAGTGTCTCTGTCTCTCTGTCTCTCTGTCTCAGTCTCTCTGTCTCTCTGTCTCTGTGTCTCTGTCTCTCTGTCTCAGTGTCTCTCTGTCTCAGTGTCTATCTGTCTCAGTGTCTCTCTGTCTCAGTGTCTATCTGTCTCTGTGTCTCAGTGTCTCTGTCTCTCTGTCTCAGTGTCTCTGTCTCTCTGTCTCTCTGTCTCTCAGTGTCTCTGTCTCTCTGTCTCAGTGTCTCTGTCTCTCTATCTCTCTGTCTCTCTGTCTCAGTCTCTCTGTCTCTCAGTGTCTCTCTGTCTCTCTGTCTCAGTGTCTCTCTGTCTCTCTGTCTCTCTGTCTCAGTCTCTCTGTCTCTCAGTGTCTCTCTGTCTCTCTGTCTCAGTGTCTCTCTGTCTCTCTGTCTCAGTGTCTCTCTGTCTCTCTGTCTCAGTGTCTCTCTCTCTCTCAGTGTCTCTCTGTCTCTCTGTCTCTGTCTCAGTGTCTCTGTCTCAGTGTCTCTGTCTCTCTGTCTCAGTGTCTCTGTCTCCCTGTCTCTCTGTCTCCCTGTCTCTCTGTCTCTCTGTCTCTCTGTCTCTCTGTCTCTGTCTCTCTGTCTCAGTGTCTCTCTGTCTCAGTGTCTCTGTGTCTCTCTGTCTCTCTCTGTCTCAGTGCTCTGTGAAGAGACAACCACCACAGATCCATAGTTAACGAGAGAGCTCATCCTCTATGTAGTGTTTCCCAATATGAAACATAGAGCGGAGTTTGAGATGAGCAGCTGGAATATTAAAACAGAGGCACATAGAGCATCTTTCAGGCTCCCAACGCCATGTAACATCAACCATCCACCTACACCATGTAACATCAACCCATCCATCTACACCATGTAACATCAACCCATCCACCTACACCATGTAACATCAACCCATCCATCTACACCATGTAACATCAACCATCCATCTACACCATGTAACATCAACCATCCATCTACACCATGTAACATCAACCCATCCACCTACACCATGTAACATCAACCCAGGGCTGTACAGTGCGATGATATGATCGCAAATTGCCCCCTAATTTGATCCGTGCGAGTTTAAAATAATATCTGGGGGCAAGCTTGCGAGTGGTGATTTCAACCCTTCATTCGCATTTCACTCCTAAATTAATCCATACAAATTGTAGTAAAACATTAGCCTACAACCAGGGCTGTACAGTGCAATATAATGTTGCGGTTGTAATTTCATATTAGACAGACCAGCGCGGACCTTTAATAACATGCAATTTAATTGACACGAGCAATGAGCTAACGGTAGCTTCTAACCAAGGTATCCATTAGGATTATGCTAAGCTAACTAGCGATCTCTGCTAACCCTGGAAAACGGTCAAAGCGGACTCCACAAGACTAGTTCCATTCGTGAGGAAAGGGGGTAATTACCGGTATTTGACCGGCAAAATCTGTTGAAGTCCGACATATTTAATCTCTCCGGTCTTAATGTCCGGTGAAAATAATTCCCTGAGTCTAAGCACAATTTGATTATTTGAATTGTATTAAAATAGGCTAAAATTAAATAGCCTATGCGATGAACGAAACAATCATTACATGATTTGTTTCATCGTTGCTTCTAATAATGACAACGACGTCAGCGAGAGCTTAGTGCTGGGTGTGCGAACTTTTGTGAAGCTGCAGAGCCGGAGCAACAGCAGCACAATGCAGTACTCCAGCAGTACTCCAATTCAGCCATTTTCAATTCAATGTTGGGTGGGGGGCGCTGTTGTGCGGTTCCCAGAAAAGAGCCAATAACAGCTGAATCTGCTGCTCTGCAGCGCCATACTCTCGCAAATAAGTCATTGGGAGGTGGAGAGAGAGAGTCGTCACGCAGACCCACGATAATGTTGCCGTCTCTCTCTGCCAAATTTCTCAGATCTTCGCTTGATATCATTAATACAAATGTCCAATATAACGGAATTCGTTAGCTCATAAAAATGTGATTATAACAGACTGTTGTTTATTAATGTCGGGCGACTGCCCACAGACACCTATTTGATTTAAAGTCGGCAGCAGCACGAGTCTCGGGACTTATTTTATTTGGAATATAATGACTTTATACGCAAAAGTAGCCTAGTTTTAAGTAAAAATATTATAAATCTACATGCCTTGATGATGTCATTCTTTTGTTTTGTTGTCATTCTTTTGCCTATCAATTGTTTTTAAGCTCAATAAACTCTGACCGGAATGTCTCTCATTTGACCGGTAGATTGAAATCTACCGGACACTGAGGCCGGCAACAATTTTTTCTAACGGAAACCCTGGGTGGGTTATATTGACAACGCTTGACAACAGAAGTTTAAACATAACTTCATATTTATTGGTTATTCATTTCTGTATATCATTCAATTTCGATCTCCGTGTGTCTCCATCTCCATCTCTTCCTGTTTACATTCGAGTGTGACGTCATCACCTACGGCAGCTTAGACGATCAAAACGCCAACCTAGAACAAAACCCGAAGGGGGGGGCTGGCTCTCTTGTTCGTTCTCGCCCCCCCCCCCTCTCTCTCTCTCTCGCTCTCTCTACATTCAATGATTTAAAGTAGCCAAATGTTACACACAGTATAAATACTAACTGGATAGTTGATGATATAAACATTTAATTTCATTATCTGAAATATTCTAAAATCATTAAGTCTGTGTGATTATTATTTTCTCACAGTAGTGTGTGTATATATATATATATATATATATATATATGTGTGTGTTTGGCTAAAGTGGATAGAAAACACAGTACTGTGTAAAAGGCACCCAAGAGTTTTTATATAAATTGTCTTAGATGTAAATAATTTTTTTTATTAGTGTGTCAGTAGACTACTCTCTTAGTACATTTTCATAAAATTATTTTTTAAAGCATCTTCATGGTTTAATAATGCAAACATTTGTTTCAGGGACTTATTATAATCATCATATTGGCGTGACTGTATGCATCAAAGGGTTAAATCAAGCATTTTTAAGTGCTTTAGAGGAAATGTCAAAATATCGCGATATCATTTAGAGGCCATATCGCCCAGCCCTACTATAATGGTAAAATAGTTATTTAAAAATTTGCCCCTAAAAAATATTCTTTGCCCCTAAATTTCTCATTTAGAGGCAAGTGTGCCCCTAGTGAAAAAGCTTAGCGTACAGCCCTGCAACCATCCACCTACACCATGTAACATCAACCATCCATCTACACCATGTAACATCAACCATCCATCTACACCATGTAACATCAACCATCCACCTACACCATGTAACATCAACCATCCACCTACACCATGTAACATCAACCATCCACCTACACCATGTAACATCAACCATCCACCTACACCATGTAACATCAACCATCCATCTACACCATGTAACATCAACCATCCATCTACACCATGTAACATCAACCATCCATCTACACCATGTAACATCAACCATCCATCTACACCATGTAACATCAACCATCCACCTACACCATGTAACATCAACCATCCACCTACACCATGTAACATCAACCTTCCACCTACACCATGTAACATCAACCATCCACCTACACCATGTAACATCAACCCATCCATCTACACCATGTAACATCAACCATCCACCTACACCATGTAACATCAACCATCCATCTACACCATGTAACATCAACCATCCACCTATACCATGTAACATCAACCATCCACCTACACCATGTAACATCAACCATCCACCTACACCATGTAACATCAACCATCCATCTACACCATGTAACATCAACCATCCACCTACACCATGTAACATCAACCATCCACCTACACCATGTAACATCAACCATCCACCTACACCATGTAACATCAACCATCCACCTACACCATGTAACATCAACCATCCACCTACACCATGTAACATCAACCATCCACCTATACCATGTAACATCAACCATCCACCTACACCATGTAACATCAACCATCCATCTACACCATGTAACATCAACCATCCACCTACACCATGTAACATCAACCATCCATCTACACCATGTAACATCAACCATCCATCTACACCATGTAACATCAACCATCCACCTACACCATGTAACATCAACCATCCACCTACACCATGTAACATCAACCATCCATCTACACCATGTAACATCAACCATCCACCTACACCATGTAACATCAACCCATCCATCTACACCATGTAACATCAACCATCCACCTATACCATGTAACATCAACCATCCACCTACACCATGTAACATCAACCCATCCACCTACACCATGTAACATCAACCATCCATCTACACCATGTAACATCAACCATCCACCTATACCATGTAACATCAACCATCCACCTACACCATGTAACATCAACCCATCCATCTACACCATGTAACATCAACCATCCATCTACACCATGTAACATCAACCCATCCATCTACACCATGTAACATCAACCATCCATCTACACCATGTAACATCAACCATCCACCTATACCATGTAACATCAACCATCCACCTACACCATGTAACATCAACCCATCCACCTACACCATGTAACATCAACCATCCACCTACACCATGTAACATCAACCCATCCATCTACACCATGTAACATCAACCATCCATCTACACCATGTAACATCAACCATCCACCTACACCATGTAACATCAACCATCCACCTATACCATGTAACATCAACCATCCATCTACACCATGTAACATCAACCATCCATCTACACCATGTAACATCAACCATCCACCTACACCATGTAACATCAACCATCCACCTACACCATGTAACATCAACCCATCCACCTACACCCATTGCACACAAACAAACACTCACCTTAACACTCACTTTAGACACTTTAAACACTTTAACACTACACCATATTTGATCTATTTATTAAAGAGATTTGCACTACATCCATACCTAATTTTCTGCATTTTGCCTCATTGCCTGCATTTTCCCTTCATTGTACTTGTGTATCTTATTATTATTTAATATTTTTTATATTTGTATAGTGTGTTGGGACTTTATTCCTCTTTTACTTACTTGTTTTACGGCATGAAGCACATTCTCAGGGGCTCATACAGAACCAAGCATGTCACTGTATTAATGCACTTTACATGTATATGATGTGTGTCTCATGAAGACACAGCCCTTAGTGAATGTGTATGATGTGTGTCTCATGAAGGCACAGCCCTTAGTGAATGTATATGATGTGTGTCTCATGAAGACACAGCCCTTAGTGAATGTGTATGATGTGTGTCTCATGAAGGCACAGCCCTTAGTGAATGTATATGATGTGTGTCTCATGAAGACACAGCCCTTAGTGAATGTGTATGATGTGTGTCTCATGAAGGCACAGCCCTTGGTGAATGTGTATGATGTGTGTCTCATGAAGGCACAGCCCTTAGTGAATGTGTATGATGTGTGTCTCATGAAGACACAGCCCTTAGTGAATGTGTATGATGTGTGTCTCATGAAGACACAGCCCTTAGTGAATGTGTATGATGTGTGTCTCATGAAGGCACAGCCCTTAGTGAATGTGTATGATGTGTGTCTCATGAAGGCACAGCCCTTAGTGAATGTGTATGATGTGTGTCTCATGAAGGCACAGCCCTTAGTGAATGTGTATGATGTGTGTCTCATGAAGACACAGCCCTTAGTGAATGTGTATGATGTGTGTCTCATGAAGGCACAGCCCTTAGTGAATGTGTATGATGTGTGTCTCATGAAGGCACAGCCCTTAGTGAATGTGTATGATGTGTGTCTCATGAAGGCACAGCCCTTAGTGAATGTGTATGATGTGTGTCTCATGAAGACACAGCCCTTAGTGAATGTGTATGATGTGTGTCTCATGAAGGCACAGCCCTTAGTGAATGTGTATGATGTGTGTCTCATGAAGACACAGCCCTTAGTGAATGTGTATGATGTGTCTCATGAAGACAAAGCCCTTAGTGAATGTGTATGATGTGTGTCTCATGAAGGCACAGCCCTTAGTGAATGTATATGATGTGTGTCTCATGAAGACACAGCCCTTAGTGAATGTATATGATGTGTGTCTCATGAAGGCACAGCCCTTAGTGAATGTGTATGATGTGTGTCTCATGAAGGCACAGCCCTTAGTGAAGGTATATGATGTGTGTCTCGTGTGCCTCCTAGAGTCATCACGTCAGTCTGCCGCAGAAGAAGAAGAAGAAGAAGAGGGGGGTTGTGGGATACTGGAGGCCCAGGTGTTGTGTTTCAGCCAGGTGGTGAGAGACAACAGCGCTGAGTTCATCAGACACACTCACGGCTCGCATGTGGCCCGCACCCTCCTGCACGTGCTGTCCGGCTGCCTGGGACCCCCCCGCACAGAGACACGCCCAGGTAACCCCCCCCCCCCCCCCCAAACGACAAGTCAGCAGGAAGGGGTACGACTCTTACAGCAGAGTAACAATGTTCATCAAACAGTGTTGAGTGCAGAGTAGTAAAGACTAGAGATGTTCCGATACCATTTTTTCCTTCCCGATCCAATTCCGATACCTAAGCTTTGGGTATCGGCCGATACCAAGTTCAAGTTTCTTTAATAGTTGCTCCAGAGACTGTGCTAGACAAGATAGTATCAAATAACATAGTATAGCATGTAATTTAGAAGAAGAAAATGAGGTCACAGTGTTCGGTATAGACATATGTACAATGTTCTGAGTTACCATATAATATACAATACTATGCAGTGTACTAATGTACAGTACTATATAGTGCAAAGCAGAAATGGGATGAGGTACAATTAAGGTACAATTTACAGTAAGGTGTACGAGTTGTAGTGCAATCCTTCATCAATAAATATAAAGTGTGGGGAGTGGGTGCTACAGTGTGTTTGTTTAAAGTGGGTGTGTGCTATAAAGTGTGTGGAGTGGGTGCTACAGTGTGTTTGTTTAAAGTGAGTGTGTGCGTGTGGATGTGTGTGCTATGTGCGTTTGGTGGTTGTTGTTGTGTAGTGTTCATTGTTCGTTTAGCAGCCTGATGGCCTGGGGATAGAAGCTTCTTCTGAGTCTTTCTGTGCTCGCCTTGAGACTCCGGTATCGCTTGCCTGACCGCAGCAGTTCAAAGAGGCAGTTGTTCGGGTGACTGGAGTCTTTAATGATTCTCTTAGCCTTGCCCTTGCAACGCTTGTTGTAAATGTTCTGGAGGGTGGGGAGCCCCCCTCCAATTGTGCGTTCGGCTGAACGTGTCACTCTTTGTAGTCTGCTTCGGTCTTGTGCAGTGCTATTCCCAAACCAGGAGGTGATGTTGCCGGTCAAGATGCTCTCTATTGTACATGAGTAGAAGTTCTTAAGGATCTTCTGACTGACTTGGAACTTCCTTAGGCGCCTGAGGAAGTAGAGGCGTTGTCGTGCCTTCTTCACAACACTGTCAATGTGTGTGGTCCATGTCAAGTCCTCGGATATGTAGGCTCCGAGGTACTTAAAGCTGTTGACTCTCTCAACCGGTGCCCCGTCGATGCTGAGGGGGCTGTAGTCCTTGACCCCCGACCTCCTGAAGTCCAAAATCATCTCCTTTGTTTTGCTGACGTTCAGGGAGAGGCTGTTTTCCTGGCACCATCCCGCCAGGACCTTGACCTCTTCCAGGTAGGCCCTCTCGTCGTTGGCAGAGATCAGGCCCACCACCACTGTGTCGTCAGCAAATTTGATGATTGTATTGCTACTCCGCTGAGCCACACAGTCGTGTGTGTACAGGGAGTAGAGGAGGGGACTCAGAACACAGCCCTGGGGGGCCCCTATGTTGAGGGTGATGGATGAGGAGGTGCAGTTGCCTGCTCTCACCACCTGGGGTCTGCCAGTCAGGAAGTCCAAGACCCACTGGCAGAGGTCATAGTTCAAGCCCAGGTCCCTGAGCTTGGCTATGAGTATGGAGGGGACTATGGTATTGAATGCCGAGCTGTAGTCGATGAATAGCATTCTCACATAGTTCCCCTGCCTCTTGTCCAGGTGTGATGCTGCTGTGTGCAGCACATGGGCTATGGCGTCCTCCGTGGACCTGTTGGGGCGGTATGCAAATTGCAGGGGGTCCATGTTGATGGGGAGGGAGGAGCAGATGTAGCCCTTTACTAGCTTCTCAAAGCACTTCATGGCTATGGAGGTGAGAGCTACAGGGCGGTAGTCGTTGAGGCAAGCAGGCTTGGATTTTTTGGGTACAGGGATAATAGTGGACTTCTTCAGGCAGGTGGGGATGACAGCCTGTTCTAAGGACAGGTTAAATATGTCAGTGAATACTGGGGCCAGTTGGTCGGCACAGACTTTTAGGACGCGGCCGGGGATGCCGTCCGGACCTGCTGCCTTCCTGATATTCACTTTTTTAAAGGTCCGCCTCACCTCATGCTCTGTTACCCTGAACACTGCGCCTCCATCAGCAGCCGACCCCCCCCCCCCCCCATTGCCGTGGCTTGTGAGCTGGTGTTGTTATTACCAGCATCAAACCTTGCATAGAAGGTATTGAGGTCATTTGCTAAGGAGATGTCACTGTTCAGTTTGAGGGAGGCGCCTTTGTAGTCTGTCATCGTTTTGAGCCCCTGCCACATAGCTCTAGAGTCAGCTTGTTCAAACTGGAGTTCAATTTTATCCCTGTAGCGCCGTTTGGCCTCTGACACTGTCCTCCTTACGTTGTATCGCGCCACCTTGTGGTCATTCATGTTGCCTGCCACTAGGCCGTCGTTGTATGCTTTGGTGCGCTCTCTCAGAGCTTCACGGACGGATTTGTCTACCCAGGGTTTTTGATTTGGGTAAACTCTCATTTTGGTAGTGGGGATTGTTTCTTCCACCAAAGTACAAACATAGTCCAGCACTGTCTCCGTGTAGACATTAATGTTATCTGTGTCGCGGAACACATTCCAGTCTGTGCAGTCAAACGCAGACCGGAGCGTCTCCCCCGACGTCAAATCCCATTTCTGCACCTCTCGCGAGACTACAGGAGTACTTTTGATTCTCTGTTTGTACATTGGTGAAAGAAAGATGGACGCGTGATCTGATTTACCAAAGCCACTATCAGAATGAGCCTTGTAGCCACCTTTAAATTGCGTGTAACAGTGATCTAGGATGTTACCGCCTCTGGTGTTGCATGTCACATGCTGATAGAAGTCAGGTAATACCTTTCTCAGATTGGCGCTATTGAAATCACCCAGCACCAAAATGGCGGTGTTAACGTTCGCCGCTTGTATTCTATTTACCTCGTCGTGGAGTCTGGAGAGCGCGACGTTGTTGCTGGCTTGCGGTGGAATATACACTCCTACAAGGATGATCGCCGTTAACTCCCTCGGGAGGAAGAAAGGACGACACTTGATGGTTATATATTCCAGGTCTGGGCAGCAGTGGTTGGATAATTCCTTCACGTTAGTTGGATCGCTCCAATTGTTGTTAAACATGAAGGCAATACCTCCTCCACGTTGTTTACCGGACTCTGCTGTACGATCCTTGCGGTGGATAAAGAAGTGTTCAGCTGGTTGGATTGCGTGATCTGGGACGTCCGGCGTGAGCCACGTTTCGGTGAAGCAGAGAACGTTGCAGTCCCTAACGTCTCTTTGGTATTGAATCCTTGCTCGGATGTCATCCAGTTTATTGTCAATTGATTGTACATTGGCTAGCAATATACTGGGCAATGGCGTTCGGTGGCGTCTGGATCTCAGCCTGTTACGGATCCCAGCTCTCTTCCCACGCCGTCTGGTTCCTTTGTTCCTGGGATCAAGGAACAAAGGCTCTGGTCCTATTCTCCGGAGAATCTCCTCAGGCCATTGTTGCGGTTCGGAAAGCTGGTCCAGTGAGTAATCCAATCGGTAAGTTTCCCGTAATCCGATGTCTATAAGTGACTGACGGTCATACACATTAAATGCACCTACTGTTGGTACAGACAAAACTCTTAAAACTATAAATATTAACAAAAGTAAGCACAGTCTCGACGGAGCGAACAGAAAGGCAGCCGGACGTTGCAGCGCCATTCTCACAACCGATACTGATCCGATACCAGTGCATACATTAAAAAATTATAATATTATATAAATTATAAAAAAAAAAATCTTTACAGATACTGTTTTATATATACTAGGGGTGCACCGATGTATCTGTCGGGTATCGGCCGATAAGTGTCTTGTTGACTGCAATCGGTATCGGCCGATAAGCTCGAATGTGCCGATGGCAGTAGCCGATAAATATCAATCAATTTGTGTAGCGTCAAGACAAAAAAAAGTTCACTCGCGACCTACCTGCACAACGCCCGCCGTCCCCCACACACACACACACACAAGCTACTAGGGATGGGTACCGAATTCGGTACTTTTGAGGCACCGAACCGAAACACGTCGGTACTACCGAGTATCGAATCAAGTGAGAAACCAAATTTTTTTTTTTTTTTTTTTTTTTTTTTTACTTTTTTCTTTTCATGTCAACGTTCACACGCACAATATATGCTTACCTAGGATTTTACTTGATTCAACAACAAAGCAGTCGGAGCAATGACGAGCCGAAAACTGTCGAAATTGTAGTTATTTGATGTTTGGATTTTCTTTTTTTACGACTGAGGTAGGTAAATAAAATTTCTTGAGACTAAAGTACCGAAAAAAGGTACCGTTGGGTACCGGTATCGATTCACAGGTACCGGTATCGGTATCGGTTCAAATGTGAAAGGTACCCATCCCTACAAGCTACTGCATCAAAGTTACTACTTATGATTAACAAGGCATTCATTTTGTGGCATTAACATTATATAGTTAGTGTTACACGTTCATAACATCAGCATATTATTTAGCTCAGTTCCTTCCGTTGCTCACAGAGCCCTGAGTTTTACCCATTCTGCAATCTGTTAATAACGTTTTCAATCAGACGCATGTATAGAAAGGCTTTGTTTTATTATAACATTAGTTGCAGTAAAATCATTATGCCTCATTTAAGTCATCCTGCGGAGCTAAAAGCTAATCGTCAAAATCAATGGCGGACAAAAGCAGTAGTAAAAAATGTATACACGCTTGCCGATTGGTGGTAACAGCAGAGGCGGGTGCAAGCGGTGTGTGACGTAATTGGCAGAATCGACTGTCAATCAAAATTTCATTGGTTGAGACAATAGTATCTCGCTGCAGCCCAGCAGGGTAGACCATGCTGGGAGAACTAGTATCTAGATGCAGCCCTGCAGAATATACTGGGAGAGAGATAGTGCTATTTCTTGATGTTTCCTTTTTTTAAGTAAGTAAAGAGGCCTATGTTCATATCGGTGAGCACAATTTGTAAGACAAATATACAGTAGTTTCATAAAAAAAATTAAAAAAATTACAAAAAAAAGATATTACAAAAAAAAATATTTAAAAAAAATATTTTGCCACAAGTATCGGTATCGGCCGATTGTGTTAGTTGAACAATCGGTATCGGTAACGGTGGCAAATTTTCATATCGGTGCATCCCTAATATATACTGTTTTTTAGTAATAACTAGAAAGTAATGGTATTTATTCAACAACAGGTGATTGTATAGATTAGTATTAGTATCATTAATTGACAACTATGCTTAATGAGTTCACCCACGGAAAGGTTGTTGGCACATTGGTTCCGCACGGACGTTACACGTTGTTGCACTTTATCCAGGCTGCTCCGTTTCAGTTGCGTGATAGTAACGTCTATGTTGTGATTTTTAATGCAAAATAAATATTCAACATTCTCTTTTGAGACTCCGCCTCAGACTCTTATCCTTTGGCACTAAAAGCTAAACATTGTCACGGTATGGCTGTCCGCATTATATCATTAATTGTCGATCAGTGACGACACTTAACGTTAGCCACGTTAACGTGAGCTAGGTTAGCCAGTTAACGTGAGCTACCGGTAGATTGAAAGAATGTAACGTTACTGGGGAAAAAGTGATTTACCTTGGAATACTCCTGTGCCAACTTGCTGTACTTTGCTTGCAGGTCTGCAGCCATTATTGCTGGATTATGAATAGTCCCAACTTTAGCCAAGGTAACGTTAAGCTAAAACTAGCTCTTCACCTAATGCTAAATAACACCAGCAAGCAAACACATCAGCGCTCCCTGTCACACTGCTCTGTCGGGACGATGGCATTTAAGAAAGTATCTGCTGTTAAAATGACAAACAGCATTGACACTTTAATTCACGGTCGATTAACCGCATCTGGTCATAAATCAATATTTTTCAGAGTGATGCAAAAAAAATTGCGATTTTAAAATCAAACGTATTCAAGTATTAACATCACTAACATGTCACAAAAGCATGTAGAATGTATATTATCATCAATACGTTAGTTTAGCAATAGGTTAAAAGTGCCATTAGATAGTTTTAACTTCTCGATTTGCTGAAGTCTATTGCAAGACGGCGACCATTTGGGAAATTTTTAACCATGGGAATTGTAGTTTTTTTGCGGCCATTTTGTCGAGGGCATGTATAGCTGTGGATCAGCGTTGGGATTTTTCCGAACTACACTTCCTGGCAGATTATATGGGGGTTCAAAGTTCAGCGTTCTGAATGAATTATATCAATAACTGTTATTATTCTGGATAATAAGCCACAAAAGGTAACGTTTTGGACAAATATTGAAACGCAGTTAGTTTCTCCTCCCTATTGTTAGCATGTAGCAACAATTAGATCTGAAATTAGTTTCAAAATGGTTGTACTGTGGTGAAAATAAAGTACAGTAAATTACAGTAGATATCATTATCTGTTCTTATGCACGCCTGGTGATACTAAATCCAAATTGAACTTGGGCATTTGAAAGATAATATATGTATATATATATATATATATATATATATATATATATATATATAAATGCGAATTGGCTATAATAAGGTAATTTATAAGCATCATATTCTATATTCTATAATTATATTTCAAATTGCATTGGTCCGGATGGGAGAATTCAGTACTGTATCTACAGAACCTTCGGTTCAATCATCTTCCCTTTATTAATTTCCTTCGATTTTTTTTTATCTCAAGAAGGTACTAAACGAGATCAGTGGCAGTTTTTTTAAGTTTGGTCATTATTATCATGGTGTTATTCACTGTCAAAGATGCAAAGAAAAATCATAATTCATATTCAACTTGGTTTCATCACAATTTAAGCAAGCCTAGTAATAGACACAATATTTCTGACACTGTGAATACATTCCCTGAGGTCCATAGATTTCCCTAGATACCAAGAATATGCAAATGGGCCTTGTAGAAGTGGAGCAATATTCCATTTACCTAGGTATATATTTTAGGCGAAAATATTCCACGCCTGGAACAGGTTAAAAACACGTTTGTTTTATAATGCTCACTCTCAGCAGGAGGATACCGCGTGTTGTTGATAAATGACGTCATATGGTATCGGAGCATAGAATTTAAGTGTACTCGCCGATATCAATACCAGCATTTTAGGCTGTATCGGAGGCATTTCCGATACTGGTATCGGAACAACTCTAGTAAAGACATGTTAGTATGTCCAGCTGCTTTTGTATGTTGTAGTGTTGTCACGATACCAACATTTTGACTTCCATACAGATAGGAAAGGTAATGGAATATATTATTAGATGACGGATGGAAAGTTCTTTAAACAATTCTTTAATTCATTATATTATAAATGATGAACATTTATATTTTGCAGAGAGAGAGAGAACTTGTTAACCTAAATAAACATGCGGTCAGCATAAATGTAGCCTTTAGACTAAATATTGCTAAGTTTTGGATATCAAATATTACAAAATGTTCTCTATCTGAATTTAGAAGCCCTATTTCACCCCTTTCCGGGTAAGCTAGCGTGAATTGATTGTGTCACTCTTTCCCAGGTGCTAGAGAGCGTAACGTGTCACTCTTTCCCAGGTGCTAGAGAGCGTAACGTGTCACTCTTTCCCAGGTGCTAGAGAGCGTAACGTGTCACTCTTTCCCAGGTGCTAGAGAGTGTAACGTGTCACTCTTTCCCAGGTGCTAGAGAGCGTAACGTGTCACTCTTTCCCAGGTGCCAGAGAGCGTAACGTGTCACTCTTTCCCAGGTGCCAGAGAGCGTAACGTCGTCCCTCAGCTGACGGACTTCGAGGCCCCCACCTCCTTTTGGTACGAGCTGAAGAGTCTAACGGAGACCTTGATGGACATAGTCAATGGTGAGTTACCTGTTCACCAGGTTACCTCTACATCCTGACACCTGTACACCTGAAGGTGAGTTACCTGTTCACCAGGTTACCTCTACATCCTGTAACCTGACACCTGTACACCTGAAGGTGAGTTACCTGTTCACCAAGTTACCTCTACATCCTGTAACCTGACACCTGTACACCTGAAGGTGAGTTACCTGTTCACCAGGTTACCTCTACATCCTGTAACCTGACACCTGTACACCTGAAGGTGAGTTACCTGTTCACCAGGTTACCTCTACATCCTGTAACCTGACACCTGTACACCTGAAGGTGAGTTACCTGTTCACCAAGTTACCTCTACATCCTGTAACCTGACACCTGTACACCTGAAGGTGAGTTACCTGTTCACCAGGTTACCTCTACATCCTGTAACCTGACACCTGTACACCTGAAGGTGAGTTACCTGTTCACCAGGTTACCTCTACATCCTGTAACCTGACACCTGTACACCTGAAGGTGAGTTACCTGTTCACCAGGTTACCTCTACATCCTGTAACCTGACACCTGTACACCTGAAGGTGAGTTACCTGTTCACCAGGTTACCTCTACATCCTGTAACCTGACACCTGTACACCTGAAGGTGAGTTACCTGTTCACCAGGTTACCTCTACATCCTGTAACCTGACACCTGTACACCTGAAGGTGAGTTACCTGTTCACCAGGTTACCTCTACATCCTGTAACCTGACACCTGTACACCTGAAGGTGAGTTACCTGTTCACCAGGTTACCTCTACATCCTGTAACCTGACACCTGAAGGTGAGTTACCTGTTCACCAGGTTACCTCTACATCCTGTAACCTGACACCTGTACACCTGAAGGTGAGTTACCTGTTCACCAAGTTACCTCTACATCCTGTAACCTGACACCTGTACACCTGAAGGTGAGTTACCTGTTCACCAGGTTACCTCTACATCCTGTAACCTGACACCTGTACACCTGAAGGTGAGTTACCTGTTCACCAGGTTACCTCTACATCCTGTAACCTGACACCTGTACACCTGAAGGTGAGTTACCTGTTCACCAAGTTACCTCTACATCCTGTAACCTGACACCTGTACACCTGAAGGTGAGTTACCTGTTCACCAGGTTACCTCTACATCCTGTAACCTGACACCTGTACACCTGAAGGTGAGTTACCTGTTCACCAGGTTACCTCTACATCCTGTAACCTGACACCTGTACACCTGAAGGTGAGTTACCTGTTCACCAGGTTACCTCTACATCCTGTAACCTGACACCTGTACACCTGAAGGTGAGTTACCTGTTCACCAGGTTACCTCTACATCCTGTAACCTGACACCTGTACACCTGAAGGTGAGTTACCTGTTCACCAGGTTACCTCTACATCCTGTAACCTGACACCTGTACACCTGAAGGTGAGTTACCTGTTCACCAGGTTACCTCTACATCCTGTAACCTGACACCTGTACACCTGAAGGTGAGTTACCTGTTCACCAGGTTACCTCTACATCCTGTAACCTGACACCTGTACACCTGAAGGTGAGTTACCTGTTCACCAGGTTACCTCTACATCCTGTAACCTGACACCTGTACACCTGAAGGTGAGTTACCTGTTCACCAGGTTACCTCTACATCCTGTAACCTGACACCTGTACACCTGAAGGTGAGTTACCTGTTCACCAGGTTACCTCTACATCCTGTAACCTGACACCTGAAGGTGAGTTACCTGTTCACCAGGTTACCTCTACATCCTGTAACCTGACACCTGTACACCTGAAGGTGAGTTACCTGTTCACCAGGTTACCTCTACATCCTGTAACCTGACACCTGTACACCTGAAGGTGAGTTACCTGTTCACCAGGTTACCTCTACATCCTGTAACCTGACACCTGTACACCTGAAGGTGAGTTACCTGTTCACCAGGTTACCTCTACATCCTGTAACCTGACACCTGTACACCTGAAGGTGAGTTACCTGTTCACCAGGTTACCTCTACATCCTGTAACCTGACACCTGTACACCTGAAGGTGAGTTACCTGTTCACCAGGTTACCTCTACATCCTGTAACCTGACACCTGTACACCTGAAGGTGAGTTACCTGTTCACCAGGTTACCTCTACATCCTGTAACCTGACACCTGTACACCTGAAGGTGAGTTACCTGTTCACCAGGTTACCTCTACATCCTGTAACCTGACACCTGTACACCTGAAGGTGAGTTACCTGTTCACCAGGTTACCTCTACATCCTGTAACCTGACACCTGAAGGTGAGTTACCTGTTCACCAGGTTACCTCTACATCCTGTAACCTGACACCTGTACACCTGAAGGTGAGTTACCTGTTCACCAGGTTACCTCTACATCCTGTAACCTGACACCTGTACACCTGAAGGTGAGTTACCTGTTCACCAGGTTACCTCTACATCCTGTAACCTGACACCTGTACACCTGAAGGTGAGTTACCTGTTCACCAGGTTACCTCTACATCCTGTAACCTGACACCTGAAGGTGAGTTACCTGTTCACCAGGTTACCTCTACATCCTGTAACCTGACACCTGTACACCTGAAGGTGAGTTACCTGTTCACCAGGTTACCTCTACATCCTGTAACCTGACACCTGTACACCTGAAGGTGAGGTACCTGTTCACCAGGTTACCTCTACATCCTGTAACCTGACACCTGAAGGTGAGTTACCTGTTCACCAAGCGACACACTTCTAGGGCTGCCGCGGTATTGATGTTTTCCTTACCGCACAAATTTGCGAAATATTTCCTCCCGCCGCGGTTACAGCAAAAAAAATAAATAAAAGTTTGGAATGCATTTTTTTTTTTTTTTTTAGTAGTAGTAGTCTACTCTTTATAGCATATAGCCTGCCTCTAGTCTAAATGTCTATCTTTAGAGGATGACTTTGCAGCATGAATATTGTTTGGGATTCGGCAAGCACGCATTCGTTATTGAAAGTGAAACACGGATTCGAAGTCTCCCCTCTGGTCGTGCGCCGTTCACTCTGTGTCGCGGGCAGGGGTGGTAGCGCCCGGCGGTTACCCCCCCCCCCCCCCCCAACCCTTTCTTCTTATTATTATTATTATTATTATTATTATTATTATTATTATTATTATTATTATTATTATTATTATTATTATTATTATTATTATTATTATTATTATAAAGTTACTACTTATGATTAACAAAGGCATTCGTTTTGTGGCATTAACGTTATATAGTTACACGTTCAATAACATCAGCGTATTTACCGGACCATAGCAAGGCAAGCATTACTCAATTCATATCTCCGTTCCTTCCTTTGCTCAGAGCGTGCTGAGTTGTGCCCATTCTGCGGTCTGTTAATAAAGTTTTCAATCAGACAAGTGTATAGAACGAAGGGCTTTTATTATAACATTCATTGCAGTAAAATCATTATGCCTCGTTTAGTACTCCTGAGGAGCGACGGTAGTCCACTCCGGCGGGGAGCTAACGTTATTAGCCTTGTTGTGAGCTCTGATCAATGGCTGACATTCAGGAAGTAAAAAGAAGTGGTAATGCGGTAACCGCGGCAGCTCTACACACTTCACCCTTCATCACTGCTGAAGTGGCCTCGAGCAGGACCCTGTGATCCACGTGGGTCCAGGGCTGATGGTTCCATCACTGCTGAAGTGGCCTCGAGCAGGACCCTGTGATCCACGTGTGTCCAGGGCTGATGGTTCCATCTCTGCTGAAGTGCAGACCACCTCTCTAATCACCACAAACTGATGGTCTATACCAGTATATATATATTTTTTAATGTTCTGGCAACATTTAGGCTAAATATGCCTTGTTTTATAAATGTGTATTGATAACATAGTGCTGTAATTACATTTTCTAATAAATATGCATGATCAAGTTTTTATTTTGATATTCCTTAATTCCATGTTGAAATTACGCGATACATTAACACATCCAGTGCCAGCCATTAGACGGGGCCCGCTGTTATCAGGCCAGCTTTCCATTACAAACTTTCACTGTGCGTCACGTTGTATGTAGAGCTAAACCTATATTTTATATTATAGCTAGGGATCCAATATCATTGTCAATTGACGGTAAGAACCTTCCGTTCAAGATGCAAAAAAGAAATAATTTTCCCATCGATACGTCCCCGTTCTATACCGTGGTGAATATGAGTGTTATATCGGAATGATCTGGGATAATTCCTGTGAGGCTATTTATAAGGCGCAACGCTAATAGCGTTAAATCCATTGGCGTTTCGTCCCTACACACGATACAGTTAAAAATCCAAATACATATGATCGGTATTATGTTCATTCATGAATGCATGAAAGGGGCGGGTGGGGGGGGGGTTGTTTCTGATTAATTGATTGCCAATAACGGCATTTGTTATTACCACTACATACACTGATCTGGGGGATGGCTATGAAATCCTTGCACGATCAAGCTGAAATTGACGTCAAACTGCTCTTACCTTTGGCCGGTTGGATTCCAAAAATTAATTGTCCAATTATTTGATCGCCATCTGGTAGATCATATGTCCATTTGGCACACGCCATAACCCTATACAGCATAATGAATCCGGCGTCCCAAAAATGTATTCCATGCGATCGGGTGAAGCCCTCGCTTCAGGCTAACGGAAAAGTCCGCTGGAGCGTTTTCAGTGTGACACCCAGTCTGCAACAGGCGTTACTGCATTCTCGAGACAGCGCCACTACCAGGATCTGGCCGGTACTGCACCTTCGGAGTCCCAATATGCCTTTTACAGGCAAAATACAGCTCGTGACATTGAATAGGATATTAAAATCGAGAGAAAAAGGAAAAACAACCCAGAAACAAGAATCTTCCTTTCCTGGCACTCAACCACTGGGCCACAGAAACGAGAATTCTCGTGAACGGCACCTAAAGGGTTAAGTGTGGGGCCCCCAAAAAACATCCTAAATAAAATGGGGTCACGGTATGAAAACGTTTG
Organism: Notolepis coatsorum; assembly: GCF_963971535.1. Taxonomy (NCBI): domain Eukaryota; kingdom Metazoa; phylum Chordata; class Actinopteri; order Aulopiformes; family Paralepididae; genus Notolepis; species Notolepis coatsorum. The sequence goes on along the minus strand of NC_140168.1, from coordinate 107,013,862 downwards.
AGACCCCCTGGTCTCTACTGTTTAGTAAAAGTGATGGAACGGCTCAGCACTTTGCTGATACTGAGAGTTTATATAGTATTGGCAATAAAAAGTAATATCGGTGCAACCCTAGAGAAAATGCTTAGGCAATGTGTATTGGGGGGCTATGTATGTAATTGGGGGGCTATGTATGTAGGTGTGTGTATGTAAAAAAGACCAAATGTGATTGGCTTGTAAACTGGAAAATAAAGTAACGTTCTCTTCTCTCCGTTCCCAGTGAGCGTGACGGATACAGTGGCCAGTGCCGTGTTCCAGACCATGTTGACTTAACGTTCTCTTCTCTCCGTTCTCCCAGTGAGCGTGACGGATACAGTGGCCAGTGCCGTGTTCCAGACCATGTTGACTTAACGTTCTCTTCTCTCCGTTCCCAGTGAGCGTGACGGATACAGTGGCCAGTGCCGTGTTCCAGACCATGTTGACTTAACGTTCTCTTCTCTCCGTTCCCAGTGAGCGTGACGGATACAGTGGCCAGTGCCGTGTTCCAGACCATGTTGACTCTGTGTCACAGGAAACGTCCCAAACTCTGCAAGCAGCTGCTCAAAGGCATCGTGGAGTTCCTGACGACTCGCAGCTCAGCTCCCGGAGTCAGGTCAGAGACGGAGGGGCTCCTGGGGTCAGAGGTCAGGTCAGAGACGGAGAGGCTCCTGGGGTCAGAGTCAGGTCAGAGACGGAGAGGCTCCTGGGGTCAGAGTCAGGTCAGAGAGGCTCCTGGGGTCAGAGTCAGGTCAGAGACGGAGAGGCTCCTGGGGTCAGAGTCAGGTCAGAGAGGCTCCTGGGGTCAGAGTCAGGTCAGAGAGGCTCCTGGGGTCAGAGTCAGGTCAGAGAGGCTCCTGGGGTCAGAGTCAGGTCAGAGACAGAGAGACAGAGTCAGAGAGTCAGAGAGACAGAGAGACAGAGAGACAGAGAGACACAGAGTCAGAGAGTCAGAGAGACAGAGAGACAGAGAGACAGAGAGACACAGAGTCAGAGAGTCGGGTCAGAGAGTCAGAGAGACAGAGAGTCAGAGAGACAGAGAGACAGACAGAGAGTCAGAGAGACAGAGAGTCAGAGACAGAGAGACAGAGAGACAGAGAGACAGAGAGTCGGGTCAGAGAGACGGAGAGTCAGAGAGTCAGGTCAGAGAGACAGAGAGTCAGAGAGACAGAGTCAGAGAGTCAGAGAGACAGAGACAGAGAGTCAGAGAGACAGAGAGACAGAGACAGAGAGACAGAGAGAGACAGACAGAGAGTCAGAGAGACAGAGAGACAGACAGAGAGTCAGAGAGACAGAGACAGACAGAGAGTCAGAGAGACAGAGAGACAGACAGAGAGTCAGAGAGACAGAGACAGAGAGTCAGAGACAGAGAGACGGAGAGTCAGAGAGTCAGAGAGACAGAGAGTCGGAGAGACGGAGAGTCAGAGAGTCAGAGAGTCAGAGAGTCAGAGAGTCAGGTCAGAGAGACAGAGAGTCAGAGAGACAGAGACAGAGAGTCAGAGAGTCAGAGAGACAGAGAGACAGAGAGAGACAGACAGAGAGTCAGAGAGACAGAGAGACAGACAGAGAGTCAGAGAGACAGAGAGACAGACAGAGAGTCAGAGAGACAGAGAGACAGACAGAGAGTCAGAGAGACAGAGAGACAGAGAGTCAGAGACAGAGAGACGGAGAGTCAGAGAGTCAGAGAGTCAGAGAGACAGAGAGACAGAGAGAGACAGACAGAGAGTCAGAGAGACAGAGAGACAGACAGAGAGTCAGAGAGACAGAGAGACAGACAGAGAGTCAGAGAGACAGAGACAGAGAGACAGAGAGTCAGAGAGACAGAGACAGAGAGTCAGAGACAGAGAGACAGAGAGTCAGAGAGTCAGAGAGTCAGAGAGTCAGGTCAGAGAGACAGAGTCAGAGAGACGGAGAGTCAGAGAGTCAGAGAGTCAGAGAGTCAGAGAGTCAGAGAGTCAGAGAGACAGAGAGACAGAGAGACAGAGAGAGACAGACAGAGAGTCAGAGAGACAGACAGAGTCAGAGAGACAGAGAGACAGACAGAGTCAGAGAGACAGAGTCAGAGAGACAGAGAGTCAGAGTCAGAGAGACAGAGAGACAGAGAGTCAGAGAGACAGAGACACAGACAGAGAGTCAGAGAGACAGAGACTCAGAGAGACAGAGTCAGAGAGACAGAGACAGAGTCAAGAGAGACAGAGACAGAGAGACAGAGAGACAGAGAGTCAGAGAGAGTCGGAGAGACAGAGAGACAGAGAGACAGAGAGTCAGAGAGACAGAGAGTCAGAGAGACAGAGAGACAGAGAGTCAGAGAGACAGAGAGTCAGAGAGTCAGAGAGTCAGAGAAACAGAGAGTCAGAGAGACAGAGAGTCAGAGAGACAGAGAGTCAGAGACAGAGAGTCAGAGAGACAGAGAGTCAGAGACAGAGAGTCAGAGTTAGAGAGACAGAGTCAGAGAGACAGAGAGACAGAGAGTCAGAGGGACAGAGAGTCAGAGAGACAGAGAGTCAGAGAGACAGAGAGACAGAGAGTCAGAGAGACAGAGAGACAGAGAGACAGAGTCAGAGAGACAGAGAGACAGAGTCAGAGAGACAGAGAGACAGAGTCAGAGAGTCAGAGAGTCAGAGAGACAGAGAGTCAGAGAGTCGGGTCAGAGAGTCAGGTGGGCGGAGTTTCTTCCGTAACGGGGGCGGAGCTTCTGTAACAGGGGCGGAGCTTCTTCCGTAACAGGGGCGGAGCTTCTGTAACTGGGGCAGAGTTTCTTCCGTAACAGGGGTGGAGCTTCTGTAACGGGGGCGGAGTTTCTTCCGTAACGGGGGTGGAGCTTCCGTAACGGGGGCGTAGTTTCTTCCGTAACAGGGGTGGAGCTTCCGTAACAGGGACGGAGCTTCTTCCGTAACGGGGGCGGAGCTTCAGTAACGGGCAGAGTTTCTTCCGTAACGGGGGCGGAGTTTCTTCTGTAACAGGGGCTGGGCTTGTTCCGTAACGGGGGTGGAGCTTCTATAAAAGGGGCGGAGTTTCTTCCGTAACTGGGGCAGAGTTTCTTCTGTAACGGGGGCGGAACTTCTGTAATGGGGGCGGAGTTTCTTCCATAACGGGGGCGGAGCTTCTATAACGGGGGCTGGGCTTCTTCCGTAACAGGGGCATAGTTTCTTCCGTAACGGGGGCGGAGCTTCCGTAACGGGGGCATAGTTTCTTCCGTAACGGGGGCGGAGCTTCCGTAACGGGGGCAGAGTTTCTTCCATAACGGGGGCAGAGTTTATTTCGTAACGGGGTCTGGGCTTCTTCCGTAACGGGGGCATAGTTTCTTCCGTAACGGGGGCGGAGCTTCCGTAACGGGGGCATAGTTTCTTCCGTAACGGGGGCGGAGCTTCCGTAACGGGGGCAGAGTTTCTTCCGTAAGGGGGGCGGAGTTTCTTCCATATTATATTTGTATTTTTGTATTTGTATTTATTTACAGAAACGGTGCATATTAAGGAACATTTGACTGTAAATATGCCAGTTTAGCCAGGTTGGCTAATTTTCAACTGTAGTCTCTGGGACAGGTGACATGAGCACTAGGCTTGGGCGGTATGACGGTATTACGGTATACCAGGGTATTTAGAAATCCCGACGGTATTGAAAATCAATACAGTCACTTTTCAATACCGTCAAAACTGAGTTTTGTTGTAGTGCACACACGCGCCAGCAGAGGGCGAGACCAGTCCTCACTAGTGGAGCGAGCCACGCAGAGCTGGTTGTCTACACACAGGAGGAGGAGGAGGAGGAGGGGAACCCAGCTTCAGTGGCTGAAATTAAATGAGACACGCTTACCGTTGCTGGTGCTGCGGGCTAACTGGCTATTCTGAGAGCTAACTGTCGTTGAGTATGATCACAACGGTGTTCACGCTTTACGGTAATGTTGCGACAGTGCTGTGAAAATACCGTAAAGCGTTGTGGTAACGAGAGTGTGTGTTGTTGTTGTGTGTAGGATGCTGCGGGCGAACTGCTACCATTCTGAGAGCTTAACGTTAGCACTAGGATGCTGCAGGCGAACTGCTACCATTCTGAGAGCTTAACGTTAGCACTAGGATGCTGCGGGAGAACTGCTACCATTCTGAGAGCTTAACGTTAGCACTAGGATGCTGCGGGCGAACTGCTACCATTCTGAGAGCTTAACGTTAGCACTAGGATGCTGCGGGAGAACTGCTACCATTCTGAGAGCTTAACGTTAGCACTAGATGCTGCGGGAGAACTGCTACCATTCTGAGAGCTTAACGTTAGCACTAGGATGCTGCGGGCGAACTGCTACCATTCTGAGAGCTTAACGTTAGCACTAGATGCTGCGGGAGAACTGCTACCATTCTGAGAGCTTAACGTTAGCACTAGATGCTGCAGGAGAACTGCTACCATTCTGAGAGCTTAACGTTAGCACTAGATTGCTACGGGAGAACTGCTACCATTCTGAGAGCTTAACGTTAGCACTAGATGCTGCGGGCGAACTGGCCATCTCCATGATTTGTTTACTTGGTAACACAGGTTGCCACACCCCCCCCCCCCCCCCCCCCCCCGCTTATGATAATGAAAGTCATACCGTCATATACCATATACCGGGGTATTAGGTAATCAAGGTATAACGGTATGAAAAAAGTGATACCGCCCAAGCCTAATGAGCACTACAATAATTAAGACATAGTACAATAATTAAAACACAGTAGGAATCAGTAGGTTACAATACACTAAAATACATACAAATAAATACATTAAAATACATTACAATACATCACAACCCCTCAGTTAAAATGGTCACACACTTGACCATCTCTCAACCATGATTTTAAGTTAGTTTTAAATGAGATGTAACTTTGATACTCCCTGAGCCGTGTTGGCAGACTGTTCCAGGTGTGGGCTGCTCTCACGGAAAAGGCTGCCTGACTAAAAGCAGATCTCCTGTTTGGGACTACACAGTCCCCTCTAACTACAGACCTGGTATATCTGTCAGCAGATGCTTTCTGTTTTTTGAAAGTACAGAGGGATATCAACTCTCTAATGAAGAAACATGTATTATATCAACTCTCTAATGAAGAAACATGTATTATATCAACTCTAATGAAGAAACATGTATTATATCAACTCTCTAATGAAGAAACATGTATTATATCAACTCTCTAATGAAGAAACATGTATTATATCAACTCTCTAATGAAGAAACATGTATTATATCAACTCTCTAATGAAGAAACATGTATTATATCAACTCTCTCTAATGAAGAAACATGTATTATATCAACTCTCTAATGAAGAAACATGTATTATATCAACTCTCTAATGAAGAAACATGTATTATATCAACTCTCTCTAATGAAGAAACATGTATTATATCAACTCTCTAATGAAGAAACATGTATTATATCAACTAATGAAGAAACATGTATTATATCAACTCTCTGTAATGAAGAAACATGCATTATATCAACTCTAATGAAGAAACATGTATTATATCAACTCTAATGAAGAAACATGTATTATATCAACTCTAATGAAGAAACATGTATTATATCAACTATAATGAAGAAACATGTATTATATCAACTCTCTAATGAAGAAACATGTATTATATCAACTCTCTAATGAAGAAACATGTATTGTATCAACTCTCTAATGAAGAAACATGTATTATATCAACTCTCTCTGTAATGAAGAAACATGTATTATATCAACTCTCTAATGAAGAAACATGTATTATATCAACTCTCTGTAATGAAGAAACATGTATTATATCAACTCTAATGAAGAAACATGTATTATATCAACTCTAATGAAGAAACATGTATTATATCAACTCTAATGAAGAAACATGTATTATATCAACTCTCTAATGAAGAAACATGTATTATATCAACTCTCTAATGAAGAAACATGTATTATATCAACTCTCTAATGAAGAAACATGTATTATATCAACTCTCTCTAATGAAGAAACATGTATTATATCAACTCTAATGAAGAAACATGTATTATATCAACTCTCTCTGTAATGAAGAAACATGTATTATATCAACTCTCTAATGAAGAAACATGTATTATATCAACTCTCTGTAATGAAGAAACATGTATTATATCAACTCTAATGAAGAAACATGTATTATATCAACTCTAATGAAGAAACATGTATTATATCAACTCTAATGAAGAAACATGTATTATATCAACTCTCTAATGAAGAAACATGTATTATATCAACTCTCTAATGAAGAAACATGTATTATATCAACTCTCTAATGAAGAAACATGTATTATATCAACTCTCTCTAATGAAGAAACATGTATTATATCAACTCTAATGAAGAAACATGTATTATATCAACTCTCTAATGAAGAAACATGTATTATATCAACTCTAATGAAGAAACATGTATTATATCAACTCTAATGAAGAAACATGTATTATATCAACTCTAATGAAGAAACATGTATTATATCAACTCTCTAATGAAGAAACATGTATTATATCAACTCTCTAATGAAGAAACATGTATTATATCAACTCTCTAATGAAGAAACATGTATTATATCAACTCTCTCTAATGAAGAAACATGTATTATATCAACTAATGAAGAAACATGTATTATATCAACTCTCTGTAATGAAGAAACATGTATTATATCAACTCTAATGAAGAAACATGTATTATATCAACTCTAATGAAGAAACATGTATTATATCAACTCTAATGAAGAAACATGTATTATATCAACTATAATGAAGAAACATGTATTATATCAACTCTCTAATGAAGAAACATGTATTATATCAACTCTCTCTAATGAAGAAACATGTATTATATCAACTCTCTAATGAAGAAACATGTATTATATCAACTCTCTCTGTAATGAAGAAACATGTATTATATCAACTCTCTAATGAAGAAACATGTATTATATCAACTCTAATGAAGAAACATGTATTATATCAACTCTAATGAAGAAACATGTATTGTATCAACTCTCTAATGAAGAAACATGTATTATATCAACTCTCTAATGAAGAAACATGTATTATATCAACTCTCTAATGAAGAAACATGTATTATATCAACTCTCTAATGAAGAAACATGTATTATATCAACTCTAATGAAGAAACATGTATTATATCAACTCTCTAATGAAGAAACATGTATTATATCAACTCTCTCTAATGAAGAAACATGTATTATATCAACTCTCTGTAATGAAGAAACATGTATTAATCAACTCTCTAAAGAAGAAACATGTATTATATCAACTCTAATGAAGAAACATGTATTATATCAACTCTCTAATGAAGAAACATGTATTATATCAACTCTAATGAAGAAACAAGTATTATATCAACTCTAATGAAGAAACATGTATTATATCAACTCTAATGAAGAAACATGTATTATATCAACTCTCTCTAATGAAGAAACATGTATTATATCAACTCTCTAATGAAGAAACATGTATTATATCAACTCTCTAATGAAGAAACATGTATTATATCAACTCTCTAATGAAGAAACATGTATTATATCAACTCTCTAATGAAGAAACATGTATTATATCAACTCTCTAATGAAGAAACATGTATTATATCAACTCTCTAATGAAGAAACATGTATTATATCAACTCTAATGAAGAAACATGTATTATATCAACTCTAATGAAGAAACATGTATTATATCAACTCTCTAATGAAGAAACATGTATTATATCTCAATAATCTTTGTCCAAAATGACAGCCCATGTATATACTGTTCATTAAAATGAATGTATCGGAATGGTGCTCTGTATCGAACCCAAAGCCCAGGTATCGGGACTGAAACAGTTGGATCGGTGCATCCCTAGTTTGAATCAATAAAAGAGTTGACGTCTATACTTACCTTTTGTATTTGATTCTACGCAACCAGCACCTAAATCTAGATCTGCATTTAATAATGTTTCCATAACGTACCATGGATTGTCGCATACATTTATGTTTTCTTTTTGTTCTTCTTGTTGCTTGTAGTCCTCTTCCGGTGTTTGTGAAGGACCAGGCCTCCAGTCGCCTTGTGGAGACGGTCCTCCAGCTCTCCCACAAGGCCCTGCTCCGTGAGATCTACAAGACCCACCTCCAGGGGCAGCTGGTCACCCTAGCCATCCACCCCATCGCTAACTTCCCCGTACAGAGGCTGACCGCAGCTGTGGCCAATCACAAAATGGTAGGCCGACGATGTCTGGTCATCATAACGACGCAGAGACGAGAGGCTTCTCTTACTTACTGCTGTTACTTCGCTCCTCCATCTTGTGTTCCTCGCTCCCCTCTCCATAGTTCCTGAGGCTGTTTGACGAGCTCAGCCAGGGCATAGAGGCCATCTTGGCTAGCGGTCACATGGGCGTAATCGTCCAATTGGCAGAGAGCTGTGCCGAGAGTGGGGAGAAACAGACTGAGATGATGCAGTGTCTTCTTAATGTAAGTATTATGGATGTTTTATGTAACATGCCTTTATTTTAGGGATGCTCGATATTGGCTTTTTTACCGATACACAGATATTGTCCAACTCTTAATTTCCGATACCGATATCAACCGATACCGATATATGCAGGGTTTCCCCCCGCAAAAAACGGAATAATTTCAGGCAATTAACATTACATATCTCTTGTTGTGGAATTAACACAACATTATGCATACTTTTGACAATAAATTAAATCAGAATTTGTTCTTACTTGCTTGCCTGGGTAAATAAAGGTTATAGATATGTAAAAAAAGAAAATAATCTTTTTTTAAACCAATACCGATATCACATTTTAATGCCAATATCGGCCGATAATATTGGTAGGCCGATAATATCGGACATCCCTACTTTATTTAGATCGATATTGGCCTTGTACACTCATTTCTAGTGATTCTGTTATAGACGGGGTCAATTTTCAGAAAATCATAACCCTGAAGGCATTTCGTGTTTATTTTTGGTACACAACATTTCTAGGGGTATTAAGGGGTGCTGAATCCAAATCTGCTGTATACCAAGCTCAAAAATGTCTAAGGCCTCAAAATAAATCTATTTAAGTGCATATCTTTTTGACTAAACAAGGTAGAAACATGAATGAAATGTGTTTTTATATGTTTGCATACATGAGGAATTTAAAATCGTATCCTGATTTTAGATCAGTTGTGAAAATGTTGCTTGAAACTCATATTTATAGCAGAAACTGTGGTCGTTATTGATGCATAACTAATCAACCAAATAAGAAAGAAAAGCAGGATGATCCCAGGCCATGGATTTATTCATCAAACTCTTTTCTCTTGATTTTTTTTAATCAACATGCCATTTATGCAAATTAGATAGTCCTTAATATGCGTACAGTAGCTTAGATACAGTCATTTATTGTCAGTCATCAATCATATTCAGGCAGGTGTCTTGCAGTTGCATGATTCATCCAATGCCACTTTTCCTGAATAAAATAGAATAGATTATAATATAATAAAATAAAAATATTATTTTACCATATCAATATAAGTGAATGTTCAAGTTTCTTTATTAGTTGTCATACAGAATACGGAATACTTTGCATAAAATGTTTCTTTCTGTGTTGCTCCTGAGAGTGTGCTAGATAATAACAAGATAGTATAAAATAAGTATAAAATAGAAAGTCAAGAAGTCAAGTACGTAAACAAGTGTAAACAACAAAATTGTTCAGTGTATCTATATACAGTATGTACAGCTGGTACAAAAATGGTGAGGTATAGCTTAGCTTGTGGTGCCACCTTGTAATGGTAAGGTGCAATAAGGAATGAGAATGATGTGCAATTTCCTTACCAATAATATAAATGTAAAGTGGTAAAGTGGGTGCTACAGTGTGTTGTTTATTTAAATGGGACCTGCATTGCTATTCCTAGCACTATTTGGGCAACTTTACACAATTCCTGTGAGTCTATTGAAGACATCAGAGAGAGAGAGAGAGAGAGAGAGAGAGAGAGAGGTTTGCACAGTGGTCTGTCTCTCGCTCTTCCTCTCTCCCTCGCAGAGGTGTCAGGTTTCACTCTGCCTCCCAGTATGAGGAAGTGGTTTCCACTCGCTGTGTAGTCTTGGTCAGTGGTTCTCAAACTTTCAGCAAATGTACTTAATTCTCTATCTCTCTCTCTCTCACACAGCAAGCAATTTTCCGTCATTCTCTCTCACACACACACACACACTTATTTTGTTACAAAAACCTAATTTCCTGCATTCTGGTGCAGGCATTTTTACCGTTTAAATGTCAGTGTTTGTGATGGGCATCACAAATTATTGTAAAAAAGAAGAAAACACATATTCAATACATTTTTGAATGTTTACCCTTTAAATAGGCGAGTCAATCTATGAAAAAAAAGCACTTAACCCAAAAAAAATTGATACAAAAGGTTTTTCGATGGATTCCGATAGTATTGGGCGTACTAAAAGTCGACCAAAATCGACCCCCCCCAAAGCCGCCATTTCCAAGATGGCGTCCCAGATGGCGGTGGAGATATTAAAATGGCTATATCTCAAATTGAGAATATGGTGCAAAGGATTTCTCAACTGATTCTGGTACCTCTGGGCATGTTCACTAACATACTAAAAATCTAGGAAAATACACCTTCCAGAAAGGCTTAATTTTCAAGATGGCGTCCAAAATGGCGGCAGACCAAGCTTAAAATGGCTATATATCTCAATAGAAAAAAATATATAACTATGATTTTTCACTTGATTCTGGTACCTCTAGACATGCTTGTGAACATACTAAAAATCTAGGAAAATACAACTTCCGGAAAGGAATCATTTTCAAGATGGCGTCCAAACTGGTCCTGTGTTTGGGCATGTCTGGGCGTGTCTGACCTGGCAGTGTTATTTAAGCCCCAGTTTCATTCTAGTCTTTGACGGAGGTGTTTGCACTCTCAGCTCTCAAGCTAGCATAGTTGAAGCCTTCTTTTTGACCATTATAGTTGTTATAGTTAGAGGTGTTTGCACTCTCCAGCTCCCAAACTACCATAGTTGAAGCCTTCTTTTTCTGAATCAGTTTCTTTCTTTCTTTTCTGACCAAGTCCTGTGTTTGGGCATGTCTGGGCGTGTCTGACCTGGCAGTGTTATTTAAGCCCCAGTTTCATTCTAGTCTTTGACAGAGGTGTTTGCACTCTCAGCTCTCAAGCTAGCATAGTTGATGAATGAATGAGTATTTGTCTAAGGCCGATTCCATCCCATATAGTAATCAATACCTAAAAACATTGCTGATGCAATGATATGCAAATAGCATATTTATTGCAGAAGGAGATGGCTTGGATTGTATTGTTACAATAAGAGAGAAAACATCAGACATACTCAGATCCTACTATAACAACACAAAACAAAACAGTGATGAAGAGTCTGAGAAGAGACACTTACTTGAAACAGCTGCAAAACTCATAAAAAGTGACATAATGACTAATGTTCCACCTGTTAATGAGTACCCGACTACAGAGACACTAAAACTACAGAATGGCCTTGATTATATTCCACAATCACTCCACATTGTGTTAAAAGCTTTGTTTGTCGGTAAAGAGACAGAGCAGAAAATTTCTAGTATTGGCCACGCAATCATACAGGCAGTCCGACCACGAGCTGTCCTTGCCCCTTTGCAAATTGGCCTAGCAGTGCAAATGCACCACTTAAACCGGTCTCGGTTCATTGTAGATATGCTGAATAAGATGGGATTCTGCTCTTCCTATTCTGAACTGCAGAGGTTTGAAATGAATGCTGCAAATTGTACTGCACCAAACATGCTTGGTAAGGATATTGATGTGTTGAACACGACCGTCTTATTTGCTGCAGACAATGTAGATCATAATATTCTAACAATTGATGGGAAAGGGACATTTCATGGGATGGGCATGATAGCTGCCTTGACACCAGGACAGAAGACAGACCAAAGGATTCCGAGGTTCAGAATTAATGAACTGAATCTTGTGCAGAGGTCAAAAGTTGTGATAATAGATTATCACTTTGCCAAACACTTTTGCAGAGACACCACATTTAAAGAACTTCCAAGACTCGCAGAATGTAACAAGATGGTTGATCTGCTTTGGGAGTTATCGTTCAATTTCAAACAGCCTGCACCTGGTTGGCAGGGGATGATGCACATTATTCATAAGGGAGATGAACATCCAGGGCAGTCTTCAGTGAGATACTTACCAATGATAGACATGTACTCCGGAGACAAAACATGCATTCTGTCAACACTGGAGTTCATTTGTGGTCTGGCATCCAAATACCACCTTGCCCCAGTAGTTACATTTGACCAACCCCTATATTGGAAAGCAGCAGAGATAATCCTAGATTCACCACAGTGCAGTCACCTCAAGTCCTTTGTCCTGCTCCTAGGAGGATTTCACACATTTATGAATTTGCTAGGAGCAATTGGTACACTGGTGGACGGTACAGGACTTAAGGACATTCTAGGGGTAGTCTATGGGGAGAACTCAGTAGCCCATATGATGACAGGCAAATCAGTTCAGAGAGCATTCCGTGGCCATCTTCTGGTTGACAAATGTCTTAACCGCATGATAATATCAGAAATGGTAGATGATAGTCATGAATTTGCAGCAATGGTTGAACAGTCTGAAGCAATGTATACCTCAATAGTTAAGGGTGAAATGCCATTGGAAACAGTGTTCACATCAGAGACCCTCATTACAATAAATGAAGAGCTGGGAAAAAGGAAGATGGAACTGTGTGCTAGATCCAAAACTAGTCAGTTGTGGCTAAATTACCAACACATGTTAGAAGTTGCTAGGTCACTGATAACAGCAGATCGCACAGGTTCCTGGCTTTTGCACCTACGCGCTGTTTCTGAATGCATGCCGATATTCGCTGCGGCTGGGCATTACAATTACTTGAAATCGGCACACTTTTATGTCCAAGAGATGAGTCAGCTTCACATCAACCACCCAGATGTCTTCAGACAATTTGAAAAGGGTTTTCATGTTATCCGTCGCAGCAGCCAATCATGGGCAGGCCTCAGCTCCGATCTTGTAATCGAAACAACATTGATGAGGTCATTGAAGACTACAGGAGGGATGACACATGGAAGTGGAATGACCGACAATCAGAGATCCCTTTGGACAATGTCAAAGGGCATAACATCAGAGTATAACACCGCAATGCAGGAGTTCTCAAACCAGACATACACAACATCAGAACAGCACAAGGATTCAACAGAGGCAAGGATGAAAAGGGATGCTGCTCACCTGGAGAAGATCACTTCAAAACTTGCTATATGTTCACCTTTCTCTCCAGACTCTTCTTTAAGGAATGTTGTTACAGGTGTTGTCGCTGAGGATGGAGTGAACGTGCATGATTATGACTCTGTTGGACGCAACATCATGCACAAAATGATCGGACAGCCGGCATTCACATTTTCATTTAGTAGAAAGGATAAAGCCATAACCCTTGGACAAAAATCGTCTATCAAGCTTGCTCCTGATCGAATCATTGATTCTGCACTTCTTTTTCAACGTTTCCTTATTGTCTCCCAAACTGGAGAGCTGTCATTGGAGGAGGTTATGCGTTACGAACTCAGTCCTTTCCCTCCTGCCCTCTTTGAAGCCGGAAACGTCTTCCGCAAAGCTGATAAACCACAACTAGTGCACGCGATCTGTGATCATGCAAGTGATGCAATCCTAGATTCTGTACCAGAAACGGAGCATTATGTTCTTGATGGTGGTTCACTCCTTCACCGAATACAATGGAAGCACGGACAAAGCTATGGTAAAATTGCACAGTCATATGCAGACTTCACCATCCAACATTATGGCTCAGCTACAACCATTGTGTTTGATGGCTATGAGGATGGGCCATCCATTAAAGACAACACGCATCAAAGAAGAGGAAACAATATTCATCCCATTGTCAACTTCACTGCTGAGACAGAGTTCTCAGGTAAGAAGGAGGAGTTCCTGTCAAGAGATCTGAATAAACAGAAACTGATCCACATGATAAGTGATGAACTGAAAGAACGGGATTGCACTGTGGTCAATTCACTTGGAGATGCTGATGTAGACATAGTAAGGGCCGCAGTGGGATCATCTCTTCTTCACACCACGACGCTGATTGGAGAAGATACTGATCTCCTCGTCTTACTTCTTTACTATGCACAGAGAGATAGCAAGGGCCTTTATTTCAGATCAGACAAGTCGAAAGCTGATGGCAGTTTTAAAGTGTACGCCATAAACCATTTGAAAGAAGTACTCGGACAGGATGTGTGTTCTCAGTTGCTGTTCATCCATGCTGTGACTGGCTGTGACACAACTTCCCGGATCTTCGGAGTTGGCAAAAATACAGCATTCCAAAAACTTGTAAAAGGGGATCCTGTCCTTCAGGCTTGTGCAAATGCATTCACTGTACCAAACCAGACAACAGATGTGATCGATGACCTTGGGTGCCAAGCAATGGCTGTCTTTTTTGGTGGAAAGTGCACAGATTCGCTTGCAAAAATGAGATATAACATTTTCAGCAAGAAGGTTGTCTCAGCTTCATCAACGGTAACGCCTGAACGTCTACCACCAACTGAATCTGCTACCAAATTCCACTGTCGTAGAGCATACTACATACAGGGCATGGTCTGGATGGGAACAGATGATGGTATAGATGCTCTAGACTGGGGCTGGAAACTGCAGGACAATAGATTTGTCCCACTCATGTCAACAATGAATGCTGCTCCAGACAGTCTCTTGAAGGTCATTCATTGTAACTGTACCACTGCCTGCAAGACACTTCGTTGCTCATGCAGAAAATATGGACTACCTTGTACTACTGTCTGTGGACCATGTCAACTTCATGAATGTGACAATCCACATAACAAGTTTCTCCCAGAGGATCCTGAAGATGATGATGAGTAGGCCTAAAGACCACAATAAGTGGGTCATTTATTTTGTGTTCAACACCAAAGCCAGCTTTCTAGGTTGAATATAATAACCAATTTAAATTTTAGCCAAAATAAGCTACAGGCAGCCATTTTGATGATGCAAATGATTCATTCCTAGCAGATATATTTAGCTAGATATTTTGCTCGTTATTAATGTATAGAGGTGCCAGAATCAGTTTATAAATCCTTTAGAAATGTTTTCCCATTTGAGATACAGGCATTCTAAGCTCCCAGTCGTCATTTTGGACACCATTTTGAAAATTAAGCCTCTTCGGAAGGTGTATTTCCCTAAAACTTTAGTATGTTACTAAGTATGTCTAGGGGTACTTGGGGTACCAGAATCAAATGACAAAATCATTTATATAATTTTTATATTGACATATTGCCATTTTAAGCTTGGCCAGCCGCAATTTTGGACGCCATCTTGAAAATGAAGCCTTTCTGGAAGGTGTATTTTCCTAGATTTTTAGTATGTTGGTGAGCATGCCCAGAGGTACCAGAATCAGTTGAGAATTCCTTTGCACCATTTTCTTAATTTGAGATATAGCCATTTTAATCGCCCCGGCACCATCTGGGACGCCATCTTGGAAATGACGGCTTTCGGAGGGGTCGATTTTGGTCGACTTTTAGTATGTTATTTAGCACGCCCAATACTACCAGAATCCATTGAAAAACCTTTTGTATACATTTTTTTGGGGTTAAACCATATATTGACTCGCCTAAAATGCCAGTTTGTGTGATGGCATCACAAATTATTGTTAAAAAAATATTTTCAATATATCAAATGCAAAGTACATTTTTCTGGGGGAGATTATTACAGGCTAGGCATGTGTCAATGATTAGCAGCAACACATATTTTGATGGATTTTTTGTAATGTCAGATTTAACACCAACTCTTTTCAGAAAAGTGGGAGTATTTCATTTTTTTATCTGACATTACAAGAAATCTAAAAATAAATGGTTATGATCAGGGCTGAAGTTTAATTAAAGATTTATGACTGTTTAGACTGCATTACTCTCTGTCACAGTGATCTCCTGGTTGTTCCCCACTTAGATTATTTAACTATCGCGCCGCCGCAACCAGAAACACTGGCCTGGCCTGCTTCTAAGTTCAGTGGCCTGACTGCAAAAAAAAAAAAAAAAAAAAATGTTTAGCTTTTTTGGAAATGTTTTCAAGTACCACCAGCAGTACCACCAAGTACCACTAGTGGTACGCGTACCACAGTTTGAGAACCACTGGTCTAGGTAGATTGTGGGCGGGCATTAGCTCCAACCACAGAGCCAATTGCATCACTGTCCGCTTACCCAGGCCCCGGCGACGTCACGATATGCCTCAAATCAGGATGACCTAATTAAATCTAGCAGGAAATGGTCTGAGCTGTATGAGAGCAATCCGCCAATATGGTATTTAGACACAAAAACACATTGATACTAACTCCTATTACTATATTACAATGCTAGAGACTGAAAAATGACATTTATAATGCATGTCACCTTTAAGTGAGTGTATGTGCGCTGTGGGTGTGTTGATGGTTTGCTTATTGTTCATTGTTAATTCATTGAGCATCCTGATGGTCTGGGGATAGAAGCTCCTTCTGAGTCTCTCTGTGCTTGCCATGAGACTCCGGTATCGCTTGCCTGACCGCAGCAGTTCAAAGAGGCAGTTGTTTGAGTGGCTGGAGTCTTTGATTATTCTCTTAGCCTTGCCCATGCACCGCTTGTTGTAAATGTCTTGGAGAGTGGGAAGCCCACCTTCAATTGTGCGTTCGGCTGAACGGGCCACTCTCTGTAGTCTGCTGCGGTCTTGTGCAGTGCTATTCCCAAACCAGGAGGTGATATTGCCAGTCAAGATGCTCTCTATTGTGCATGAGTAGAAGTTCTTGAGGATCTTCTGACTCACGTTGAACTTCCTTAAGCGCCTAAGGAAGTAGAGGCGTTGTCGTGCCTTCTTGATAACACTGTCAATGTGTGTGGTCCATGTCAAGTCCTCGGATATGTGGACTCCGAGGTACTTGAAACTGTTCACTCTCTCAACCGGTGCCCCGTCGATGCCGAGGGGGCTGTAGTCCCTGACCCCCGACCTCCTAAAGTCCACAATCATCTCCTTTGTTTTGCTGACGTTCAGGGAGAGACTGTTCTCTTGACACCATCCCGCTAGAACCTTAACCTCTTCCAGGTAGGCCCTCTCGTTGTTTGCAGAGATCAGGCCCGCCACTACTGTGTCGTCATCAAATTTGATGATTGTGTTGTTGTTCCGCTGTGCCACACAGTCATGTGTGTACAGGGAATGGAGGAGGGGACTCAGGACACAGCCCTGGGGGGCCCCTATGTTGAGAGTGATGGATGAGGAGGTGCAGTTGCCTGCTCTCACCACCTGGGGTCTGCCCGTCAGGAAGTCCAAGACCCACTGGCAGAGGTCATAGTTCAAGCCCAGGTCCCTGAGCTTGGCTATGAGTTTGGAGGGGACTATGGTATTGAATGCTGAGCTGTAGTCAATGAATAGCATTCTCACATAGTTCCTGCCTCTTGTCCAGGTGTGATGCTGCTGTGTGCAGCACATGGGCTATGGCGTCCTCCGTGGACCTGTTGGGGCGGTATGCAAATTGCAGGGGGTCCAGGTTGATGGGGAGGGAGGAACAGATGTAGCATCCGAGGTTGGTGGCAGAGTCTCTTGTGGATGGCCTTTGCAGAATAACTCTTGCTTTGTTGCACGTATCCACCTCAGGCACACCATAGATCTTGCAGATGAATCTCTCTGTTGATGTCACAAGATCTTCTGTGAAAGGGCCCTTCCCAAGGCCAGCAAGATCAGTGTGATGGTGCTCGAACACCTGCCAGGCTGTTTTCTTTCCGTGACCACTGAACTGGGACACACTGTCACATCCGGTGAGGGCATGGAAGGCAAGGATTGTGTCCAGTTGATCATCAGATAGTAGCTTTCTAATGTCATGTACTGGAAAATATTTTGGATCCTTCGATGTCCCAGCTTTCATGTAGAGATGCGTACATCGGATTCTGTCATAGTGAGCCAAGAGTAGAAGCAGCACATCTGTGTCACGCGCTGACACGACGATTGTTTCCACTGGAGCCTGGATGAAAAAATCAGACTTCCTCATGGTCAGCACTCAAGAGAGGAGACTTCAATATCTGGATCTGTTGACTTGACAGTTGTCGCTTCAGCAAACCTCTCTGATACTACAACTACAGGTTCATCATCCGGGCTGTGTTCTATCAGGTGGTTTGAGAGTAGTTGAGCGATATCTGATTTGTTGTCTTCAAGGGCCATGAAGCTCGACCAATCGGCAGGAAGTGGAACAGACTTGTTTTTGATTTCACAACGTACTGGTCTGTGGCGCTGTATGCGTTTCACCCTTGTGCCTGTTTTGATGGATTGATCATGGTATCTGTCAAAGACGACATCTACTCTCTGGTATTTTGCTCCCATCTTCAACACGGTGTCAGTGAACTTGTTGGCATAGTCACCAAATGTTGTAGTGTCAGGTGGCTTTCCGAGTGCCATTACCAGAGCTTGGCCATCAATGACCAGGCAGCTGGGTCCCTGAAGGGTCTGATCTGCAGGGGTTTTAACTTGTTTCGTCAGTATATTTGCAAACACAGACTTGTTGGTGGAATGTAGACTCCCGTTAGTTGTGCCCAGAGATGGCGGGATGGGCATGAGCTCATGCTGGAGGATATTGTCGAGGTCTACCTTACGACCTGCTCTGTAAGCTGTGATGAGCATTTGTAGAATCTGCCTGTCCACTTTGATGGTGTTTTGCTTGTTGTTGGAAAGTTGCAGAACTTCATACAAAGAGGCAAATGTCTTGGCTTTGTTCATTCGAATGGGTGGGTTCAGGTGCTGGTCACTATCTGGAGGTTCACACAAACGTTTGTCCACAAACATGTTCAGTTGTGCCTGTCCAAGGTGTTCTGCACCAAGTATGGATTCTTGAATCTCCGGTGTGACTACGTCCTTGTTGATGTATGTAAGAGAACTTACAAAAGCACATTTAATTCAGGTTTGTACCTTGTGTAGTCACACTTAACACTTTAATCGCCGGGGACGAGTTTAGACGTCATTCCTAGCCATGCTCATTCTGCCGAAGACGCCGTAACTCGTCTTTGATGTCAATATTTAAAAAATCTGTCTTCGAAATCATATTTCCTTTCCCGAGCCCTGAGATGTACTGGTGAGCTCCACTCAACTGTCTAACGGTTCGAGAGCGCCATCTGGTGGCCGATCGGCAGATCGGCCAAGAGGGAGGGGCGCGCCAAACAGGAAGTGCCCATCCATATGTGCTCCGGGCACTCGCGATCGGTAGCCGGACTCCATCTCAACACACTGGATGATCAATCGCTCGCCCTAACTCAATAAACAACGTTATTTGGACGTATATAGTATTATACAACCTGGAAATGGTTCATCAGGATCAACATCCCATAATCGAAAGCGGTCTACTCCACGCTGATCGTCCAACGGCGCGAGGAACATACGGTAAGATTCAGCGTTATTTTCGAACTTATTCCATATAAACTGCTATGATGAACATATGACCCACTCTGGATGAATCATCTAATGCTGCCCACGGAATTATAAACGATCCCCCGCCCATCCGGTCATCATCAGATCATACGTAGATCATTCTAGAAGTACGTCCAGTTGAAATTTTTCATCTCGCGCCGATCGCTACCAAACTATTTCATCATCAATATAATGCATTTAGGGCTATAAATCACGTTCTGAAGAAAGCTGCAGAAAACGATAAAAACATACTTATATTTAGACCATATTTTAGTATGAATATGTGAATGAAAAAGTTTAACGTTGCTACACCCTGAACAATACATATAGGACATTGAATGGGCCATAATAATGGCAATGTAGCAATGGAATTTAAAAAGTTATAGCCCTGCAAAGAAGGGGAACTTCTCCATAGACAAATAGAGCTGGCGAGGGATGGTAAATTATGAATTTAACCCATGGCGATTAAAGTGTTAACTCATCTAAGCCCCACCATTTATTTTTTGAAAATTCGCCTAAAACAGCATGCTTACATTAAAATGCTTATATATCCAGATTTATAAGAGCTACCTGCATAAACTTGGTACCTGAAGAAAGCTAAGACTTGGGGGATTCTAATGTTGGTGTCCAACACTGTACAGTTATTACCAAATTGCTGTAGTATTCCTGCAAACACTGAAGACATTTAATTATATTTATCCTCGCCTATACAAAGATTACAGTTAGACAGTCAAACACACCCTGTTACTCATGGTTGCACCCCAGCTGTATTCCTACTTTCTTCCTCCATATGTGCAGATGTTCTGTGCAAAGTTTCATGTCAGTAGAATACAAACTGTGGGTTTAGCACCTGTTTTTGTGGAGAGAGGGCCTGGTGCTGGCAGCCATGTTGGATTTCTCAATTTTGAGGCCTTATTTGACATTTTTGAGCTTGGTATACAGCAGATTTGGATTCAGCACCCCTTAATACCCCTAGAAATGTTGTGTACCAAAAATAGACACGAAATGCCTTCAGCACTTTATACAAGCACATTTTCAGAAATTCTGCCTAGTCTACAACTAATATACGAGAGGAAACTACCATATCTCTAATATTGTGTCCAAAACACAATAGTACAACCGTTTTTATACACCTGTTTTTACACACTTGTTTTTATACACCTGCTTTTATCTCTTATAAAAACGCTCTTATTGATATTGATAGATATGATTTAATTGAATTTTATCATGTGCTTATTTTTAACTCGTGATGCAGACATAAGTGAAACTGAATGTGAACTGTCAATCTGTATGCTGTGTGAGCTGTGAGATACCCTGCATTTCCCCAAGGGGATTAATAAAGTATCTATCTATCTAAAAACCTCACATATTTAATTAGTTTTTGTTACTTTCATTGAACGTTTATATGGTTCTGTTTGTGTTGAATAGCTTTCATCACCCAAGGGTATTTGAGAGTCAAAGACCAAATCCACCCCTTCACTGCACTTATTGTGCTGTCTTGGCACTATTGTTTTAGTTTATTTTAGAGCTGGGCCGTTAACGGCGTTAACGTGCTGCGTTAACGCTATACTAGTATCGCGCGATAATATAATTAACGCATTAATCTAATTTTTTTTTTTTTTTTCTTTTTTTTACATTTTTTTTTTGTTTACCTTTATTTACCCAGGGTAGGTTCTCTGAGCACAGATGCTCTTTTTCAGGAACGCCCTGCTTCACATTCACACAGTTCCATTCACACCTGGGAGCTGCCCAGTACAACCACAGTTGACACCATTGGCCACTGAGCAACTCCACTGGAGCAGTTGATTCAAGCCATGTCACATAGTTCAAGTTTGAAATGATTCTTTCTGTTTTGCTCCTGAGAGTGCTAGATACTGTACTGTACTGGTAATATTATTTATTTGTGTTAACTTCTGAATAAAACAACTTATTAAACACAAGTCTTATCTTATTGAACATTATTTTGATATTTCATTACCAATTATCATAGCAAAACAGCTTTTTCAAACAGTCTGTAATGCATTTTGGAAACGGGAGATGGGCTCATGGTGTAATGGGCCACCTGGCCTGAGAAACATAAGGAGGAAAGAAAAAGTAAGGACTTACTTCTGGTCATTATTTGGGTAGAACACACATATTTTTATTATTGAATGCCTTCGGCAGGTTTTTTTTTTTTTTTTTTGAGCCATTTTAATCTAGATTAATCTAGATTAAATCCAGGATTGCAGATAGATTAATCTAGATTAAAAAAATTAATCTATGCCCACCTCTAGTTTATTTATTTCTTACCCAGGGACGGAGCACATTCATCAACATCTTCAGTTTACACATCAATGTAAATGTGCCAGAATTAGCTAATGAGCTAGTTTCTTTATTTCAGATCCCCATTAGTCACGGCCTCAGCAGCGACTATTCTTCCTGGGGTCTGGATACAAACATATAAAAATAAACAAGAATAATCAATAAAACAACATAAAAACAAAACAAATATCAATAAAACACCAATAAAATATACAAACAAATATAGAACATTATACAAATCAAAATCAGACATTTAATATAGAACAATAACAAATATACAAACATATAGAACAAATCAAATATCAATAAAACAACAAACGGAGACATCTCAGAGAAAACTAAAACGTGCTCAAAAACAGCACGACATTCCACACACTAATACTCTAATACTCCTCATAACCACTAGACAAAGACATTCCAAATCAACACATAACCCAACACAAGAACCCATTCATTAGACACAGATTAGACCCAACCCAAATCAATCTCTTTCTGCATTACAGCCACTCGTAGTCTCCTTGAATCCCACCTTACTGGTAATTGAAACCAAATACTGTGGAAGTCTATTCCAGTAGGACATTGCCCTGTACATTAGTTTTCTTTAAGGCTTCAGTTCTGGGTCTCGGCAGGGCGAACCGACCCCTCAATGCTTGTCTAGTGCCATAGCCATGACCATCACTAATAAGCACCAGCTGCAAAAAGAGGCACACAGGTTTATGTAAAGTATAAATATTTCTCATAAACAAAATAAGACTACACACTAGTCTCTCATTGACTCTCATCCATGACAGTTTCTTGTGCATTTTTTCAACACTGTTTCTAATTGAGCTATGCAATGCAAGTCGTGCAGCTCTATTTTGAGTAAGCTGTATTTTATTTAAGTCTTGTTTGGATGCATTTGACCAGATTGCTGGACAGTAGTCCAGATGTGACAACTAGCGATTGTATGACTTGCTTGGTAGCTGTCAGTTAAAAAATAGGCATTCCGTCTAATAATTGAAATACTTCTGCTAATTTTAGTTACAATATTGTTAATGTGAGTTGACCAAGAGAGTGTTTCATCTATTATAACTCCGAGCAATCTGGCCTCCTTAACTTATCAATATCTGCACCCGGCAAAGAAATATTTAATCTGTGATTCTCTCTCTGAGCATAATTAGACATTTTGTTTTGGATGCATTTAGTTTCAGCTTATTTACCGTGACCCATTCAGAAATCTGCATCAACTCACTTTGAAGAAGACTGCTGAGGTCTTGCATTTTTTCCATCTGTAGTCCCTGCCCATGCATGTCTTTATGTTGTGGGAGGAGACCAGAGTACCCAGAGGAAACCCACATGAACACGGGGAGAACATAGAAAGGCCCCCTAAGCAACCACTGAACCAGGACCTTCTTGCTGTGAGGCAGCAGTGCTAACCACTGAACCAGGACCTTCTTGCTGTGAGGCAACAGTACTAACCACTGAACCAGGACCTTCTAGCTGTGAGGCAGCAGTACTAACCACTGAACCAGGACCTTCTAGCTGTGAGGCAGCAGTGCTAACCACTGAACCAGGACCTTCTAGCTGTGAGGCAGCAGTGCTGACCACTGAACCAGGACCTTCTAGCTGTGAGGCAGCAGTGCTGACCACTGAACCAGGACCTTCTAGCTGTGAGGCAGCAGTGCTAACCACTGAACCAGGACCTTCTAGCTGTGAGGCAGCAGTGCTAACCACTGAACCAGGACCTTCTAGCTGTGAGGCAGCAGTACTAACCACTGAACCAGGACCTTCTTGCTGTGAGGCAGCAGTGCTAACCACTGAACCAGGACCTTCTAGCTGTGAGGCAGCAGTGCTAACCACTGAACCAGGACCTTCTTGCTGTGAGGCAGCAGTGCTAACCACTGAACCAGGACCTTCTTGCTGTGAGGCAGCAGTACTAACCACTGAACCAGGACCTTCTTGCTGTGAGGCAGCAGTACTAACCACTGAACCAGGACCTTCTTGCTGTGAGACAGCAGTACTAACCACTGAACCAGGACCTTCTTGCTGTGAGACAGCAGTGCTAACCACTGAACCAGGACCTTCTTGCTGTGAGGTAACAGTGCTAACCACTGAACCAGGACCTTCTTGCTGTGAGGCAGCAGTACTAACCACTGAACCAGGACCTTCTTGCTGTGAGGCAGCAGTGCTGACCACTGAACCAGGACCTTCTTGCTGTGAGGCAGCAGTGCTAACCACTGAACCAGGACCTTCTAGCTGTGCGGCAGCAGTACTAACCACTAGGCTTGGGCGGTATGACGGTATTACGGTATACCGGGGTATTTAGAAATACCGATGGTATTGAAAATCAATACCGTGAAAATCACAGTTTGTTTTAAGTTTCTATTTCCACTGCAACTGAGTTTATACAGGGACGGCATTGGGTTTCGGTTTCCATTAGTGAAACGGAGTTAACTTTCGAGTTGGTTGAAGTGCGTGCACACACACACACAGCACGACCAGCAGAGGGCAGGGGAGGCGGTCCGTATTTCCCCGCACAGAGCTGAGCAAGATGCCTGTATGCATTTCCTCTATCTCTGAGCAGCTGCTGAAGCTTAAGCAATAATAATAATATGTTACCATTGAACGATGAAGCGTCGAAGTTAACCACCGTCACTCCAGCCCACGATGAGCTCCCTGACCACAGATGGCTAACGTTTTGTCAAACAAGAGCTAAACTTGCACACACTGTCGCATTTGGATAATTAAAGGACTGGAGTCTGTTCGGATTTAAGCTAAACCCTCGCGCCACGAGTCGACTCGCCAGTGACTTCATCCAGCACAACGAGACTACGAGAGACGGAGGCACTTCTTTGGGAATGTAATATAAAACGGGGTGAGTGAGTGTTGACATTTTTTAATCCTAATGCAACTGGCTCACGTTGATACGATGGTGCCGGGCTGCCGGCCGGGCTAACTAGCTACCGTTAGCTCACGTCGATACCTGGATGGTGCCGGCAGGCGGCAGTGGCTAGTTGGCTACCTTCTGTGATTTTTTTACCTCGAGGTTGAAGAAAGTGCACTTTCAGGTTGAAAGAACGGCCCTAATCTCAACGTGTTTCAATATAAGCAAGCGTTATGTATGGTGATAATAACGAGTATATTGTTAGTTGCGCCGTTAGTTGGACCTTCTTGCTGTGAGGCAGCAGTGCTAACCACTGAACCAGGACCTTCTTGCTGTGAGGCAGCAGTGCTAACCACTGAACCAGGACCTTCTAGCTGTGAGGCAGCAGTGCTAACCACTGAACCAGGACCTTCTTGCTGTGAGGCAGCAGTGCTTACCACTGAACCAGGACCTTCTAGCTGTGAGGCAGCAGTGCTAACCACTGTGCCACCCTTTGATCTTGCCATCTACAAAATGTCTTGACATGTAATACATGACATACAAATATATAAAAATGGGACTTAACTCATTGACCGCCAATGCTCTTTTCCCATCTTTACCATTTTAGCGATGTTTGCGGACCCATCGTGTGTTCTGTATTATAGCTATGGAGACAATAGTATGGCTAATTTGACAGGCATTGTTCATAGTCCATCATTCCACCAGTTAATTTCTACATACTCTAGTTTGTGCACTATTACACGCTAAACATCGGCCCTTTCCAAAATAATCCAGTATTTTTTCATAGATCGCGAGATATGACGCGTTATATGCAATATGCCCAAATCGTTCGGGTTTCTCGCCTGAAACCCCAACGTAGGCAGCGGTGCAAGGGAGACCCAGGGAGCTCCGGCCGAGTGTCTAGAACGGGGATCAAAGGAAAAAGATCAAGGGATCAAAACCAGAGAAATCTCGGGTATGGCTCTCAACCGCTGGCGGCGAAACCCGACTTATCTCTGGTTTGGCGCAGAAAGTGTTAATGGAGTCACACGGTTTCTCACCCAACAAAAGTGATACGATAACGCAATGAAACACATTCTTTTAGATGTTATTTGTGACTATTGGTCCTCTCTCTCTCTACCTGCCCTCTCTCTACCTCTCTCTACCCTCCAGGCGTTCCACTGCGCTGAGCCTATAGGTCCTCTCTCTCTCTACCTCTCTCTACCCATGCATTAAAGCGTTCCGTCTCCAGACGGATTTCAGTATTTTTTATTATTTTTTTCGTCAATTTGATTTGGAGTCTGACGGAATTGGCTACCTGGTATAATATGTTTGTAGATGCGTAGGGCATTTTGACCATTCTAACCAATCAAACGTGAGCTTGACGCACACACGCTGCTCACAGTGCCCTCCCCCTCACAGACCTGTCTTGTCACAGACCCGTATCATTTGCACCGAAGATAGCAAGCGTGCAGGTCCTCTTTTAACACCACTGAAGCATTAAACAATGGCCCAGTAAACTATTCACTTTGGTTTACTACACGAGGCGTTCTCTAACGTTATCTAGCTGGCTAGCTGATAGCTCATAACATAATTGAAATTAGTTTTTGAAGCTGTGGCTAACGTTAGCTAGCTACCGTTCTTCGGGTGGCTAACGGTTAGCTACCTAGCAACTGTAGCTTGCTAATACGGGCTGTCCTGGCTGGCTAACTTTTATTTCGCAATGGAGTGGAGCTAACTAACTGTACAAATCTGTGTGATTGGCTGAGACTGTATTTTGTACGGTTGGCTGCCTGGCTGTTGTGGATTTGGATAGCCAGCTAGCAGCTAACATCAACTCAATGTCAACACTATGTTGACACTCTGAGCGAGTTTGCCGACAGCAATGTAACAAACAATATGGTCCGTGCGGAACCATTATCCCCAACACATAGTTATTAGCTAACGTCAGCATAATAACGATAATGGAAGGAGTAAGCCGGCCACTAAAGAAAACACGCAGTGTTCTCAGACGAAAAGGATGAGCGGCACCACCCAACAAAAGAAAGTTACGAGAGGATGGAAGTTTGAAGATAGCAGTGTTTCAAGAGACTGGCTAGGCTACAGTATGATGCAGGGGCTGTAGACTGTGGTGAGTTGTTAACTTGTTCCGTGTTCCGCAACTATGTCAAAAAGAAAAACAGAAACAACACATTTGTCATTGTCGTGTTACTTCACAGTACAAATATGTGAGTCCTCTGCTGTGGTTGTGAGTATCCTTTATTAGCTTAACTCCGTAGCAACATCACAGGTGTATCTGTAGACGGTCTCCTCCCCACTGTATATTTTTTCTCCCACCCACCCTAATGTACATAATCTCTGTTAGGATATATGGGTAACGGTACTGTATATTTGCATATCGTATATGTCACAAATGTAACATTACTATATACCTGTCCTGTAGTATGTCATGTATGTCCCTATGCCATAAATGTCATGTATGTTGTGTATGTCATAAATGTCACTATGAATTGAAAATGGGGGACCTTGATGTAAACAAGACAAACGTCTTTCTCTGGTCTGCATCCCCTTAACAATTGTGTGTATTGAGCCGTACTGTATTGTACCCATTCTGCAATCTGTTAAATATTGATTGATTGTTATAACATATTGCAGAATCGGTACAATACAGTACATCTCAATACACACAATTGTTAAGGGTTGCAGTTGCAGACCAGAGAAAGACTTTCCTCTTGTTTACATCAGGGTCCCCCATTTTCAATTCATCATAACATATATGACATACTTGACATACAGATAGATAATACTGCTACATCTATACATTTATGACATACCAGATTTACAAATACAGTATTGTTTGTGATACAATAATAGTCTAAAAAAGAGAGTATATACATTTGACGAAGAAACTACATTGGAGGGGGGGGACTGTACATTGGAGGTGGTTGGGGGGGGGGGGGGGAAGGGTTGGGTAGGCGGGGTGAGGGGGGTAACTGTACATTGGATTATCGACGAAACCGAAACAAGTAGGCTCCCTTAAAACGCCAACGCTATTAAGAAGAAATACAGTGGAGGTTAAAATAAGAATATGACTTGGCCTGAAAAAAAGTTCAGTCAGGAGATTTTTTTTTGCTTTAATCCCTGTCTCTACCTCTCTCTACCCTCCAGGCGTTCCACTGCGCTGAGCCTATAGGTCCTCTCTCTCTCTACCTCTCTCTACCTCTCTCTACCCTCCAGGCGTTCCACTGCGCTGAGCCTATAGGTCCTCTCTCTCTCTACCTCTCTCTACCTCTCTCTACCCTCCAGGCGTTCCACTGCGCTGAGCCTATAGGTCCTCTCTCTCTCTACCTCTCTCTACCTCTCTCTACCCTCCAGGCGTTCCACTGCGCTGAGCCTATAGGTCCTCTCTCTCTCTACCTCTCTCTACCTCTCTCTACCCTCCAGGCGTTCCACTGCGCTGAGCCTATAGGTCCTCTCTCTCTCTACCTCTCTCTACCTCTCTCTACCCTCCAGGCGTTCCACTGCGCTGAGCCTATAGGTCCTCTCTCTCTCTACCTCTCTCTACCTCTCTCTACCCTCCAGGCGTTCCACTGCGCTGAGCCTATAGGTCCTCTCTCTCTCTACCTCTCTCTACCTCTCTCTACCTCTCTCGTCCCTCCAGGCGTTCCACTGCGCTGAGCCTATAGGTCCTCTCTCTCTCTACCTCTCTCTACCTCTCTCGTCCCTCCAGGCGTTCCACTGCGCTGAGCCTATTGGTCCTCTCTCTAACTGTCCTCTCTCTACCTCTCTCGTCCCTCCAGGCGTTCCACTGCGCTGAGCCTATAGGTCCTCTCTCTAACTGCCCTCTCTCTACCTCTCTCTACCTCTCTCTACCTCTCGTCCCTCCAGGCGTTCCACTGCGCTGAGCCTATAGGTCCTCTCTCTCTCTACCTCTCTCTACCTCTCTCTACCTCTCTCTACCCTCCAGGCGTTCCACTGCGCTGAGCCTATAGGTCCTCTCTCTCTCTACCTCTCTCTACCCTCCAGGCGTTCCACTGCGCTGAGCCTATAGGTCCTCTCTCTCTCTACCTCTCTCTACCTCTCTCGTCCCTCCAGGCGTTCCACTGCGCTGAGCCTATAGGTCCTCTCTCTAACTGCCCTCTCTCTACCTCTCTCTACCCTCCAGGCGTTCCACTGCGCTGAGCCTATAGGTCCTCTCTCTCTCTAACTGCCCTCTCTCTACCTCTCTCTACCCTC
Organism: Notolepis coatsorum; assembly: GCF_963971535.1. Classification (NCBI taxonomy): domain Eukaryota; kingdom Metazoa; phylum Chordata; class Actinopteri; order Aulopiformes; family Paralepididae; genus Notolepis; species Notolepis coatsorum. The sequence continues at coordinate 106,985,055 of NC_140168.1, read as the reverse complement.
CAGGCGTTCCACTGCGCTGAGCCTATAGGTCCTCTCTCTCTCTACCTCTCTCTACCCTCCAGGCGTTCCACTGCGCTGAGCCTATAGGTCCTCTCTCTCTACCTCTCTCTACCTCTCTCTACCTCTCTCGTCCCTCCAGGCGTTCCACTGCGCTGAGCCTATAGGTCCTCTCTCTCTCTACCTCTCTCTACCTCTCTCTACCCTCCAGGCGTTCCACTGCGCTGAGCCTATAGGTCCTCTCTCTAACTGCCCTCTCTCTACCTCTCGTCCCTCCAGGCGTTCCACTGCGCTGAGCCTATTGGTCCTCTCTCTAACTGTCCTCTCTCTACCTCTCTCGTCCCTCCAGGCGTTCCACTGCGCTGAGCCTATAGGTCCTCTCTCTCTCTACCTCTCTCTACCTCTCTCTACCTCTCTCTACCCTCCAGGCGTTCCACTGCGCTGAGCCTATAGGTCCTCTCTCTCTCTACCTCTCTCTACCTCTCTCTACCCTCCAGGCGTTCCACTGCGCTGAGCCTATAGGTCCTCTCTCTCTCTACCTCTCTCTACCTCTCTCTACCCTCCAGGCGTTCCACTGCGCTGAGCCTATAGGTCCTCTCTCTAACTGCCCTCTCTCTACCTCTCTCTACCTCTCTCTACCTCTCGTCCCTCCAGGCGTTCCACTGCGCTGAGCCTATAGGTCCTCTCTCTCTCTACCTCTCTCTACCTCTCTCTACCTCTCTCTACCCTCCAGGCGTTCCACTGCGCTGAGCCTATAGGTCCTCTCTCTCTCTACCTCTCTCTACCCTCCAGGCGTTCCACTGCGCTGAGCCTATAGGTCCTCTCTCTCTCTACCTCTCTCTACCTCTCTCGTCCCTCCAGGCGTTCCACTGCGCTGAGCCCGGCACGCGTCACACCAGCTGCCTCCCCCTCTTCATGTCCCTGCTCACCTACGATGTGTACTACCACTCCGACACAGCAGAGGGCGCTACACCCATAGAGGTATGTCTGAGAACACACATGGTGACGTTAGAGAGAAATTGATAATCATTGATATAAATATATATATATATTATTATTGGAACAGTCCTTTGGAGAGATTTTAATGTTATACATTTTACTCAACTGCTGTAATTGCTTGCTGAAATGAAATAGATTTTTTATTGTTTCATTTGAATCAAATCGATTCTTAACTTGAGTGCCACCCTCTTTCCCCATCTGTACTACCTGGCGCCAGCGTTTTTTTTTTACGATATTTCACGATCTTTGCGGAGCTATTGTATATTCTATATTATAGCTATGGAGACTATAGTATGGCTCATTTGACAGACACTGTTTTTAGTCCAACATGTAAAAAAGAGTTTGTTTCTACATACCTTCGTTGGTTCACAATTCCAAGCTAAACATTGCCTCGTTTCACTCAAATCCAGGCTGGTTTTCTAGATTGTGAGATAAAGTGTGTTTTGTGTAGCGTATGCGCAAACTCGCGGCTGCTCGCTTGAAACCTATATTATTGCCAGGTCAAAGGTAAACGCATGACCTTGTTTCTTCACAAAGCCGGGGGGGGGGGGGGGGGGGGGTCGTATATCCGACGCTGCGATCATATAAACGCATGTTTTATGATAGTGTTTCGGTAAAGTACATGTAAAATAGACGCTACCTTTGGTTTAGAGGTACTCCATTTCTCCGAGTCCAAAAGTGTCTTGAATCAGAACAGGATCAATACATATAACGTTCGGTAGCCCTCATCCGTCTTCTCCATCTGCTCAGGCCAGACTATAGACAGAGCCCAATAGGTTTCCTCATCGGTCGGTTTGATTATAGTTGTTTTACGTTTTACCAGTAGTGCTTAGTCCAACAAATGCACCTTACTGTCCATAATCATCATCCATATAATCCATTTAGTCTTTTTCATAATATCCAATAGTTCACTCTAGGCGATTTCGATCGTCATTGCAATTCCAACGTTGTGCCATGGAGCTCCAGCTGGATGTTTAGAACGGGGATCAACGGAAAAAGGTCAAAGGATCCAAAAACGAGTATACTCGTTATTGGCACTCAACGCTTGCCAGTGAAACACAAGTATACTTGTTATTGGCACTCAACGCTTGGCGGTGAAACACGAGTATACTCGTTATTGGCACTCAACGCTTGCCGGTGAAACACGAGTATACTTGTTATTGGCACTCAACGCTTGGCGGTGAAACAAGTTTCAAGTTCAAGTTTCTACTTTATTAGTTGTCATACAGAAGTACAGAATACTTTTATACAAAATGCTTCTTTCTGTTACGCTCCAGAGACTGTGCTAGACAAAAAAGATAAGTATAAAATAAGTATAGCAAGTAAAAAATAGAAGTCACGTACGTAGACACAAGTGTTCAGTACAATGTGCAATGCAGAGTAGAAGTAACTGAGTTACCATACAATATACTATACAATATACTAATATACAATCTACTATATAGTGCAAAGCAGAAATGGGATGAGGTACAATTTAGGTACAAACACAAGTATACTCGTTATTGACACTCAACGCTTGGCGGTGAAACACGAGTATACTCGTTATTGGCACTCAATGAGTTAAAATCCTAAGATTGATCTTTTAATCTGCTTTTGTTTTTAGAGGATGTGTGAAGAGAGAGGATGTGTGAAGAGAGAGAGAGGATGTGTGAAGAGAGAGAGAGGATGTGAAGAGAAGAGAGGATGTGAAGAGAAGAGAGAGGATGTGAAGAGAGAGGATGTGAAGAGAGAGAGAGGATGTGAGAAGAGAAGAGAGAGAGTATGTGAAGAGAAGAGAGAGGATGTGAAGAGAAGAGAGAGGATGTGAAGGGAAGAGAGAGGATGTGAAGAGAAGAGAGAGAGAGGATGTGAAGAGAGAGAGAGGATGTGAGAAGAGAAGAGAGAGGGGATGTGAAGAGAAGAGAGAGAGAGGATGTGAAGAGAGAGAGGATGTGAAGAGAGAGAGGGATGTGAAGAGAGAGAGAGGATGTGAGAAGAGAAGAGAGAGAGAGGATGTGAGAAGAGAAGAGAGAGAGAGGATGTGAAGAGAGAGAGAGGATGTGAAGAGAAGAGAGGATGTGAAGAGAGAGAGAGAGAGAGGATGTGAAGAGAGAGAGAGGATGTGAAGAGAGAGAGGATGTGAAGAGAAGAGAGAGGATGTGAAGAGAGAGAGAGAGAGGATGTGAAGAGAGAGAGGATGTGAAGAGAGAGAGAGGATGTGAAGAGAGAGAGAGGATGTGAAGAGAGAGAGAGGATGTGAAGAGAAGAGAGAGGATGTGAAGAGAGAGAGAGGATGTGAAGAGAGAGAGAGGATGTGAAGAGAGAGAGAGGATGTGAAGAGAGAGAGAGGATGTGAAGAGAAGAGAGAGGATGTGAAGAGAGAGAGAGAGGATGTGAAGAGAGAGAGAGGATGTGAAGAGAGAGAGAGGATGTGAAGAGAGAGAGGATGTGAAGAGAGAGAGGATGTGAAGAGAGAGAGAGAGGATGTGAAGAGAGAGAGAGAGGATGTGAGAAGAGAGAGAGGATGTGAGAAGAGAAGAGAGAGAGAGGATGTGAAGAGAGAGAGGATGAGAAGAGAGAGGATGTGAAGAGAGAGAGAGGATGTGAAGAGAGAGAGAGGATGTGAGAAGAGAAGAGAGAGAGGATGTGAGAAGAGAAGAGAGAGAGAGGATTTGAGAAGAGGAGAGAGAGAGAGAGAGAGAGAGGATGTGAAGAGAGAGAGAGGATGTGAAGAGAGAGAGTTGGTTCACAATTCCAGCTCGTTTCACTCAAATCCAGGCTGGTTTTCTAGATTGTGAGATAAAGTGTGTTTGTGCAGCGTATGCGCAAACTCGCGGCTGCTCGCTTGAAACCTATATTATTGCCAGGTCAAGGTAAACGCATGACCTTGTTTCTTCACAAAGCCGGGGGGGGGGGGGGGGGGGGGGGGGGGGGGGGGGGGGGGGGGGGGGGGGGGGGGGGGGGGGGGGGGGGGGGGGGGGGGGGGGGTGGGGGGTCGTATATCCGACGCTGCGATCATATAAACGCATGTTTTATGATGGTGTTTCGGTAAAGTACATGTAAAATAGACGCTACCTTTGGTTTAGAGGTACTCCATTTCTCCGAGTCCAAAAGTGTCTTGAATCAGAACAGGATCAATACATATAACGTTCGGTAGCCCTCATCCGTCTTCTCCATCTGCTCAGGCCAGACTATAGACAGAGCCCAATAGGTTTCCTCATCGGTCGGTTTGATTATAGTTGTTTTACGTTTTACCAGTAGTGCTTAGTCCAACAAATGCACCTTACTGTCCATAATCATCATCCATATAATCCATTTAGTCTTTTTCATAATATCCAATAGTTCACTCTAGGCGATTTCGATCGTCATTGCAATTCCAACGTTGTGCCATGGAGCTCCAGCTGGATGTTTAGAACGGGGATCAACGGAAAAAGGTCAAAGGATCCAAAAACGAGTATACTCGTTATTGGCACTCAACGCTTGCCAGTGAAACACAAGTATACTTGTTATTGGCACTCAACGCTTGGCGGTGAAACACGAGTATACTCGTTATTGGCACTCAACGCTTGCCGGTGAAACACGAGTATACTTGTTATTGGCACTCAACGCTTGGCGGTGAAACAAGTTTCAAGTTCAAGTTTCTACTTTATTAGTTGTCATACAGAAGTACAGAATACTTTTTTTTTTTGTGACCAACTTTTTATTTTGTCTTTTTTTAAAACAAGTTCAGAGGAAGGACATTCACATCAGCATTTCATATTAATTCACACAGTGGCATAAAAAGTGTCTTTTCAGTATATATTGTCCGTCAGTATATTCATATACTGTGTAGCCTGACTGTTGCAGTTGTGACAGTCTTTTCCTCCGTTCTGGCGGTCCTGTGGCTGCGAGACAGCCCAGGTCGCTTCTTAACCCCACTCCCAGCCCCCCGGGTTTGCATAGACATTTTAGGAGAGGGGGAAACCTTGATGCATACATGTATAGGATACTCTTAATTAGAAAAGAAATCATAATTATGTTTGTTAGATAACCAAGTAATAGGGAAAAATACAATACAATTTAGAAACAACCACAACAAATTATAGCAGTAAACAGAAAAGGAAAAGATAAATGGAAAAGATAAATGGAAACAACAGCAACATGATTTTTGTTCATTCTCTGGTGTCAAGGTACAAGTGTTCAACCTAGTGGAGTACTGATTTTACCTTCTGGGCCGCAGTAAGTAATATTTGGATCGATTCTGTCCTTGCTCCCTGTGCTCTAGCACTGGATGCCTCTAATCTCAATGCATTTTCTTTGCTGCCGTTAAACCGGCCAGAAACACTCTCTTTTTGTGAGGTGTTAATTTTAGAGATGAATCATCATTTAATAATAAAATGTGTGGCAAACAAGGTATGTTTATCTCTGTTATATTAGTGAGAAATAATGCAACCTTGGCCCAAAAAGCGAGTACTCCTGGACATTCCCACATCATATGTATGTATGTTCCTATAACTTTTTGCGGACATAAAGCACATAGAGGACTTTGTAATATTTTTATTTGACAGAGTTTCCTGGGTGACAGATAAAATCTTTGTATCATTTTGTAATGAGTTAATTGGTTATTATAATTACGAGAGGTTAGTGGAATATTATCCCATACATTCTGCCAATTTATGCAGGCATTGTAATTCTTTAAATCTATGTTCCAGACAGTGGTATTACCTGTAGTTCTGTTTAGTTTTCCTTGTATTTTATTATATAACCCAGAAACAAAACCATTTTTAACATTTATGCCATTCACTATATTCATTAAAGGGTGACCTGGTAAAGGCTGATTCCATGGGACACCATAAGTGCGCATTGCAGTGCGTAACTGTAAATAAAAAAAGAAGGATGTACTAGGGACATTATAGATTTGTTTGAGCTCTTGAAATGATCTGAGACCGTATTCACTGTATATGTCAGATAGTTTGTGAATACCTTGTCTTTGCCAATTGGGAAATGTAACTGGTTCCCCTCCCAACAGTAAGAAGTTGTTATCAAAAATAGGGGTATCTATGTGCCATTTTGTGTTCCACTGTCCCGTTTGAATGTGCTATAATTGGGCCGAATTTAGTACGGCAAAAGCTTGGGGATAGACCAGAAAATAGTATATCTTTGAATGTATATGGAGATACAATGTGCCTCTCCATATTCACCCATGGTATGTCAGAATCATTATTGAACCATCTTAGCAACGGTCTGAGCATAAAAGAAAAATAGTACTGTTCAAAATTAGGAATAGATAGCCCTCCTGCTTTCCTACTGTTTTGGAGTGTGGAATTGCTGATTCGTGGATGTTGTTCACGCCATATAAATTTGAATACTAGTCCCTGTAGCTTCTCCCAAAATCCTGGAGGTGGCGGTAAATGAATCATGCTTACCAGAAAATTGATCTTAGGGAGAATGTGGGTCTTGACTACTGAAAGCCTGACTGAAAATGGGATTAATAATAGTGACCAACGGTTTAACTCGTCAGATATTACCTTCTTAAGGCTCTTGTAATTTTTTGACACAATTTTGTCAATGGATGTGTATATATCTATACCTAAATATCTGAAACCAGAGCCCACTGGTATTTCTGTATGTAGTTGGGGACTACTTGCTGCTGTATTTAGGGGAAGTAAAATTGATTTATTCAAGTTGATCTTGTAGCCTGAAATAAAACTAAAATGTTTAATAGTGTCTAGGACTACAGGTAGGGACCGTGGTGTATTGTCAAGAAATAATAACAGATCGTCTGCGTACAGACAAATTTTATGGTAGGTGTTATTTACTATTATGGGTTTTATTTCGGCACAATTTCTAATTTTTTGGGCCAAGGGTTCAAGAGATAACGCAAATAATAATGCGGAGGCGGGGCAACCCTGCCTGACGCTACGTCTGATAGGGAAGGGTGTGGAACACTGATTGGATGTGATAACCATGGCCGTTGGATTATGATATAAGATTTTGAGCATATTTATAAATGTGTCTCCAAATGCCATATTCTTCATGGTGTGCCATAAGTACTCCCATTCCAGCCTATCGAAGGCCTTTTCGGCGTCAAGGGACAACACTGCACATGGTGATATTTTTGGAGCTTTGTCAATAATGTGTAACAGTCGTCTTAAATTATCTGATGCAAATCTTTGTTTAACAAATCCAGTTTGGTCTGGGTGGACCAATATTGGCAGTATCGTCTCTAGACGTCGTGCGAGGACCTTGGCATATAATTTTAAGTCTCCATTAAGAAGGGACAATGGACGATAGTTAGCACAGATGTTTCCATCCTTTCCTTTTTTCTGTATCAGTGTGATAATTGCTGTACTTATGTCTCTATTAAAACTCCCTTTCATAATGGCTTGTTGGAACATCTCGAGTAGTAATGGACCCAACTCTTTCCAAAAGGTCAAGTACAGCTCCGGTGGGATACCATCGAAACCTGGTGATTTCCCCTGTTTCATTTCTTTCAGTGCATCGTAAAGTTCCTCCAGGGTAAAGGGAGAATCCGTTGAGGTTATTTGTTGCTCTGTTAATTTAGGTAGATCCAAGTCTTCAAAAAAGGAGTCTAAATCAGCTTTTGAGAATTGAGCTTCAGATTAATACAATTGTTGATAGAAAAGTTTAAATTCTAGATTTATTTTGGCCGGATCGTTTACCATCGCTCCTTCTTTATTTAGGATTGATGTGATGTCTGCTTTCTGTTCATTATATTGGATTTTCCTAGTCAACACAAAGCTTGGATTATTTCCATTCAAATACTCAGTTTGCCTCGCTCTGTGAGCTAGGAACTCTGCTTTTTGTGCCATTAGAGCATTTAGTTCAGACTTCGCTTTCCAAAGCTCCCTTTCTCTTTCTTGATCATAGTTGTTTTGTTGTTCTGCAGTTAGCAATGAGTGTCTATTTTCCAATCTGGATATTTCTTGATGGTGGGCTTTGTTACGTGCTGAAGCAAATGATATTGTATTATTGCGAATAAAGCCTTTAGTTGCATCCCATAGAAATCTTATATCTGTAACACTATTTTTATTGATATTGATAAAAAGGTTGAAGTCTGATCTAAATTGCTCACAGAATGATGGATCCTGCAGTAATGTTAAATTAAATTTCCATCTAGTAGCACGTTTTGGACAATTTTCAATTGTATATACACACAGATTGGCATGGTGATCTGATAAAGACATGTTGATAATGTCCGTTTTTTTAATACAGTGTAAAATATTAGCAGATATTAGTATATAATCTATTCTTGAAAATGTTTTATGTCTATTTGAAAAGAAGGTGTATTGTTTTAAACTTGGGTTATAATTTCTCCAAACATCTATCAATGAGTGATTTGACACCAGATTTTTAAATGCTGTAGTGGATGAATTAACTGAGGTTGGACCTGACTTATCCAAGCCTGGTGATAAAACTGTATTCATGTCTGCACCAATAATTATTCCACAATCTGAATACTTTTGTAAGGTCTTTGTTAGTTGGGCATAGAATGCAGAGTCATAAGTGTTAGGGGCATATGCTGATAGCAGCAATATCTCTTTGTCACCTAGAATTCCCTTTACATAAGTGACTCTGCCATCTGAATCATTCCCTTTCTCAATAGTATTGAAATTAAGTTTTCTAGATATTAGAATTAATACTCCTTTTGTTTTATTAATAGCAGATGAGGAAGAAACGACTATGTATCTATTGTTTTCCAATTTTCCCAAATCTTGTGCCATTATGTGAGTTTCTTGAAAAAAAGCTATATCAATCCTTTTCTTGTCTAGATATTCAAGACAGCTGCTATATTTGATATTCTTATTTATTCCCTGTACATTCCATGAAAGTATATTTATTTTTGCCATAATATGTTCTGTAAATTTAATTTAGCTTTGGCAATTATTATTATGTATATCTTGGAATTATCCATGACACAGTAACAAGAGGATTTCTATTTGCATTAAATTGTCAAGCTGTAGAGTAAAGAATAAAATTAGCAATACATTAGGGAAATAATATATATACATCATGTAACCCTTCCCCAGTTGTAGCCCAGCATCAACCCAAAAACCTCCCACTACCCCCCCACCCCCCACCCGAAGACAGTCACGTGGGTAGAATACCGTAGTATCCTTATTCCACATGGCCACCTTCCTACCTCCTATTCTCTGCCTGTTGCAGAGTTGTGACATGTCAGACAGCTCCCTCTACTGGTCTCCCTGTGTTATTAAATATCTACATTACTGAAAAAAACAAAATTGGAATATAAACAGGGATACATTATTTTTTCTTTTTCTTTCTCTCTTTAATTTATGCTAAAATATATTGGGTAAGGAGAGTAATGCTATGGGTGACACTATCGTCCCCACCAGTCATGTTGACCACAGTACCACCCACAGCAGCTCTACAGTAGATATAAAACAAAATAAAAATACTAGCAGTAATAATTCACCCAACACAGCTACCACTATATCTGTTGCTAATAACGTAGATCGTAATAATAATAGCACAAAAAAAAATATATATATATATATATATATATATATATATATATATAAGCTGAATATGGCCCAAATTATATTTGGTAAGGACTGGTGAGTAATACCATGGGTGATACTATTGTCCCCATCAATCATGATGCCAACAGAATACTTTTATACAAAATGCTTCTTTCTGTTACGCTCCAGAGACTGTGCTAGACAAAAAAGATAAGTATAAAATAAGTATAGCAAGTAAAAAATAGAAGTCACGTACGTAGACACAAGTGTTCAGTACAATGTTCAATGCAGAGTAGAAGTAACTGAGTTACCATACAATATACTATACAATATACTAATATACAATCTACTATATAGTGCAAAGCAGAAATGGGATGAGGTACAATTTAGGTACAAACACAAGTATACTCGTTATTGACACTCAACGCTTGGCGGTGAAACACGAGTATACTCGTTATTGGCACTCAATGAGTTAAAATCCTAAGATTGATCTTTTAATCTGCTTTTGTTTTTAGAGGATGTGTGAAGAGAGGATGTGTGAAGAGAGAGAGAGGATGTGTGAAGAGAGAGAGAGGATGTGAAGAGAAGAGAGAGGATGTGAAGAGAAGAGAGAGGATGTGAAGAGAGAGAGAGGATGTGAAGAGAGAGAGAGGATGTGAGAAGAGAAGAGAGAGAGAGTATGTGAAGAGAAGAGAGAGGATGTGAAGAGAAGAGAGGATGTGAAGGGAAGAGAGAGAGGATGTGAAGAGAAGAGAGAGAGAGGATGTGAAGAGAGAGAGAGGATGTGAGAAGAGAAGAGAGAGAGGATGTGAAGAGAAGAGAGAGAGATGATGTGAAGAGAGAGATGATGTGAAGAGAGAGAGAGAGAGGATGTGAAGAGAGAGAGGATGTGAAGAGAGAGAGAGGATGTGAGAAGAGAAGAGAGAGAGGATGTGAGAAGAGAAGTGAGAGAGAGAGGATGTGAGAAGAGAAGAGAGAGAGGATGTGAAGAGAGAGAGAGGATGTGAAGAGAGAGAGAGGATGTGAAGAGAAGAGAGAGGATGTGAAGAGAGAGAGAGAGAGGATGTGAAGAGAGAGAGAGGATGTGAAGAGAGAGAGAGGATGTGAAGAGAAGAGAGAGGATGTGAAGAGAGAGAGAGAGAGGATGTGAAGAGAGAGAGAGGATGTGAAGAGAGAGAGAGGATGTGAAGAGAGAGAGAGGATGTGAAGAGAGAGAGAGGATGTGAAGAGAGAGAGAGAGAGGATGTGAAGAGAGAGAGAGGATGTGAAGAGAAGAGAGAGGATGTGAAGAGAAGAGAGAGGATGTGAAGAGAGAGAGAGAGAGGATGTGAAGAGAAGAGAGAGGATGTGAAGAGAGAGAGGATGTGAAGAGAGAGAGAGGATGTGAAGAGAGAGAGAGGATGTGAAAAGAGAGGATGTGAAGAGAGAGAGGATGTGAAGAGAAGAGAGAGAGAGGATGTGAAGAGAGAGAGAGGATGTGAGAAGAGAGAGAGGATGTGAGAAGAGAAGAGAGAGAGAGGATGTGAGAAGAGAAGAGAGAGAGAGGCTGTGAAGAGAGAGAGGATGTGAAGAGAAGAGAGAGGATGTGAAGAGAAGAGAGAGAGAGGATGTGAAGAGAGAGAGAGGATGTGAAGAGAGAGAGGATGTGAGAAGAGAGAGAGGATGTGAGAAGAGAAGAGAGAGAGAGGCTGTGAAGAGAGAGAGGATGTGAAGAGAAGAGAGAGGATGTGAAGAGAAGAGAGAGAGAGGATGTGAAGAGAGAGAGGATGTGAGAAGAGCGAGAGGATGTGAGAAGAGAAGAGAGAGAGGATTTGAGAAGAGGAGAGAGAGAGAGAGAGAGAGAGAGAGAATGTGAAGAGAGAGAGAGGATGTGAAGAGAGAGAGAGAGGATGTGAAGAGAGAGAGAGGATGTGAGAAGAGAAGAGAGAGAGAGGATGTGAAGAGAAGAGAGAGGATGTGAAGAGAAGAGAGGATGTGAAGGGAAGAGAGAGAGGATGTGAAGAGAAGAGAGAGAGAGGATGTGAAGAGAGAGAGAGGATGTGAGAAGAGAAGAGAGAGAGGATGTGAAGAGAAGAGAGAGAGAGGATGTGAAGAGAGAGAGAGAGAGGATGTGAAGAGAGAGAGGATGTGAAGAGAGAGAGAGGATGTGAGAAGAGAAGAGAGAGAGAGGATGTGAAGAGAGAGAGAGGATGTGAAGAGAAGAGAGAGGATGTGAAGAGAGAGAGAGAGAGGATGTGAAGAGAGAGAGAGGATGTGAAGAGAGAGAGAGGATGTGAAGAGAGAGAGAGGATGTGAAGAGAAGAGAGAGGATGTGAAGAGAGAGAGAGAGAGAGGATGTGAAGAGAGAGAGAGAGGATGTGAATAGAGAGAGAGGATGTGAAGAGAGAGAGAGAGAGAGGATGTGAATAGAGAGAGAGAGAGGATGTGAGAAGAGAAGAGAGAGAGGATGTGAGAAGAGAAGAGAGAGAGAGGATGTGAGAAGAGAAGAGAGAGAGAGGATGTGAAGAGAGAGAGAGGATGTGAAGAGAAGAGAGAGGATGTGAAGAGAGAGAGGATGTGAAGAGAGAGAGAGGATGTGAAGAGAGAGAGAGGATGTGAAGAGAGAGAGAGGATGTGAAGAGAAGAGAGAGGATGTGAAGAGAGAGAGAGAGAGAGGATGTGAAGAGAGAGAGAGAGGATGTGAAGAGAGAGAGAGGATGTGAAGAGAGAGAGAGGATGTGAAGAGAGAGAGAGGATGTGAAGAGAGAGAGAGGATGTGAAGAGAGAGAGAGGATGTGAAGAGAAGAGAGAGGATGTGAAGAGAGAGAGAGAGGATGTGAAGAGAGAGAGAGGATGTGAAGAGAGAGAGATGATGTGAAGAGAGAGAGAGGATGTGAAGAGAAGAGAGAGGATGTGAAGAGAGAGAGAGAGAGGATGTGAAGAGAGAGAGAGGATGTGAAGAGAGAGAGGATGTGAAGAGAGAGAGAGGATGTGAAGAGAGAGAGAGAGGATGTGAAGAGAAGAGAGAGAGGATGTGAAGAGAGAGAGAGAGAGGATGTGAAGAGAGAGAGAGAGGATGTGAAGAGAGAGAGAGGATGTGAAGAGAAGAGAGAGAGATGATGTGAAGAGAAGAGAGAGAGGATGTGAAGAGAGAGGATGTGAAGAGAAGAGAGAGAGGATGTGAAGAGAAGAGAGAGAGAGGATGTGGAGAGAGAGAGAGGATGTGAAGAGAGAGGATGTGAAGAGAAGAGAGAGAGGATGTGAAGAGAAGAGAGAGGATGTGAAGAGAAGAGAGGGAGGAAGAGAAGAGAGAGGATGTGAAGAGAGAGAGAGGATGTGAAGAGAGAGAGAGGATGTGAAGAGAGAGAGAGGATGTGCAGAGAGAGGATGTGAAGAGAGAGAGGATGTGAAGAGAGAGAGGATGTGAAGAGAGAGAGAGAGGATGTGAAGAGAAGAGAGAGGATGTGAAGAGTAGAGAGAGAGGATGTGAAGAGTAGAGAGAGAGGATGTGAAGAGAAGAGAGAGAGTGGATGTGAAGAGAGAGAGAGAGGATGTGAAGAGAAGAGAGGATGTGAAGAGATAGAGGATGTGAAGAGAGAGAGGATGTGAAGAGAAGAGAGAGAGAGGATGTGAAGAGAGAGAGAGAGAGGATGTGAAGAGAGAGAGAGAGGATGTGAAGAGAAGAGAGAGGATGTGAAGAGAGAGAGAGGATGTGAAGAGAGAGAGAGAGGATGTGAAGAGAAGAGAGAGAGAGGATGTGAAGAGAAGAGAGAGAGAGTATGTGAAGAGAAGAGAGAGGATGTGAAGAGAAGAGAGGATGTGAAGAGAAGAGAGGATGTGAAGAGAGAGAGAGGATGTGAAGAGAGAGAGAGGATGTGAAGAGAGAGAGAGAGGATGTGAAGAGAGAGAGAGGATGTGAAGAGAGAGAGAGGATGTGAAGAGAGAGAGAGTATGTGAAGAGAGAGAGAGAGAGGATGTGAAGAGAAGAGAGAGAGAGGATGTGAAGAGAGAGAGGATGTGAAGAGAGAGAGAGAGGATGTGAAGAGAGAGAGAGGATGTGAAGAGAGAGAGAGGATGTGAAGAGAGAGAGAGAGAGGATGTGAAGAGAAGAGAGAGAGGATGTGAAGAGAGAGGATGTGAAGAGAGGATGTGAAGAGAGAGGATGTGAAGAGAGAGAGAGGATGTGAAGAGAAGAGAGAGGATGTGAAGAGAAGAGAGAGAGGATGTGAAGAGAGAGAGAGGATGTGAAGAGAAGAGAGAGAGGATGTGAAGAGAGAGAGAGGATGTGAAGAGAGAGAGAGAGGATGTGAAGAGAGAGAGGATGTGAAGAGGGAGAGAGAGGGTGTGAAGAGAGAGAGAGGGTGTGAAGAGAAGAGAGAGGATGTGAAGAGAGAGAGAGGATGTGAAGAGAGAGGATGTGAAGAGAGAGAGAGAGAGGATGTGAAGAGAGAGAGAGGATGTGAAGAGTAGAGCGAGAGGATGTGAAGAGAAGAGAGGATGTGAAGAGAGAGGATGTGAAGAGTAGAGAGAGAGGATGTGAAGAGAAGAGAGAGAGGATGTGAAGAGAGAGAGGATGTGAAGAGAGAGGATGTGAAGAGAGAGTATGTGAAGAGAGAGAGGATGTGAAGAGAGAGGATGTGAAGAGAGAGGATGTGAAGAGAGAGGATGTGAAGAGAGAGAGAGGATGTGAAGAGAGAGAGAGGATGTGAAGAGAGAGAGAGAGAGGATGTGAAGAGAGAGAGAGAGAGGATGTGAAGAGAGAGAGAGAGGATGTGAAGAGAGAGAGAGAGGATGTGAAGAGAGAGAGAGAGGATGTGAAGAGAGAGAGAGGATGTGAAGAGAGAGAGAGAGGATGTGAAGAGAGAGAGAGAGGATGTGAAGAGAGAGAGAGAGAGGATGTGAAGAGAAGAGAGAGAGAGGATGTGAAGAGAAGAGAGAGAGAGGATGTGAAGAGAGAGGATGTGAAGAGAAGAGAGAGGATGTGAAGAGAAGAGAGAGGATGTGAAGAGAGAGAGGATGTGAAGAGAGAGGATGTGAAGAGAGAGGATGTGAAGAGAAGAGAGAGAGAGGATGTGAAGAGAGAGGATGTGAAGAGAAGAGAGAGAGGATGTGAAGAGAGAGAGAGGATGTGAAGAGAGAGAGAGGATGTGAAGAGAAGAGAGAGAGAGGATGTGAAGAGAGAGAGGATGTGAAGAGAGAGAGAGAGGATGTGAAGAGAGAGAGGATGTGAGAAGAGAAGAGAGAGAGAGAGGATGTGAAGAGAGAGAGGATGTGAAGAGAAGAGAGGATGTGAAGAGAGAGAGAGAGGATGTGAAGAGAAGAGAGGATGTGAAGAGAGAGAGAGGATGTGAAGAGAGAGAGAGAGGATGTGAAGAGAGAGAGAGAGAGGATGTGAAGAGAGAGAGAGGATGTGAAGAGAAGAGAGAGGATGTGAAGAGAAGAGAGAGGATGTGAAGAGAGAGAGGATGTGAAGAGAGGATGTGTGAAGAGAGAGCGGTGATTAGGGATGGGTATCGTTAGGATTTTATCGATACTACTATTATCGATACTGCTTAACGGTTCGGTACTTTATCGATACTTTTATCTATTATTTTTTATTTAGAAAAAAAAATGATTAAGAACAGAATCGACATTGCTTTATTATTCTTTTATATAACTGCACATGGCTACTTTTTTTTATCAATTAATACAAGCAGTCAGATAAATTAACTATTTTGGGACTTTCTATTTTATTTAGAAAGTTCTTAAATCAGAATGTCCCACCCAATACCCAGCTGTTAAAAACGGTTCAATACTCCATGTTATTAGTAGAGGCTGTTTGCGTTTTGAGCGTGTAAGCTTGCCGTAGGCGATGATGTCACGCTCGAATGTAAACACAGGAAGAGTTTAACACACAGTGATGGAAACTGGATGCCCGATATAAAGAAACAAATAACCAATAAATATGAAGTTATATTTGAACCTCTGTTGTCAAGCCTTGTCAATATAACCCACCCCCCTTTGCTCACGAATGGAACTGGTGTCGTGGAGTCCGCTTTGAGCGTTTTCCAGGGTTAGCGGCTAACGCTTAGCCTATTTAGTACTAGTTAGCAGCTAACATTGCTTGCATCAATTATATTGCATGTCATTGATCTACCGGTCGATCACGGCCGACTGGTTGGGCACCACTGGTCTATAGAAATAAATGCATTCGAACAAGAAACCGTATAGTAGACATAGCAATGGCAAAAAAAGTTGAGTGTGAGTAATAATGGCTCGCTGCGGCTCGCTTCTCGTGCAGAGACAGAGAGAGATAGTTCGCAACGTTTAAATTTCTCGAAAAAAAACTCATAGTAATAATAATTTCTAGAGTATTGATAGCAGTACCGATAACGTCGGAGCTTATCAATACTCTGTTTTTTTTCTAATTCAGTACCGGTTCCCGTTTAGAACCGGGGTCTGGGGGGCATCCCTAGCGGTGATTCAATATGTAAAATGTTTATTGTCCACAGGCTTTTTGCTTTGGCTCAGCTGCAAACAGAACAATACAGAACAACTACAGGAAAATGTATGAAAAATTATACATGTCCATTGGTCAAAGTTTTGTATGTCATGGAAATGTATTCCTAATCCTCATTTAACCTGGTGAAATGATAAACACCAAGCCTTGGATCCAGTCTCATAATAACTAAAGAAAACAGAATTCCGGGGGAGCTCCCGTAGCTCACCGCATATCTCAGCGCTATTTCTGCGTCGGGGAAAACCGTGCTCGTCACGGATCTGGGGGACATGAGTTCGATTCCCGGACCCGCCATCATTTCTCAGAATGTCTTCCCCTGCTCTACATCCCATTTCAACCTGTTTCTGTCGGTCATGCTTGACCAGAAAAGCCATAAACGCTAAAAAATAAAGTAAAAAAAAAGAAAAAAAAAAACAGAATTCCTTATTGGTCAAGTCCCAAGTGAACATTGTAGCTGTCCAAAATAAAGCCGGGAACCTTCAAATAAACTGTTCAACATTAAAAATGTATCATTTCCACATAGACATTGACAAATATAGGTTATGGAAATGTTCTTCTTCTTCAATAACTGAGGTCTTGAACATGTGATGTCTGTCTCTCCTGATGTATGTCTCCTGATGTCTCTCCTGATGTCTGTCTCCTGATGTCTCTCCTGATGTCTGTCTCCTGATGTCTCTCCTGATGTCTCTCCTGATGTCTGTCTCCTGATGTCTGTCTCCTGATGTCTGTCTCTCCTGATGTCTGTCTCCTGATGTCTCTCCTGATGTCTGTCTCCTGATGTCTGTCTCCTGATGTCTCTCCTGATGTCTGTCTCCTGATGTCTCTCCTGATGTCTGTCTCCTGATCTCTGTCTCCTGATGTCTGTCTCCTGATGTCTCTCCTGATGTCTGTCTCCTGATGTCTCTCCTGATGTCTCTCCTGATGTCTGTCTCCTGATGTCTGTCTCCTAATGTCTGTCTCCTGATGTCTGTCTCCTAATGTCTGTCTCCTGATGTCTGTCTCCTGATGTCTGTCTCCTGATGTCTCTCCTGATGTCTGTCTCCTGATGTCTCTCCTGATGTCTCTCCTGATGTCTCTCTCCTGATGTCTGTCTCCTGTTGTCTCTCCTGATGTCTCTCCTGATGTCTGTCTCCTGATGTCTCTCCTGATGTCTGTCTCCTGATGTCTGTCTCCTGAGGTCTGTCTCCTGATGTCTCTCCTGATGTCTGTCTCCTGATGTCTCTCTCCTGATGTCTGTCTCCTGATGTCTCTCCTGATGTCTCTCCTGATGTCTGTCTCCTGATGTCTCTCCTGATGTCTGTCTCCTGATGTCTGTCTCCTGATGTCTCTCCTGATGTCTGTCTCCTGATGTCTCTCCTGATGTCTCTCCTGATGTCTGTCTCCTGATGTCTCCTGATGTCTGTCTCCTGATGTCTCTCCTGATGTCTGTCTCCTGATGTCTCTCCTGATGTCTCTCCTGATGTCTGTCTCCTGATGTCTCTCCTGATGTCTGTCTCCTGATGTCTGTCTCCTGATGTCTCTCCTGATGTCTCTCCTGATGTCTGTCTCCTGATGTCTGTCTCCTGATGTCTGTCTCCTGATGTCTGTCTCCTGATGTCTCTCCTGATGTCTGTCTCCTGATGTCTGTCTCCTGATGTCTGTCTCCTGATGTCTGTCTCCTGATGTCTCTCCTGATGTCTGTCTCCTGATGTCTGTCTCCTGATGTCTCTCCTGATGTCTGTCTCCTGATGTCTCTCTCCTGATGTCTCTCCTGATGTCTCTCCTGATGTCTGTCTCCTGATGTCTGTCTCCTGATGTCTCCTGATGTCTGTCTCCTGATGTCTGTCTCCTGATGTCTCTCCTGATGTCTCTCCTGATGTCTGTCTCCTGATGTCTGTCTGTCTCCTGATGTCTGTCTCCTGATGTCTGTCTCCTGATGTCTCCTGATGTCTGTCTCCTGATGTCTCTCTCCTGATGTCTGTCTCCTGATGTCTCTCCTGATGTCTGTCTCCTGATGTCTCTCCTGATGTCTGTCTCCTGATGTCTGTCTCCTGATGTCTCCTGATGTCTGTCTCCTGATGTCTGTCTCCTGATGTCTGTCTCCTGATGTCTCTCCTGATGTCTCTCCTGATGTCTCTCCTGATGTCTGTCTCCTGATGTCTCTCCTGATGTCTGTCTCCTGATGTCTGTCTCCTGATGTCTCTCCTGATGTCTCTCCTGATGTCTGTCTCCTGATGTCTGTCTCCTGATGTCTGTCTCCTGATGTCTCCTGATGTGTCTCCTGATGTCTGTCTCCTGATGTCTTCTGATGTCTGTCTCCTGATGTCTGTCTCCTGATGTCTGTCTCCTGATGTCTGTCTCCTGATGTCTCTCCTGATGTCTGTCTCCTGATGTCTGTCTCCTGATGTCTCTCCTGATGTCTGTCTCCTGATGTCTGTCTCCTGATGTCTCTCCTGATGTCTGTCTCCTGATGTCTCTCTCCTGATGTCTCTCCTGATGTCTGTCTCCTGATGTCTCTCCTGATGTCTGTCTTCTGATGTCTGTCTCCTGATGTCTCTCCTGATGTCTGTCTCCTGATGTCTGTCTCCTGATGTCTCTCCTGATGTCTGTCTCCTGATGTCTCTCCTGATGTCTGTCTCCTGATGTCTCTCCTGATGTCTCTCCTGATGTCTGTCTCCTGATGTCTCTCCTGATGTCTGTCTCCTGATGTCTGTCTCCTGATGTCTCTCCTGATGTCTGTCTCCTGATGTCTCTCCTGATGTCTCTCCTGATGTCTGTCTCCTGATGTCTCTCTCCTGATGTCTCTCCTGATGTCTGTCTCCTGATGTCTCTCCTGATGTCTGTCTCCTGATGTCTCTCCTGATGTCTGTCTCCTGATGTCTGTCTCCTGATGTCTCTCCTGATGTCTGTCTCCTGATGTCTCTCCTGATGTCTGTCTCCTGATGTCTCTCCTGATGTCTCTCCTGATGTCTGTCTCCTGATGTCTCTCCTGATGTCTGTCTCCTGATGTCTGTCTCCTGATGTCTCTCCTGATGTCTGTCTCCTGATGTCTCTCCTGATGTCTGTCTCCTGATGTCTCTCCTGATGTCTGTCTCCTGATGTCTCTCCTGATGTCTGTCTCCTGATGTCTCTCCTGATGTCTGTCTCCTGATGTCTCTCCTGATGTCTGTCTCCTGATGTCTGTCTCCTGATGTCTCTCCTGATGTCTGTCTCCTGATGTCTCTCCTGATGTCTCTCCTGATGTCTCTCCTGATGTCTGTCTCCTGATGTCTGTCTCCTGATGTCTCTCCTGATGTCTCTCCTGATGTCTGTCTCCTGATGTCTGTCTCCTGATGTCTCCTGATGTCTGTCTCCTGATGTCTCTCTCCTGATGTCTGTCTCCTGATGTCTCTCCTGATGTCTCTCCTGATGTCTCTCCTGATGTCTGTCTCCTGATGTCTCTCCTGATGTCTGTCTCCTGATGTCTGTCTCCTGATGTCTGTCTCCTGATGTCTGTCTCCTGATGTCTCTCCTGATGTCTCTCCTGATGTCTGTCTCCTGATGTCTGTCTCCTGATGTCTGTCTCCTGATGTCTGTCTCCTGATGTCTCTCCTGATGTCTGTCTCCTGATGTCTGTCTCCTGATGTCTGTCTCCTGATGTCTGTCTCCTGATGTCTCTCCTGATGTCTGTCTCCTGATGTCTGTCTCCTGATGTCTCTCCTGATGTCTGTCTCCTGATGTCTCTCTCCTGATGTCTCTCCTGATGTCTCTCCTGATGTCTGTCTCCTGATGTCTCCTGATGTCTGTCTCCTGATGTCTGTCTCCTGATGTCTCTCCTGATGTCTCTCCTGATGTCTCTCCTGATGTCTGTCTGTCTCCTGATGTCTGTCTCCTGATGTCTGTCTCCTGATGTCTCCTGATGTCTCTCCTGATGTCTGTCTCCTGATGTCTCTCTCCTGATGTCTGTCTCCTGATGTCTCTCCTGATGTCTGTCTCCTGATGTCTCTCCTGATGTCTGTCTCCTGATGTCTGTCTCCTGATGTCTCCTGATGTCTGTCTCCTGATGTCTGTCTCCTGATGTCTCTCCTGATGTCTCTCCTGATGTCTCTCCTGATGTCTGTCTCCTGATGTCTCTCCTGATGTCTGTCTCCTGATGTCTGTCTCCTGATGTCTCCTGATGTGTCTCCTGATGTCTGTCTCCTGATGTCTCCTGATGTCTGTCTCCTGATGTCTGTCTCCTGATGTCTGTCTCCTGATGTCTGTCTCCTGATGTCTCTCCTGATGTCTGTCTCCTGATGTCTGTCTCCTGATGTCTCTCCTGATGTCTGTCTCCTGATGTCTGTCTCCTGATGTCTCTCCTGATGTCTGTCTCCTGATGTCTCTCTCCTGATGTCTCTCCTGATGTCTGTCTCCTGATGTCTCTCCTGATGTCTGTCTCCTGATGTCTGTCTCCTGATGTGTCTCCTGATGTCTGTCTCCTGATGTCTGTCTCCTGATGTCTCTCCTGATGTCTGTCTCCTGATGTCTCTCCTGATGTCTGTCTCCTGATGTCTCTCCTGATGTCTCTTCTGATGTCTGTCTCCTGATGTCTCTCCTGATGTCTGTCTCCTGATGTCTCTCCTGATGTCTCTCCTGATGTCTGTCTCCTGATGTCTGTCTCCTGATGTCTCTCCTGATGTCTGTCTCCTGATGTCTGTCTCCTGATGTCTGTCTCCTGATGTCTCTCCTGATGTCTGTCTCCTGATGTCTCTCCTGATGTCTGTCTCCTGATGTCTGTCTCCTGATGTCTGTCTCCTGATGTCTCTCCTGATGTCTCTCCTGATGTCTCTCCTGATGTCTGTCTCCTGATGTCTCTCCTGATGTCTGTCTCCTGATGTCTGTCTCCTGATGTCTCTCCTGATGTCTGTCTCCTGATGTCTGTCTCCTGATGTCTGTCTCCTGATGTCTGTCTCCTGATGTCTCCTGATGTGTCTCCTGATGTCTGTCTCCTGATGTCTCCTGATGTCTGTCTCCTGATGTCTGTCTCCTGATGTCTGTCTCCTGATGTCTGTCTCCTGATGTCTCTCCTGATGTCTGTCTCCTGATGTCTGTCTCCTGATGTCTCTCCTGATGTCTGTCTCCTGATGTCTGTCTCCTGATGTCTCTCCTGATGTCTGTCTCCTGATGTCTCTCTCCTGATGTCTCTCTCCTGATGTCTCTCCTGATGTCTGTCTCCTGATGTCTCTCCTGATGTCTGTCTCCTGATGTCTGTCTCCTGATGTCTCTCCTGATGTCTGTCTCCTGATGTCTGTCTCCTGATGTCTCTCCTGATGTCTGTCTCCTGATGTCTCTCCTGATGTCTGTCTCCTGATGTCTCTCCTGATGTCTCTTCTGATGTCTGTCTCCTGATGTCTCTCCTGATGTCTGTCTCCTGATGTCTCTCCTGATGTCTCTCCTGATGTCTGTCTCCTGATGTCTGTCTCCTGATGTCTCTCCTGATGTCTCTCCTGATGTCTGTCTCCTGATGTCTGTCTCCTGATGTCTGTCTCCTGATGTCTCTCCTGATGTCTGTCTCCTGATGTCTGTCTCCTGATGTCTCTCCTGATGTCTGTCTCCTGATGTCTGTCTCCTGATGTCTCTCCTGATGTCTGTCTCCTGATGTCTCTCCTGATGTCTGTCTCCTGATGTCTCTCCTGATGTCTGTCTCCTGATGTCTCCTGATGTCTGTCTCCTGATGTCTCTCCTGATGTCTGTCTCCTGATGTCTGTCTCCTGATGTCTCTCCTGATGTCTGTCTCCTGATGTCTCTCCTGATGTCTGTCTCCTGATGTCTGTCTCCTGATGTCTCTCCTGATGTCTGTCTCCTGATGTCTGTCTCCTGATGTCTGCATGCATTAAAGCGTTCCGTCTCCAGATGGATTTCCGTCAATTTGATTGGGGAGATCCGTCCATTTGATTCGCAGTCTGACGGAAGTATTTGCATGATTTGTAGATGCATACAGATTGAAACAAAATTGAGCCAATCAGAGGCGCCAAATATGGAAAAACGCTTTTTTTTCCTATCGCGCCAAGCAGTCATCATCACTCAGCGACTCGAGAGACAGGATTACGCTGCTCACTCCGGAGGCTCGCTCCGCGGTTGCAGCTGCAGGCTATTGGGCGAGTGACAATTGCGAGGTCTGAGAAGTTTGTCCGCCACATGGCAGGGTAACAAAATAGTCATGTAGAATAATTAAAAACTGCGGTGTGTTTTGGTTTTACGAGTCGCCTTTTTTGCAGCCTCACGCGTCAACTGCTTGTTTACCAACGTCACAGCCACCACGCTGCTTGCACTCGCTGCTATATACCGATTAGCTAACGTTAGCTTAATAGCGTCGGTTAAATGGAAGGAGTAAGCCGGCCACTAAAAAGAGAACCCACCGCGGGGTTCTCAGATGAAAAGGATCAGCGGGACCACCTAACAAAAAGTTTAGAGAGGAGAGGACGTTTGAAGAGACTGGCTAGGCAGCGCTACTGGGGGCTGTAGTGGTGAGTTAACTTGTTCCGTGTGCCGCAACGATGTCAAAAAGAAAAACAGAAACAACACGTTTGTCATTGTCGTGTTACTTCACAGTACAATATGTGAGTCCCCTGCTGTGGTTGTGAGTATACGTTTATTAGCTTAACTCCGTAGCAACATCACAGGTGTATCTGTAGACAGTCTCCTCC